>NW_020837969.1:7979520-8336217 GCF_003676395.1 Aethalodelphis obliquidens
GCGGAAAAGGGTGGACACCGAACGAGGCGACGCCGACGGGGGGGGGGGGGCCGGGGGCCCCGACAAGAAAAGAAAAAAAAAAAAAAAAAAACCGAAAAACAAAAAAAAAAAAAAAAAAAAAAAAAAAAAGAATGACAACAAAAATGAAAACATATTTCTGTTTTGAGGAAGGAAGTGCCACAAATACACTGAAGGCAAAATTGTTTCCAATTGTCTTACCATATATATACGTGGGATACTTATAGACAACTCAGTGGCCACCACAGGCACAGCAGAAAAGAGCCTGTCCATCGCCATTTCCAATTATCGTCTTAGCACACTTCAAAGTAAGCAAATCTAAAATCCAATACAGACAGTGTGAGCTTTGGGAACACAAGAGGTTGTGTCTCTTTTAAAAAGATTTCAGAGGATGGGAAAGGCAGGAAAGGTGGCATTTAAAGGCAGTCATCCTGTAGGTGAGAATTCATGGGTAAAGCAATGCGACAGGAAGCCTCTCTCCTTTCAAGCAACATGATCAGCTCATCAGACATGTTTATAAAGGGACAGGACAACATTCTAATGCATTCTCTTTCCAAAGCAAGCAACTGGCTTGCGTGCTCAGGGAAAGTAAATTCGGCGTTCTCTGTGTGGTTGATGAATTTGCAAACTGAGTCAGTGTGTTGTATGAGATCCCCAAAGCTCACCTCATCTTTTCCATCCTTTCGGAAACACTTCAAAACGGTTATCTCTAAAATGTGAGCACGGTGCGTTCTTTTAAATATCTCCTGAAAGAGGAATTCAACTCTGCGCCTAGGAAGCATATCATAACATCTTCAAACAGAAAGAAGCAGGGTTTCTTAGACCATATTAGTAAGATTACAACTGCTAAAACTAAGAAGTCCAACAGAAAGGTAAAAAAATTAATTTTAAATTCAAAAATAAATCAGTCAGTGAATGATTTCAGATATATTACTTCTTTAAGCAAAGGGAATGAGACTCAAGGAAAAGCAAGTTCTAGTTTGGACAGTCCCCAAGGTGAGAACCATAATTCTGAGAACATTAGGTGATGTCCTGTTAGTAAATAGAACATTCATCTCCCCCGACCCCCGCCTTAACATAGGAAATCTGTATTCTGTGACATTACGGACCCCAGTTCCCTTTTCAAATGCTCATTTTACTCAGACCTCGTTCTCTCCTGTTTCTCTTTTCTCTTGGCCAGATTTGCCCACGCTAGTTCTTTGAATCATGTTGCTGTTCTGTGCTGTCTTTCCCTTTACTTTCTTCTTGTTTTATAGAATCTCCCTGGAAATTAAACTTAGGTCTATGTAAACACATTCCAATTGTGTATTTCTGCCTCTTACATCCACCATGAATTACAGATTCATGTTTCCAGAGTCATAGTAGCCCCTATAATCTTATCCCCATTCCCCAAATTTGCTCCCAGTCTTTTTCCACCATATACCAGTTAATCATATGGTCTGGCCAGTGACCCATGCCAGCTCGTTCAGTTAGCGAGAACGATTTCTCCTCCTCTGACTCTGACGTTAATTGTCTTTCACGTCCTACCAGATATATCTCATGCACATTTTTTGAAAATATCTCGTGTATTCTGTCTTCTCAATCACTCCACAGGTTGAGATCCTCACTTCTTCTCATGAAATATTACAGTAGTTTTCTCACCGATTTCTCCCTGCTTCCATTTTTTCTTTCCTTGGGTACGTTTTCTGTGTAGCCACCATATTGCTTGCTCCAAAATGTAAATATCACATTATATTCTTGTTTATAAACGTTGCTTGGTGTCTTCTGTGTTAAATCACATCACCTTAACCTTTGAACTGTGCTCTCAAATCCTGACATCATATCTTTCATGCATCCTGTGCCCCTGTCAGCGCACACGCTCTGCCTTAATTAGCCCTCTCTACAATTATTATTCCCTCTGCCTGGAGCTTCATCACCCTCTTGTGTGTCTAGGTCATGTCTTCTCATCCTCAGGTCCCTGTGACATATTAACAAATTCCTCCTCTGTACCGATTTTCAGATCGGAGCTTTGATCTTAAAATCAACCAATTCACTGTGGGCATTCTAAGTGAAAGGCACACTGTGTGCTATCTGAAATTTTAAAAATGTGTAAAACCCAGAAGAGAAGACCCTACACGAGTAATGAAAGTTCCTCCCACACAAATGCTAAAAGCTTCTCTAACTTGTGGTGAAAATGATACTCTCTTTGTATGCTGATTTGTATAACCATCATTTAATTAATTTCTTGGAAAGTATACAGTAAAGGTATGCACAAAGTCAGTAGAATAATATTTTCAAGAAATCATGATTCTACACCATCTTCCCTCTACCTGTCTTACTGCAGAGGTCACTTTTTATGTATTTGTGATACTTTTTAGAAAATGAAGATGCATTTCCCGTATATGGCCGTAGACTCCTCTCAAGCAGGATGACCCTGGGGTGTAAGTCCTGCTCTTTGCACAGTTTTCCAGTGAGAGTGAGCTCCAGTTGCCCACGGGGTTAAGTTGCGTAATAATCACCGTTCATTTGCTTCTTCTCTCCCGTTTCTCTGCTTGGCTCACCTGACCCCTCTTCTCTACTGTTTCTCAGCATCACCTCCAAAATGAACCATTCACTCACAGATAATTTTCTTAGACGCAGCTTCGGAGGAAACTCTGCAGGACACATAAGAATAGCTGGTACTATTGTTGGACAATGATAGCATTTTCTAGGGATTTGCAACCCACAGAAATTAAATGATTTTTTTTTTTTATGCTCCAGGTAGTGTTTTTGAACAGGGGCATGATATATGCAGTTGCGTGTGCCTGGATTTCAGTATCTCTCTACTGAAGTGGTCTCTCCCTCATTCCCAAAGCTGCGTTGGTTAGAACAATTTGGTTGTTTACAGATTTTCACTTGGAGCAAAGAAGGTAGATCTGTTAGTTAAAAGATTTGAGACACCACATCTTTAGACTGTGCTCCATGGAGGGTGAAGTGAACCCTTGTCAAGTACAAACACGTAGCCAGTTAGGGTTCTTCTTTGAAGAAGGTATTTAAATGGTAGTAGATGACTTCACTTATTCTCTTTTTCCCCTGTAGTTCCTTAGATAAAAGAACATGTAAAGAAACCTGACTTATTTGAACTTTCATTCATATAGAATTAGAAAATGCAGTGGGTCTTGCATTTCTTATATGACTCAAAATTCTGGCTACACATTAGCATCTTTTTATATAGATTTAGCTTCATATTTTATTCAGCTACGCTCCACTCTTATTCAAGTGCCGCTGTCAGCAGGCAAAGCTTTGAGTGTAAAGTATGTGGTGTGATAAACAAGAGGATGATAAAGAGAAAAACTTAATTCTCTATAAATGGAAGTCACAGCGCAGTAAATTTGAAACAGGGCTGTTAAAATTAAGTTCCAAATAAAGAGGAAAGCTTTTATTTCTTTTCTATTAAACTCTTTGATCTTTTTCCCATGTATTTAATTTCTATTTTTGTCCTAAGTTTATATAATGTGTGTAAGCATGTTTTTAGCATGTGAATTAGGAGAAAGTCAACCTCCTCAAAGTAATTTATTCTTTACCTTTTTGTTCATCCTTTCCTACAATGCTGCTAATTGCTTATCACTCTTAAGTCCTATTAAATGAACTAATTTAGATATAAGGAAAAAAAACACTCTTGGAAAACTGAAAAAAGAGTCAAATGTAAACTGGTACAGTCAGCACAGAGGAGAGGGGTCACAAGTGTAATCTAAGAAATTTGCACAGCAGGAGAACTTACCAATATAAACACACGTGAAAGATAAGATATTTTGTTGAACTTTGCTAAAACACCAATTATCAGCTGGTTTGCTATGTTTAAAAAAGGTGTATGTGAATAAGCTTTCTTGTACAGTTAGAATGGAGGGAGCACTGAAATATGCTGACTTCTTTCAATGTTTGCACATCACACATCATCTAGTTCAAAGAAATCTAGTTAAAAAAACTAAGCATAACTACTATAAAAGTGTTTTTAATCTGCATGAAGTAAAGATCCTGACAAGAAACAGGCCACTTGTATATCTTGACTGTTCTGTGTTTCCAAGAGGTATGAGTTCTTGCACAGTTACAGTAAGTCCCCTATATACGAACCTGCACGCTGCAAACTTTCAAAGATGAGAACGTGTGTTCGCATGTCCGGTCACATAAGGTAGTTCACGTGTCTGGCGTGCATTTTCACGTGCATGCATCCTATACAAGTGGTTGTGCTTTTCTGTACTTTACAGTACTGTATAGAGTACAGTAGAACAGTATCTTTATTTCAAGCCCAGGATGTCTGGAAGCAAGAGGGTAGATAGAATTGAATCCAGCAAGGAATCAGAACCTGTGGCATCAGCGTCAGGCGTGAGTGACATTGCAGCTTGCCCTCCGTTTCCTTTTGCTGAGGATCCTTCAGCTCTACCATCTCCCACCTCCTCTCCCTCCTCCAGGCAGTAACTCTTCTCGCCTGTTCACTCGATGCCAGCCCCTGTGTGCCAGCTGTTGTACTGTACTACTGTACTTTTCAAGGTACTGTACTGTAAGATTGAAACTGTTTTCTTTATTTTTTGTGTTTGTTTGTTTTTTATGTATTATTTGTGTGAAAAGTATTATAAACCTATTACAGTACAGTACTATATAGCCATTTGTGTTAGTTGGGTACCTAGGCTAACTTTGTGGGACTTACGAACAAACTGGACTTAGGAACACACTCTTGGAATGGAACTCGTTCGTTTATAGGGGGTGTACTGTATTTTTTAATAGATTCTAAGTGAATTGTGTTGCCAGTGACTGCAACTCCCTTTTAAAGAAGCAGTGATGGCTGCGTATGAATTATCTTGTCATGGAGGGTAAAATTATATCACAGTAATAGATGACTTGAATTCTGAGTTCTAAAAGTGGCCTGCGTATTTCATTAAATTCCTGTTATTACCCAGCAGGGGAATAGGTTTGGCAATCATTTGTATTCCCTAATTTTGCCATTGTTCCAACCAAGCTGAACTGACTGTACTTTCTGTTATAATCATTATAGTGTAGGGTACTTTTCTAACGTATTTGAATAGATCGATTATTTTTCACTGAACTATTAATATTTTACTCTATATTAGAATAATAATCATCTTATTCAGAAGAAATACAAAAATATGGTTCCCTGTTAATAATTTCTTCTTTGAAACTTAAAACAATGATTTACTAGATATTTATTAAATATCTTTCATCTATCCTTTAGGAGTGTGTGTGTGTGTGTGTGTGTGTGTGTGAATGCTGATATATACAAAAGCACTATTATTTAGAGGTTCCTAACGTCTAAGTTTATGATTGTTTATTTGAGTGTATTTCTGTGGCTCTGTGAGTATTTTAGTCTCTTTTCTCTACTTTTGTTTACCACTGCTTAGCTTTCCCGTTTTGTTTTTTTTTTCTACTTTGTCTTTTTCCAATCATCCTGTTGCCAGCTCTTTAAGCTACAATGTAGAGCTCTGTAAGCTTCCAATTATGGGAATGAGATCCATGCTTCTGCTGGACATGGGCAGTAGATGGCGCTAGACAAATGCCAAAGCTTCATCTCATGGAGTTGCTCCAGTGAGATTCTTTGCATCAAAACATATAAATTGCTTCGCACTTTAATTCAAATTTAAGATAAAACCTGCGTTTGGTAATTCGTATCAGTGAAATAATGGGTTTGATAAAAGAAAACAGGTCACTGTTCAATTCCAGAATATGAAACAACTGTCACATATTCCAAGGCCAAATCGTTTTCAAAGTGAGAGTCAATGAGCTTGGGTGTTGTCAGATGACAGGGTGTAAAGTTTGTTCTTTTATGATTCTTATGCTTATTTTAATTTGAGTTGTTAGAGTACTACTATACAGAGAAAGGAATGGGAATCCTCAAGACCTGTAGGCAGAGCACTTAGCATCCTACAATGAAGGGAAGAAGGACATCAGGTCTTGCTGTGAATCTTAGTATGAAGGCACATTTCCTTCGGAAAGAAGGAAGGAAGGAAGGAAGAAGGAAGGGAGGGAAGGAAGAAAATGAAGGTGAAAAAGAATAAAGAGAACAGAAAAAAGATCAAAGAGAACAAATTAAAGTCTGTGGGAAGATTTATCCACTAAAATCTATTGAAAAAATCACAAATTATCCAGGTTCTAACTCCAAATATGTTTATTTGGTTCATAATTATATATATACATATGCATAATTATACATATACACACATGTTAAGGCATTAAGAATTTAGATGTAATTTAAAAATAAGTAAAGTCACTGCTAACTCTTTGCTTTTCTACATAGTGAAAAGAGGCCATTTGACAGTAAATCTCTCCCACCATCCCCTTCTTTTCCTTTGTGTATTAAAAGAAAAAAATGCTTAGGGCTTCCCTGGTGGAGCAGTGGTTGGGAGTCTGCCTGCCGATGCAGGGGATGCGGGTTCGTGCCCCGGTCCGGGAGGATCCCACATGCCGCGGAGCGGCTGGGCCCGTGAGCCATGGCCGCTGAGCCTGCGCGTCTGGAGCCTGTCGATGGGAGAGGCCACAACAGTGAGAGGCCCCGTACAGCAAACAAACAAACAAAAAAAAAAATGCTTAGACTTATACCAGTTGATATACTGATAAACAATCCAGATAAAAGACTAGATTGTGGAAAACAATTTAAGATAGTAAATTACATGCTTCAGCTAAAACTTGTCCAGTAAATGTGACTCTTTTAGTGACACAAATGACACATGCTCATGGTTCATTCCTTGTAGTTATATAGACATGAGACCACTTGGAAAATGATAAAGGTTTGCAGAATACTGTAGAAAAAGACCTGATGCAGTGACTGCTTATGTCAGAGTTTTAAGACAAAGATAGATGATGGATAGATATATAGTTGAGTAGATGGATTGATGGATGGATGGATGGATGGATAACAGAATCACAACACATGTTAAGTTATTATTTATTCAAAATAAGATTGCACATTTATCCCTTGACGTTGTTCATTGTTTCTTCCTCCTCTCCCTCCCTTCCTTCCTTCTTTCCAGTTACCATTTCTAAAAGTCATAGCTGTTCAAAGAATTTTTCAGCAAAACTTCCTTATTGGGAGTAAACTATTAGGCCATTTATAGCAACAGCCTTCTGTGATGATCGAAACCAGCATAGCATGACTTTCTACAAAATAGGTGATCCAGATTCTTCTAGACTGTGAGCTCCTTGAAGTAAGAGATTCAGATATTGATTTGGTTGGATGTGTTCACCACTGTATCGCCAGTAAGTGTCTCCTGAATGGTTGGATGGAAACATGGGTGGATGAATGAATGGCTGTATTCATTTCTTAATAGGAGTTCCAGCCTTGAAAGAAATTGAATTGTTTCTTGTCAGTAACTTTGAGGTATCCTATGTTACCAGATGCTGCTAAGATAGTACATAAAAGTTTGGTCATTTCTTAGCCCACTAAGACCACTCTCAGGAAATAAAATTTATCTCAATTTTCTCAAAAGTGAACATTCTCTGGATACAACTCTAGAGTTTTCATCTCTCTCCCGCTGAGTGCCTTCATGTGGTTCCTTTTCATCATTGTGCACATGTGTGAATATGTATACACCACACACACACATACACACCACACACACACATACACACCACACACATACACATCACACACTACACACAGACATACACACCACAGACATACACACCACACACAGACATATACACCACACACACACATACATACATGCCCACACATACACATTACACACAGACATACACACCACACACAGACATGCATACCACACACAGACATGCACACCACAGACAGAAATACACACCACACACACACATCCACAACACTCTGGGATGGATCTAAAATGTGAAGGAGAGAAAAGGGTTTCTGGACATTTTTAAAGAACTTTTGATCCGAGTGAATTTTAAACCTATACAAAATAAGCACCACCTAACCCAAAGTATTGACTATTGGTTATCCATTGTCCTCTTCTCATATCATTTTAAAGCAAATCACAGGCAATACAGTTCACAAATCAGACATCATGCTACAGACTTACCAATAATGCCTTAATATCACCTAATATCAAGTAAGTGTTAAAATGTCGGCTTGTTTCATAAACGTAAGAAAATTCTTGTATGCATGGTTTGATCACAGGGAGGGGTTCCTGGATTTCCCCTCTTTGAATGACCAACTGAAGGCCTGTGTAATTGATATATTACTTTTAGAATATTCGAAAATTGATTTGATTTTGAAAGTAATGATTTTTCAACTCCCAGCTCTTAATTCTTTTTAAATGAGCATAAGTCTCTATACCTCAACTAAGTGGCAACATAAACATAATTAAGACCAAATAATTAACTGCCAATCACTTGTTACATTTGTTACTCTGCTATAGGGTTTAAG
The DNA here is from genome assembly GCF_003676395.1 of Aethalodelphis obliquidens. Taxonomy (NCBI): domain Eukaryota; kingdom Metazoa; phylum Chordata; class Mammalia; order Artiodactyla; family Delphinidae; genus Aethalodelphis; species Aethalodelphis obliquidens. The sequence continues at coordinate 7,987,904 of NW_020837969.1, forward strand.
GAAATTACTAAGGTAATGTTTTGCAACACAAAAACGTAAGTTATCATCATCATTCTAAATGAAAGGAAAACTCTTTGTCATATGGTTTGGGTTCTGCAGAAATTTTGGAAATTAAAAAATATATATATATAAGTGATGGCTTTGTAGGGAAGCAGAATTTGCCATGCCAAAATATGTCTTTTTGGCTTATTAATTATTTTCATCTGGTTACTTTCTAAGAAATGGTAGACATGGGAGAAACTAGGAGTTACCATTATGTAAAAACATTTGTATTTGTAAGGGTACCACAAACTCCCTTTCCTTCCTAGCCACAAGTGTACAATTAAAGGGTAGAATCTCAAAAGAGGAAAAACAAGATTCAGTACAAGTAATATGAATGGCACAAATTGTGTGTTAAGCTGCTCTTTGAGATGATTTGGTATAGTCATTTATATTTTATTTTAGGATTTTGTTTTTAAAGAAAAGTTGTTTGCTATGTGTGTTGATGCGATGGCTTTCAAACTGCCCATGAGAACCGTCCGATCTTTGCATTACAGAATAATAATAATAATAAACAAAACCAATAACACCACACTGTGTTGGATGCCCATAAGACCATCCATTTACAGATGCACAGGCACTGGATTTGATGCGTTCTTTTTATGACTTGGCTGGAAATGCTGCTGTACTAAGACTCGTGGTGGTAGATAAATTGGTCAGGGTTGAGCATACCTGTTGGGCTTTAGAAATGCCATTTATATCAATATGCCGAGCTGGAAGTGTAGGAAAATCTAAGTCTATGAAGGAAACCAACATATATATTGGAATGGAAAATTAAAATTTCCTGAAACAGTGGTGTGAACCTTCAAAGTTGTCACACTAACCATGTTCATACCTCTGGACCCTGCAGTTCCTTTCCTAGGACTCAACCCTCCAGAAATACTCATTCAGTGTTTATCCCACACTATTTATATGCCTTCTGAGGTTCCCTCCACCTCGCTGTCTCCCACCCCCGGCTGGTGCCTCCTCCCACTTGCCAACACCGTTGAATGTCCCAGCTCCCCAGGGGCAGTGCAGCCTCTGACACCCCTGCCAGGCCCCACAGCATCCACGGAGACTCTGGTCTCCTGGTCACTTTGGATCCAGATGAAGCCCCTCCCCCACATGCCTACATTGCATGAGATCTGGCCCAAAGGGATGAGGTGACACAACTGGGGACTCTGAGACAATGCTTGATACATTGGAGATGGAAGGGAGCCATCCACTCAGTTTCTCTCTCCTTCCTCGCACGGGGATGTTCTGATGGATGGAGCTTGTACGCAGCCTGTCTGGAGAAGTCTCACACAGCCAAGGACTGTCTGTGCTGGTTTCATCATGGACCCTCTTCTTGCCTTTGCTTCCCATCCTGTACTCTTCTCTCTCTCCTCATTCTTCATGCACTGGCATTTTACCTCCTAATAAGGTATCAGTGTAAAGCTGGCCTCATGCTCTGTTTCTAGAGAAGCTCAGCTAGGACACACACTCAGGAAGATGAACGTATGTGGATAGACTTGACTGCATTGTATGTGATAGGAAAACACAGGTATCATCCTAAATGCCCATCACAATAGAGCCTAGCTGTATACATTTTGGTGCACCCAAACTGTGGAACACTATGCATCCTTGGAGAAATTGAGTTATCTCCCTGTTGAAGAGTTTCTGAGCCATATTATTAAATGAAATAAAGAACAGCACATAGAAATGTGACTAAAACCTAGTTTTGTAAGATGATGTGTGTATATTTATCTTCCAGTTTTGCATATACAATAAGAGTTCTAGAGGGATACCTAGAAGGGGTTAGCAGTTTTCACTCTTGAGTCGAGGGGTTAAGAAAGAATACGGAGTTTTTCACAATTTAGTTGACAAAATTCTGTAATGTGTACATATTTTTGCAATAAGGGTGGGTAATTTGATTAAGTAAAAAAACATGAACAGAAAAAGAGATCTTGAAACATTGAATATTGTCTTTATTTAGCAAAAAAATTTAAAGACTGCACGGTGGCACACAGGAGAGACACTTTACAGTTGTCATTAGGGATTGAAGCACATTATGCATTTTTTCCAATTTTTAAACATTGTATTAATCAAGTATATGACTAAGATTATGGCAATATACTAAATCATCTTTGTCCTTTAGAATTTCTAAATACAATATTAAATCATTTCATTGAAAAGGCAGAAAATATGAGAAATTAAAGACCAGTTATAATGTATAATAGACAAAAATAAACAAGCAGAAAGGTTTTGGTTTTATTTATGCTCTGTTCCAGGAATGTGGAAGGTATTATAACAGTTTAAAAAAAAAAAAGGAGAGAAAGAGAGAGAATATGGTCCCCAAATTTTCTTAAATATCCATACAAGAAGAGAGAAATAATAATGAGAAGCTCAGGATGTTATGCTGTTGTTGTTTCAGTTTGTCTTTTAGTGATCATTAACTAAACTACAATATTTAACACAAAATTGGAGATTTTCATAAGACATGCCCGTGAGCCACAGCTATTGAGCCTGCGCTCTAGAGCCTGAGAGACACAATTACTGAAGCCCATACACCTAGAGCCCATGCTCCACAAAGAGAAGCCACCGCAATGAGAAGCCCACACACCGCAACAAAGAGTAGCCCCTGCTTGCCACAACTAGAGAAAGCCCGTGAGCAGCAACGAAGACCCAATGCAGCCAAAAATAAATAAATAATTTATTTTTAAAAATCTATGATCTGCCATCTATACATGTATAGATACATGTATACATGTACATAGATACATCTATTCCCACACTTACATGAGTGATTCCTATGTCAGAATTGCAAGTTTCTCATTTAACCCTCTCAAAAATAGTCCTGAATTGGTAATATTATCAATCCCAATTTTTCAGGGAATTAACTCATACAGAGAGTCACTTTTTTGACAAGGCTTTTTACTACTTTTACAAAGTTACACAGCTACAATCTGATGGTCACTGGTTTCAAATCTAGTTCTGACTGGTACCACATCCAATACTTTGAACCAACACACCCTACTGTTAACTGTATTTTTATTCCTAGGTACAAATTATCAATTAATCTTGACAGTAAGTAGACAATTGGAACCTTATTTATCATTCCTCAATTTAGGTTATTGAAAATGACTGGCTTTTTAAAAATTTTTTGTTTGTTTTTAAATTTATTTATTTTTGGCTGTGTTGGGTCTTCATTGCTGCACGCGGGCTTTCTTTAGTTGCAGTGAGTTGGCGCTACTCTTCACTGCAGTGCATGGGCTTCTGATTGCGGTGGCTTCTCTTGTTGTGGAGCTCCGGCTCTAGGCACGTGGGCTTCAGTACTTGTGGCATGCAGGCTCAGTAGTTGTGGCTTGCGGGCTCTAGAGCGCAGGCTCAGTAGTTGTGGCTCACGGGCTTAGTTGCTCCACGGCATGTAGGATCCTCCCAGACCAGGGCCCGGACCTGTGTCCCCTGAATTGGCAGGCAAATTCTAAACCACTGCATCACCAGAGAAGTCCTGGCTTTTTAATAGTAGTGATAAGGATGTGTTAATACCAATACTAATATTAAACGACTACGAATGAAAGAAACGTAACATACAAATTAGGATCAAACATTTTTCTAAGCAATTTGCATACATTAACTTATTTAACTCTCAGGTCAACCCATTATTCTCCCAATTTGCAGATGAATAGGCTTTGGTCTGAGAATCCTGCTTATTGCTGTCTCCCCAGGTCTAAGAGGCAAAGTGGAGGTCATGGGAAAGCAGTGATTCACCAAAGCTTTTTACACATTTAGCCATTTTGAAAATTGAATTTAAAGGATGTACAAATTCCTGAAAATACCTAAGGAATTTGTATAACCATATATAGTGGTAGTAAGGTCTTAACTAGAGAATCCCACCCAGCATCTGTGACAACATATCCAGTGTGCATATTGTAAAGACACGCACGGTTCAGAGCATGCAGTCAGTGAGATGTTGTCATGGGTATCAAACTCAATTCACTTTTTATAGTGATCAAGAATGCACTTCTCTTTAAGCAACTGAAAAATAAAGTGCCTGGATCATTAGTGTGGCCTTATCTTTAAGAATTTACATACACATAAACCAATGCATTCCAACCTGTAACTTCCCTCAGCCCGGTCATTCTATATCTAAGCTTGCATTGCGGCGTAATAAAGTGATAAGTGCAAGGTGGTTATAAAATACAGCATCTGTGGGACCATCTCTAGCAATTTGCTTATGCAAAAGTGAAGAGATTTGAAATCAGAGTTTGGCTTGAGGAGAAAGTGTGTTGGCCTCGGGTAATTGCTGCCTGTAAATAACTGTACCTCATTGGGGTGTCTTCATTTACATAGGATATATTTAGGCTCTGCGTTTAGTAACGCCTTTCATATAATCAAGTGTTGGTCATCTTTGTAAGGAGGAACTATATTGATCAAATGCTCTTTGATGACAAGAAATAGCAGTGTGGCCATTCTTTTTCCAGAAGCTATTTGAAGAGCAGGGCGTGTTCATCGATTTGCATAGTACTTGATGACCCCAGATTTTTCTCACTTTTGCAGATGGTTAGCTGCACCAAAGTTTCAGCTGTAACAATGGTTAAATTAATTATGCAAGTAAAGGATACGGGGCCACTTGTTATCACAGGGCTCATTTTATTAACTTCCTCGCAAAACTGTTTTCTGGATGGTTTATTTTTTTTATTGTTCATCGCTTTTAAAATGTTTTTTAATTAATTTTTATTGGAGTATAGTTGCTTTATAAAGTTGTGTTAGTTTCTACTGTACAGCAAACTGAGTCAGCTATACATATACATATATCCCTTCTTTTTTGGATTTCCTTCCCATTTAGGTCACCACAGTGCATTAAGTAGTTCCCTGTGCTCTACAGTAGGTTCTCATTAGTTATCTACTTTATACATAGTATCAATAGTGTATATGTGTGAATCCCAATCTCCCAATTCCTCCCACCCACCCCTTTCCCCCTTGGTGTCCATACATTTGTTCTCTACGTCTGTCTCTACTTCTGTTTTGTAAATAAGATCATCTATACCATTCTTCTAGATTCCACATATATGCATTAGTATATGATATTTGTTTTTCTCTTTCTGGCTTACTTCACTCTGTAGACACTCTCTAGGTCCATTCATGTCTCTAAAAATGACCCAGTTTCGTTCCTTTTTATGGCTGAGTAATATTCCATTGTATACAAGTACCACATCTTCTTTATCCATTCCTCTGTTGATGGACATTTAGGTTGCTTCCATGTCCTGGCTATTGTAAATAGTGCTGCAATGAACATTGGCGTGCATGTGTCTTTTTGCATTATGGTTTTCTCTGGGTATATGCCCAGGGGTGGGATTGCTGGGTCATATGGTAGTTCTAGTTTTAGTTTTTTAAGGAACCTCCATACTGATCTCCATAGTCAATGTATCAATTTTACATTCCCACCATTATTTTGAATGAAAATGAGCAACTGAAGTTTTCAGAAAAGTGATAGTTATTATTAATAAGTCCAGCATCTAGACTCTCCGTACTACTCGGCATAGTCCATATTGAGGAATGATAAGGTCATAAAATGTAAGGTTTATCTGTGGATGATAAGGTTACAATAATAAGGTCACAAAAATTAAGGATTCTCCATTCTTGGAATGTACATCTTTCCCTTTTCATTCATTACTGTATGTTTTTAAAATCTAAATAGAAACTAGGGGCTTCCCTGGTGGCGCAGTGGTTGAGAGTCCGCCTGCCGATGCAGGGGACGCGGGTTCGTGCCCCGGTCCGGGAAGATCCCACATGCTGCGGAGCGGCTGGGCCCGTGAACCATGGCCGCTGAGCCTGCGCAGTCCGGAGCCTGTGCTCTGCAACGGGAGAGGCCACGACAGTGAGAGGCCCACGTTACCACAATAAATAAATAAATAGAAACTAGATGGAAGGTTGGCTTTTAACATCGCTTTCATGTTGTAACTTTTATATATATGTATTTCTGTATTTACATATTTATTTGTATGTATTTCTTTATGATCCTGGTAAAGGAAAAACAGGGAATGTCATTTTATCTTCTGACTCAGCTACATATAAGTTATGTGCCACTGGAGAAATAATTTAGCTTCTCTGGACTTCTATTTACTCAGCTGTCAAGTAAAAATTAATAGTACTCATTTTGTGGGGATTAAGAGTGTCTAGCATGAAGTAGTGAGAAAATGGATGTCTTTTAAAACGTAGATGCCTAAAAAAGAGAAGGAAAGAAAAAAGAATAGAACAGACAAACCTCTTTTGTCAGCATTACCTTAGAGAAACAGTTAGGAAAGTGATATCCACAGGAGATATCTTCAGAGACAGTGGTCTGTCATTTTTTGGTTCTATCCGTTTGGGAACAAGTCCCTGGAGAATTAAATAGATGACTAGATACATACGACATTTGCAGCAGAACTAAGAACCAAGAAAGAGAAGGGATTTAATGGAATTTAAGAAAGTCTGGTAAATTGAGGTTTCGCGGAAAGCTTCTCATTTGAAGTGAAATGTTAGCCATCCACCTCTTAAACCCATGTCATAAACTTTGCAGTTTAGTATGACATAATTCTAGTCACTTTGAATTAGTAGCACAGTTGGATTACTGTTATTGATGCTTCATGTAGGCTTAGAACCATTAAAGTGTCAAAGCCTGAGCAACGTAATATGACATAATGCCAGTTTTTCCAATTTAGCTGTTGCCGTTATGTTACATCTCGAGGATTTCCTGTGTAAATATAAACTGACAGAAACAATTTTTTTTGCGAGAATTTCAAATAATTGACAAAGAAAAATTAAAGCTCTTCACAATGATTTTTCTTTCAACCTCATGATTGAATTTAGTTAAAATTACTTGGAAACAATGAGTCCTAAAATGCATAAAATGAAGAATAATTGTTCAACTGAGCTCTTTTAAGATCTGGGCAGTGCGTAGAATAGGCTTCTCTTTTTGGTTAGAGTAGCACTGTTGTCTTTCCTATGAAGGGGTTGTGCACAAGCTCTACATTAAAGCAACTGGGGTCTATGGAAGTTCCCCTAACTTCTATCATAAAAAGAAGAATTGCAAATTGAAGTTCATTGTATTTAGATCTGTGTAAAAATGGAAGCTAAAGTCATCTTTAATGATGGTCATTGTTGGATTAGAATGTTGGGGTAATAACATAATTTTCCAGATGATCTTCTAATATGTTGTTACATCATTTTTCAGTGAAAAAAAAATAACAAAATTGTGTATTTATTATTCAAAGTTATCAGTTTTACTTCAGACATTATAGGCATGAAGAAAATGAAGTAAATGTTTTCAGTGTAAGGTGCTGATTTTATTGCAGTAAATTCCAAGATTCTTAATGAGATTTTCTCTTTATTCAAAGTAGAGGCAGCGCACGTAATTTCCTTAGGAACACTAAGCCAGAGATTTTGTGTAACTACAGGTACTTTAATTTTCTGAATAATGGGTCTGTTTCTATGTGTGAGAATCATTTAAGTTCATGTTATTGAGATAAGTCAAGAATTAGGTAACATGTTAAGCAAAGTTGGATTTTAAAATATCAGACTCCATTTAAAAATTATATACATAACTTTATAATATACATGTATTTAGAAATATAGATATAATTGTTAGGTGATATTAACATATGCTTTGCAGAAGGAGGCTGTTGTGTCAGTTGTGCCAAATGTGAGAGAGTGTGTATGTGTGCATGTGTATCTTTGTGTGTATGTGTGTGTATGTATGTGTGTATGTGCATTGTGTGTACGTATGTGTATGTGTGTGTATGTATGTGTGTGTGTATTCCTCAGAATGATAGATATGCTATTTTAGATACTTTAATAGCAGCTTGGAACTCGACCCATTTTATGTGCACATTATTATCATTTGAGATGCTAGAAGAAAACCCACACAAGTTATTCATTTAAAAAATAACCAGATATAGTTTTGCATGCATAATTGTATAGATTAAACTCTATAATTACATCATTTTATGTGTCACATGGGAACAGATGAGATTAATGGCCCAAGAACTAAAAATACTATTAATAAAAAGAATAATATTTCCAAATATAGGTAGGTATTGAATCAAATATCAATCACTTTTGAATAATGCCTTGACATTTCTTTTAGGATCCATTTATGAAGACAAGTAACATTTCACTTGCTCTTCGATTTTTTTTTTTTTAATTTGCACTATTTTAGAAAGGCAATTTTAAATCAAGAAAGAATTCTCTTTTGATTCCATTTCTTCTTTACTAAAGGATTGGCATATTTCGTTTAAAATTACTCCAAAGAAATATACAAAAAACATGCTTATCAGATACATAAATTGTGTTGTACATATTTATTATATCAAACATTAATTTTAAAGGAAAATTGATAAGCTTTCATTATCGATAAATCAAATTTGAGAAATGCACACATTTGTATCCAAACTAAATATTCTGCCACGTCCCCCAGGTGGAGATATAAAAGAGAGCGTTGCTTATGGGAGAATCAAAAACAGCTCTGCAAAATTGTGGCTAAAATTTGCAGGCATGAGAGTATGAGATTAAAAATAGAAGTGAGCTATGCCTTTTACTAAAACACTCAGCAGTAATTGAATGTTTTCAAGACTATGTATATGATGTTAGTACTGATATTCTAGAATCCAGTTGCATGTTCTGGTCCGTTGATTCTCATGAGGAGGGAGGATAAATATCTGTTTACTTAATTAAGCCTTGGATATGTATTGATGCTGGGCAAGGTCTCCAGTGATTTTATGGTAAATACCATAAACTAGCTAGCAGAAAATAAATAGTTACCATTCATTGAGGCTGTATCTCTCACTCGCTGTTCTAAGTATTTGTTATATGTTTTTCAAGTAATCCTCAAAACACATTTTAATACAGTTTTTCTCCCCATGTTGGAGATTAAACAACTGAGGTCAAGTTTCTCAATTCATACAGTTGGTCAGCCATATAAACCCATTTTTCATGATGGAAACCAATGGAACCTTTGACTAATAACCATGATGTCCACCAGAGTTCACCAGTGGCCTACACATGGTCCAACCCAAGGGTCATTTATCCCTTTCCTTTTCACGTGGTCTCTGAGAAATATATGGTCGTAGACATGGTGGTCCCCTCCTTCCACGTTCTGACTTGACTGTGAGGCTATGGTCTCCCTAGGTTTCCCTCCACCTCTCTGGCTTCTTTGTCTCCCTCACCTGTACAAGCTTTTCCTATCTTCCTAAGCCCTGCACATCTTAAGTCCCTGGGATCAGCCTTGGGACCTCTTAGAGCATCCCTAAATCCCTTTGTGGTGTCACCTGCTTGGCCTCAAGCACCTTGTCCATGTTTTCCTCTGCCGTGTTTCTAGCTGTGCCCAGACGTCTCCCCGGAACTCTTCCTCCCTGTGGTTTTTCTCATGTCAGTAAATGGCAGTTTCAGGGCTTAACTCAAGATGCCTGGAGCCATTCTTGATTTCTGCATTTCTCTAAAACTTTTATCTCCAGTCTTTTATCTTGTTGGCTCTCACATTAAAATATATCCACAGTCTCGCTACTTCTATGCCATCCTTGTTCAGACCATCATTATTTTTCACTAGTTATCACCATAGCCTATAAACCTGTCTTTTTACTTTTATTTTTTCCTCACACCCCATGCTATGATCTGAATGTTTGTGTCTCCCCAAAATTCACAGGTAGAAATACTAATCCCCAAGATGATGGTATTAAGAGGTAGGACTCTGGGAGATGATTACATCATGAGGGATTAGTGTCCTTATAACAGAGACCCCAGAGAGCTCCCTCACCCCTTCCTCCCTGTGAGGACAGAGTGAGAAGACGCCGTCTATGAACCACAAAGAAAGGCCTCACCAGATGCTAAATCAGCAGGCATCTCGATCTTGAATTCCCAGCCTCCAGAATGGTGAGAACTCACTTCTGTTGTTTATAAGGGGCCCAGTCAGTGATGTTTTATTGTGGTGGCCCAAAGGGACGAAGACACCGTCTCTACCCGGAACACAGTTTGTCATCTACTTAATAACTACTGTGATTCTCTGAGAAGACTAGAATTAGTCAGATCAAGTTATTCCTCTGTGCAAAGCCCCCCCAGTAATTTTCTATCTCATTTCTTGTATAATTTTACAGTCCTGACAATGATCACGGATATCCGACATAATCTAGGCTGTAGATCCCTCTCTGACCTCATCCTCACCGACTTTTTACTTACATTGCTGAAGCCGCCCAGGAATCCTCAAGGCTTCTGAAACTTACAAAGCCCCTTCCACTCAGCAACTGGGCACCACCTGCTGCCCCTTTATCCCCCTACCACACAGCTCATCCCTCCTTTTCTTCAGGTGTCCGATCAGAAGCCACCTTGCTCAAGAAAATGGCCCTGCACATCCTATGTTATAAATGCAATTCTCTCCTCTTCACCACCTCCGTCATCTTATTTCATTTTTCTCCTCAATACTAGTTAATGCTTCGTGGCCTCTACACTTATTTTATGCGTGTGTTTACTTTTTTTTATCTCCTCACTCTGAAAGTTGTTTCTCTCTGTCTCTCTTCCCCCGCCCCAAGTAAGAAGTCTTTCTGAGATATATTATGGATACAATAAATAATAATTTAATTCATTTTTGAAAAAAGTCTTCAGACCTTTAAACATTTTATTCAACACACGTCTCCTAACCTTCTTTAACTTATGCCATATTGAAAACAAGCTAAGCCATTGCTTGAAATGATGTCTTAAAAATGTTAGTATTGAGAAAACTTATGCAAAATAGGTTTAATCTCTATGAATTTGGGGAATTATATGCATTGACACTAATCCTTCAATTCAGTGAGCTTAAAAAAACCATAGAAATGGAAGGATCGATGTGGCTGGATTTTGAGTGAGTATATAATTTAGACAAATTTTAATTCCCCATTACCTCTATTCATGAAATTTCACTTGACAATGCTAAATAGTGTTCCCGTTTTCTTTTAAAACATCCACCTGTGTCGTTTCCTCCATTCTCCTCTCCAGACACCAAAGCCTGCACTTACCATAAAGGCACCTGTCAAGGAGTGCCTAATTCATAGGTGCCCCTCCCTAACTCGGGTTCCTTTCTTCACGTGCACCTGGGTGTTTTCAGTGTGTAACAGGATCAAGCTGCTTGCAGGTTTAAATCCTGAATCCACAGAGCCTGAAATGTCAGCCTCCCCATTTTGCTTTCATACGTATGTAAATTCACAGCTATGCACATACACAATTATACACATTTAATGCTGCATCTTTTTCAATGTATAGTTGACATGGTCTAGAAAAGTCATAAAGTAGCCTGGGGAACATCTCTGGGATGAATGTCATAATCTATTATTAACTTCCATTCATGCATTTCGATCAATGAATGTTTATTAAATGGATGTGAAATGCAAGGAATTTTTCTTATTGCAAATAAGAGAACAGTCCGCATCAAGGAACTTTCATAACAGAAGAAGACATAGATAAATACCCAGAATGTGTGTTATAATAGTCATAGGAACATTAATTTGGGGGAACAGAAGATACAACCACTGATGGTGATTCGCATTGTTGAAACCTTTAATGCCTGAGCTGAGATTTGGAGGATAAGCAGGGTGTCACTGCGTAAACACCAGGGAAGCTTTCTTTAGCAGGAGACTTAGGAGTGTGGAGCGATTACCCTGGGTGGAGGGTACTGCAGGAGGTTAAAGGTGGTTGCAATTTTATATGATGAGGGGTGGGGTGAGTCCTGAGACTCAGGAGATATGCGGGAGCCTGACCATAAAGGGCATTTCATGTTGTATGAAGGTATTTGTCTTTATTCTGAAGGCAGGATGGGACATTTCAAACATTTTCAGTAGGTGAATGACATGACTGTACTTATTCTTGCAAGAATTTTTCTGGCAGCAATAGATTGGAGAGCAAAAATTTATAGTGTGCCCTCTTAGGAGAAAATTACAACAACACAGCTAAGAACAATGGAAAACCTGAGCTAAGGAAGTAGATAGATTTGAGACTTACTGAGGAGGCACATAAGTTAGATCTCGGTGGCAGATTAAATGTCGAGAAAGAGAGAGAGAGAGAGTCTATAGGGAAATAAAATAGATTGATGGTCTCCCAAGGTGGGGGAGGGGATAGAGGGAGGATGGGGAATGATAGCAAATGGGGACCAGCTTTCTTTAGGGGATGTTGAAAATGCTCTGAAATTGGATTATGGTGATGGTTGCCCTTCTCTGTAAATATGCCCTGTAACTGTACATTTTAAAAGGGAGGATTTCAAAGTGTGTTATCTTGATAAAGTTATTTTTTAAAAAGTCAACGCAGGTCTTGATTGTCATATGGGTGATTGCCGGTTCTGTTCCCTGGAAATGTCAGTTCAAGAGAGGAAGAGCAGGGGGAATTTAGACGTCAGGTGCTTTCTGAGATGAGGGTGGAATATCCAGGTAAAGATGGATAAGGTAGGTAGTGCCCAAGACTGGACATCAGATGTGCCGTCTACAGAGGCAGACGGCAGGGTTTGGACCCGTAGGAGTAGATCATCTCACTCCGCACAGAGTGTAGACGAGAGAAAAGAATCACGGACGGAAGACTCAAATGTAAAAAAGCAGGGACTGGCAGCGGAGAAGCAACTGAGAAAGTGATTGGGGTGAAGCAGCCTGAGAAACGAAAGGCTGAACAGGAGTTGGTGGAGTAATGAAAGCCGCAGAAAAAAGGCTTTAAGAAAGAGGGCGTGGGACCAGGCTGCCCGGGTTCCTGTCCTGGACACGTCAGTCACCAGCTGTGTGCCCTGTGCAAATTTCTTAACCTCGTTGAGCTTTACTCTTGCCATCTGTAAAATGGGAGTAAAAGTAGCCCCCCCCCCCTTTTTTTTTTTTTTTTGAAAAACAACCTTTTGGTACATTTTGAAGAGTTTTACTCTAGGGGAGACTTCATAAGATACTGAAGGCTGAAGGATTCCATACACCTTAAGGTATCTTGAGACATCTCAGTTAAAAACAGAAATGTAAATCTAAATTTGTTTTATTAGTTTTTGGTTCCTGAGATACACAGAGAATAATTTGGAAGCTAGTGAATTCCTTGATAGAAGAAACATACGTATAGAATATTTGCCGTATGATGATCTTTGGGTCCCAGGGGTTAGCGTCTTTGCTGCATTACCTCGTGGTGTGAGTGGAGCTAACAATTTAGTGTAGTACACGTGCAAGGAAACACAGAGATGCATACTTAAAATTAAAGTAAGTGCTATGAAGGAAATGAATAAGCTGTGTGGCAGAGAACAAGGGGGAAGGGGTGTTGGAGATCCTTCGGAGAGGGTGATCAGGGATGTTTTCCTTGAGGACAGTGACATTCAAACTCTCATTAAATGAGATAATGTGTTTGTTAAAGGGAAGTCTGAGCACTCTGCCCATAAATGTTCCCCTTCCTTTTCTTTTACACATTTCAATAATAAAAAAAAAGTAAATCTGAATAAAGTATGGACTCGTTATAAAATATATCAATATTGATCTACTAACCATGACAAATTGACCACACTAATTTAAGATATTAATATTAAGGGAAAACTAAGTTTAAGGTGTGAGGGAAATCTCTGTACTATCTTCACAATTTTTCTGTAAATCCAAAACTGATCTAAAATTCAAAGTTTATTTAAAAAGAGTTTCTTTCTTCAGTTTACTGTTTTAACATGTGATGTTAGAGTAATTCTTTAGAATTAAGTATGCAAGATCTGTTGTCATAAATTGCTTCTGCCAATTTCTTCTCTCAGAATGCTCTTTGAGATACTAAAAGTGCTAAAGAAATGGTTCATGCGCAAACCCATTATTAGTTTAACCATTAATTAATTTTATATAGGCGGGGACCTTGGATTTGCATTCCGAAAGAGAGGAGAGGGCAACATTCAGAAATCAACTAGGAACTCTAATCACTCTGGGTGAATTAAGGCTTAGTGCAGAAGCACGGAGTTCTATCCTATGTTGGCTAATTTAGCCAATCGTCAGGACAAAAATTCTTCTTCAAACAAATGCTGTTTCTTCGACTGACAAATCATTAGGCAATATAATTAATGTTGAAAAAAATCACTGTATAATTTTTATACCGACAGATAGTCTTTTAGAAGCACATGCTTCCTACTTTCTAGTGAGTTTTAGTAGTATTCTGTCACGTGTTGATCTGTTTTAAATGTATTTACACAGAGGTGATATGTATGTATGATACATTATTTATCTATCTGTGTGTCAGATACAATTTTGTGAACACATTCACTCTCTCATTTGCGCTCTATATTAAAAGATAAGATATCCTTGACCTGGAAAATGGGTTTAAAATTAGGACCAGATTATGAACTCTCAAATGAGGCCAAGTTCAAGAAGAGGGGAATATAAAGTGGCAGATCAAAAGTCCATTTTTTTATACTGAGTTATTAAAATTTCTAAGAGTAGCAAGAATAGTCAACCAAAGTAGAAGAACACCTTGGATTTACAGCCATTTTGTGAGAGCTAGCATCTGGAAGAAAATGGCAAGCCCTGATTGGGGAACTGTCTTCAAGAGGCTGGGCACCAGCTTAGGGAACCAAGACAGAGAGCAGGTCCCATCAAAGCTTCAAGGATTAGTCTGGCTGACCGAGATGGATTAGGAAGCCAACAGTGTCAGCCCACAGGCAGGCGTACCCATATCTGTACCCACTTGTTACATGGTGGCTATAAACAGGGAGACTGGAAGTAAGGCATGAGGAAAGGAAAAATCAAAGGTCGTCTTTCACGTATTCTCAGGTTTGAAAGGAAGGAGGACTCTTACGTCTTGCACAGATCAAACAAAGACTCTGAGCATGAGTTGGAACTTCAGTGCATGTGCTATTTTTCACCCAAGACAGTATGTAGAACAGGAAAAAGAAATAAGAAAGCTTATGACCCAGCAATCCCACTACTGGGCATATACCCTGAGAAAACCATAATTCAAAAAGAGTCATGTACCAAAATGTTCATTGCAGCTCTATTTACAATAGCCCGGAGATGGAAACAACCTAAGTGCCCATCATCGGATGAATGGATAAAGAAGATGTGGCACATATATACAATGGAATATTACTCAGCCATAAAAAGAAACAAAATTGAGCTATTTGTAATGAGGTGGATGGACCTAGAGTCTGTCATACAGAGTGAAGTAAGTCAGAAAGAAAAAGACAAATACCGTATGCTAACACATATATATGGAATTTAAGAAAAAAAAATGTCATGAAGAACCTAGGGGTAAGACAGGAATAAAGACACAGACCTACTGGAGAACGGACTTGAGGATATGGGGAGGGGGAAGGGTGAGCTGTGACAGGGCGATAGAGAGGCATGGACATATATACACTACCAAACGTAAGGTAGATAGCTAGTGGGAAGCAGCCGCATGGCACAGGGATATCGGCTCGGTGCTTTGTGACTGCCTGGAGGGGTGGGATAGGGAGGGTGGGAGGG
The DNA here is from genome assembly GCF_003676395.1 of Aethalodelphis obliquidens. Classification (NCBI taxonomy): domain Eukaryota; kingdom Metazoa; phylum Chordata; class Mammalia; order Artiodactyla; family Delphinidae; genus Aethalodelphis; species Aethalodelphis obliquidens. The sequence continues at coordinate 8,003,347 of NW_020837969.1, forward strand.
AGGGAGATGCAAGAGGGAAGAAATGTGGGAACATATGTATATGTATAATGGATTCACTTTGTTATAGAGCAGAAACTAACACACCATTGTAAAACAATTATACCCCAATAAAGATGTTAAAAAAAAAAAGAAATAAGAAAGCTACTCAGTGGCCACGTATAAGTCCCGACTACTTACCCATTTGACATTAGAGGTGGCACAAATGATGGGCAAAATTCCTCATTCTGGAAAAACGAGTCATGAGAAGGAGGGTGTGGAATATAACATTCTTTCTGAGAAACATCATAGCAGATTCTTGATCAACTTGTACATGGATACGAATGAGGCCAAGTTCATGTGCTAGCAGAAAGCTTGCCATTTTGGTTAATCAAGATGATTGAAAAACTTCCCATTATGTAATGGGAAAACCTCAGCTACAAATATTTTTTTAAATATCTGATGTGAATGTCAGTTTTCTATAACTTTAGAACACTATTCAGTTTGAGTCCTGAGTGGCCCCCATGACAAGCATGTGTATTTTTCTCTTTTGAGCTCCTTCAGCACGTGGAACGTGATTCTGTCCTAGCACTTCTCAAACTGTAATGCAGTCTTTTACTTACACCTGTCTCGAACTTGAACATAAAGCAGGGACCATGCTTTTCAAACTTTGAATCCAAAGCTCCTGAAATAGTGCCTGACATGTAGTAGAAACTCAGTAAATATTGGTTGATTATTTAAAATCCAAGATGCAGCTAACAGCCCAGGTTGAACAATGGCCAAAATAATGTAGTTGATGGGAATTTGAGTTCAAATATCCCATCAATGACACTTATTGGCCGACTACACTTGTATATTATTGGTTGAATCAAATGCTTTGTGAAAGCAAAAGGAATCTAACATACAGAAGGATAATAATGTGTCTGGTGTGCATGTGTGTACCCTGACTAGATAATGTCGTTGTCAAGAAAACAACTAGCATATTAACCAGTGTTTGTTTTTTAATTCCAAAAACTTTTGATTGTTTGTTTAGTCTTCATCAAATGCAGTGGCAAGTGAAATTACCAAAATATGTAGCCAAAAAAATGTTTATGTAATGATTTGTTATACTTCTGAGAAGGAATGATTGGTGTGAGTGACGATTTTAATATGCTGATTAAAATTTAATATGCTGGTTTTAAGAGAAATACATATATATCATAATCATATATACATATATATTATAATCATATATATATGATTATATATATCATAATATCATATATATCATAATATATATATGATTGCTATATCATATATTTAATATATATATATGATTGCAAACATTTCCATTATCTAATAGAAGAGATGTCCTAAATATGCATGGAGAATCCTAGGTATTATGTAACTTCTTAAAAAATGCCATAGTTCTGATTCTACTTACTAAGCTTTGTAATTTTCCAAATGAACTCATGTCAATTTGGGAAATTCAAAGCTAGATAAAACCAATAAACTGGTCTATTTCTTAGCATACTAAAGTTTTAAGCTAGTTTGAATTGTCCTGCAAATCAGAAAACTTTTGTCAGTCAGTGCATTTGCCTGGGGAATTGATGAGGTCATCACTAAGATATTTGGAAATAATGACATTGTCATTGTTATTATCATTATCATTGAGCCATTAGAGTCTGGACTACTAATGAGTAAATACTATTTATTTTCCGGTCCTACGTCGATTTTTTAGTGTGTGAGTTGTTTAGGAGGGACGCTTATTAAAGGGAGACACAGAGAAGGCGATTTGTGTAGTTAATTCTGTGCACCGCCGCCCCTTCTGGCTGCTTATTGAATTGCAAGGCGGTCTCAGCAGGCAGTCCTGACCTTGAAGCCACAAAAGTGCTGACTGAAGCGATTATGAGCAAAAAGATGGCATTGTGCTGAGTAAATAGGAATTCAAAATACGAGGAGTGGGTGAAAGCTTTAGCGTCCATATTCAGGTCTGTTCATTTCCTTCGGGAATGGCCTGAGCCCCTTTCCATTGATCTTTTCCACAATCAATGATTCAAACAAAGGCCTATCCACTAAGATAATAATATTTTATTATTAAGTAAAAATGCACAGTAGGTCCAAAAAGGCTAGTTTTAATAGGAAACTCAACCTTAAAGTTTACTACTTGAAATTACCAGGTGGCGACAATACCTTTTTTTTTTTTTTTCTTTTTTAACAGCACCATATATAGTTAGAATGTGATTCATATTTGGTGGAAAAAAAATAGAAGTTGTAAGTCAATGTCAGATTATATAAACTCTGAATAGACTCATTTTACCTCTAATGGATAAAACACGGAAGCATTTTACATGCATGTAATGAGTGCAGTCTGCATGCTAGGACCATCCTTCTCAGATGAGTCGCATTCTCATCCTTCCTGCTGATTCACAAGAAGGGCATGTTTCAAGAATAGCTTTCTGTTCTTCAGCGTTTGAAGTTCCCCGTTGTTGCACCTAGAAAGCATCTAGCTGGGTGGGAGTTATGCCGAAGGCTTCGTGAATCTCACTTGGTTCCACGTACAGGAATCACACCTTCGGTGCCTTCCCTGCCCTCGTTTGCTATTTTATCATTCATTCAGCAAAAACATTCCAGAGGCAGGCTCAAGGCCCCGGGGTAGACAGTGAGAAAAACAGAATCTTCTATTCTGGAAGAGTAGCTAGGATGTGAACCTGAATAACTCCGGGACATGGTAGGTAGTAAACGCCTTCTGCCTGGGATGTGGGAGTGCTTCATGGAGGTGGGTGACAAGAATTTGGACCCACCGAGGTGAGGGGTTAGGTGGAAAAATCTTTGTTTCCTCCCTTTGTATGTATCGTTTCTTTCTCTTTTTCATTCTAAAATGTCAAAATTCACTGTCAGGAAAGAATCATGGAAACATTTGAAAACAACCAAGAGTTCTGAAAGTCTTCATCTTCCCCAGTGTGTATATTTTGATAAGCGATTAATTTCCACGCCTCAGGAGTGAATCTTTACTGGTAGAAACAGCAGCACATGTACTAGGCCATGCATGAGATACCTTTGGTTAGGGAGATGGTATCATAATCCCTGGGATCACAGTATGTAGGAAGTGGTCTTCTCCGTCTATACTCCAGGTCGTGGTACGGGTTGTTCCTACCCAGGGAAACAGACTGGTAATGTAACCTCGGGCGTGCTGATTAATTTTTGACTCTCAACCCCACACCCTTACAACTTAATGAGTTTATATTTAACCCCAGGATGGCAAATTAGCATCACCTCTTTTAAGGTGACTCAGTTGATCATAGATTCCTGGAGTAGAGTGCTAACATCTACTTCAAAAGCATCTCTGAACACAAAGGAAGCGGGTGTCTGCTTACTTTCACGTCCAGTGGGCACGTTTCCCACTAACCCTGGATTACCTTTAAGCTTCATTCCACTTCTGTATTTCTAGTGTTCTTTTGGTGAGACTTTAAGCAAAACAGGAAATCACATGCTGATTGAAAACTGTCTCCCTCTGCTCTCTAGGGCTCAAGCATTCCTTCTAGGGTTTCCCAGTGATCCCAGGAAGAACAAAATATATTCATAATAATATTCATCGCTTTAGCAATACATTTTTCATCAGCACCTCCAAACGGTACCCAGGAATAGGAGAGAAATAATCTGTTAATCTTATGGTTAAGGTTTTTCTAGTCTTGATGTTAAATTTTAGATTTTGAAATATTATAGGGCTGGTTTCTTAAATCTCTAATTTATGTTTTACTGGACCTTTGTCTTACGTATGACGCATTCATATTTATTTTGTTTGAGATGATTTAATGATTTCTCCAATGCTGTTTCATTTATTCACGGATTCATTCAACATAGACTGAGCAGCCAACATATGCTAGGGTTTGCTGTATTTTTAGAATAAAATAGGTAGAAAAAGTACGATCGCTGCCTTTGGGAAGCTCGCTTGTTCCAAACGTGGGTCCCCTTCACAGATCAGAAGTAAAATAGGTTTGTGTTTATGTTCTCAATATTTTTTGAAAGTTTAAGGGAAAATCTACATTAATCAATAGCAAAGGTTGTGTTGGTAAAACGAGATATCACATTTTCTTTTTCTTTTTGCTAGAATTCTATTAATGCAAGATGTCATATTTGCTTTCACAAGGGAAGAGAAACTGATCATTATTTCCATATGCATTCAATAATAAAGGTGTTAATGCCAATTATTTTGAAATGCTGTATTGCAGTAAACAAAAGTCCTTTAACATAAGTGCTCGGCTAGTAGTATAAATAATCAAAGGAAAAACAGCGGTGTTGACAATGGAGGTTAGGGAGCAGATGGCAAACTTCAGGTAAAAGGACGTTTCTGATCGGTCTAGGCAAGTTGTTTAATTTTTCTCACTTACATATGAAGGATGTTAGTTTCCACTTTAATGTATTGGTGGTGATTGAACCTGGCAAATATTAGACACTGATAAAGAGCATCTACTTTTATTAGTAATGGTCATTATTACTAATGACTCTTCACCCAAATGTATGTGGTGTAAGATCTGCACGCATGAAGACACGGCATTAAAGTAGTTAATTCTGTTGGTGGGGGAAAAGCCTGCAAATAGTTTATACAGTAAATACCATAGGGCTTCCCTGGTGGCACAGTGGTTAGGAATCTGCCTGCCAATGCAGGGGACACAGGTTCAAGCCCTGGTCTGGGAAGATCCCACATGCCGCAGAGCAACTAAGCCCGTGAGCCACAACTACTGAGCCCGCGTGCCACAACTTCTGAAGCCCGCGTGCCTAGAGCCTGTGCTCTGCAACAAGAGAAGCCACCACAATGAGAAGCCCGCGCACCACAAAGAAGAGCAGCCCCTGCTCGCTGCAACCAGAGAAAGCCCGTGCGCAACAACGAAGACCCAACACAGCCAAAGATAAATAAATTAAATAAATAAGTTTTTTTTTTTAATGCTGGAAAAAGAAAAAGAAATAGAAATACCATAAAAAATGATGTCCCACGTGCACTAGGTCATAATAAAAAGCTACGCTGGGATGCATCATTCAGCAAGAGTAACACCTCTCAGTTGGTAATAGAGTTCTGTCTTTTTGAGTTATATTTTATTCCATTTATGATGTTTCTTCTTGTGTTGTTTCTCTGGGAATTTTATTTTGTAAGTTGTTCCTTCAGTAAATTATCACTACATCTTAGTTTACCATCACTTCCTCATCATATAAAACCAAACATGTTATAGGTGTCTTCGCAGCCCACTGTAATCTCAGACAAATGAGTTGTGGATATAAGTTATTTTCCATCTGCGTTCAATGTTACTAGTAAGCAATCTATTCCATTTCACACGGTCTTCATGATTCCAGTGCAGATAGAATTAAAATGGACAACTTGGGGGCTTTCGTGGTGGCGCAGTAGTTGAGAGTCCGCCTGCTGATGCAGGGGACTCGGGTTCGTGCCCCGGTCCGGGAAGATCCCGCATGCCGCGGAGCGGCTGGGCCCGTGAGCCATGGCCGCTGAGCCTGCGCATCCAGAGCCTGTGCTCCGCAACGGGAGAGGCCACAACAGTGAGAGGCCCGCGTACCGAAAAAAAAAAAAAAAAAAAAAAAGACAACTTGGATAGAATGGGAAGAGTAGCCACACAAAATGCTTTCACTCAGGAAGACTTTACTGGTTTTTCCACCAGGAATAAAGGGCTGGAATGGTTTACGCATAGGTGTCAATACAAATGTCTTTGGTCTATGTCGTAAGTGGGACAAACTTACAACTCTGGTAGGACTCTGTGACATTTTACTACATTTACCTATTTAGGTTGAAGTCACTGCTAGAAACAACTTAGCATGGATCGTTCAAATGTGTCCAAAGTGCTGTCATTTGGATAAGAAAGTTTATGATTTATGTAAGCTTAAAGCTGGAGCTCTGGGCACGGAGAAAGCGTGAAGCGTCGAGTTCAGTGGGAACTCGGTTTTGGCAAACAGCATCGGTTGGTCGACCTTGAACTCTGGGAGGGAGGTCAGCTTACCTGTTGGTTTTAATCTGAGCTGACAGCGTGGTGTTCAGTGGAAGGGGATGGGGGAGCTCCTTCTGAGAACAAAGGCCCCTTATGGATGGTTAGGGAGTTTGGGATCTACACGTACACACTGCTGTATTTAACGTGGATAACCAATGAGGACCTACTGTACAGCACAGGGAACTCTGCTCAATATTATGTAACAACCTAAATGGGAAAAGAATTTGAAAAAGAATAGATACATGTTTATGTATAACTGAATCACTTTGCTGTACACCTGAAACTAACACAACATTGTTAATTAGCTATACTCTAATAGAAAATAAAAAGTTTAAAAAAAGGAGCCAGAAATTAAAAAATAAAATAAAAAATAAAGGTCCCTTATAAATGCAGTTAGAGCAGTTTTGCAGTACCATTCTTCGATCCACCCAACTTCGGATCAAAGAGTTATGATTATGTGCTCAGCACGCCTCCTGCTACCCTCTACGTAGGCTCAAGGGGCACGGGATGCTTTGCGCTATTCAAGAAACATGGTGAGACCACAGAACTCCATTTACATCAAGTGCCCCCGTCAGGGCGTTTCCTTGCCTTCTCTTCTCCCTTCCTTGAGCTATGCCTGATGATCATAGGACCTGCACCCACAATCAGCCACTTATTTTCCCCTCTTCATTCCTTGATTGCATAGTTTTTGAGGCAGGACTGAAGTTTTAATTTTACTTCCATGAACAATTATGTGGGCGCAGCGACTGACACCCGTGGATACTCTGACACTACTTGCTCAATGAATTAGTAAATAAAAACCTAGAAGGAGCCCCTGATGAGATCTTAAGGGATTGAAGAAAGGGGAGAAATTGCACAAAAGGAAACTTTAAAAGCCTGCATGAAGCTACATTTGTCCTGGCTGTAAAAGTACCTTTCCCTCATTTCCGTGTATTTTCACTCATTGCCTTTACGAGCAAAACCAAGCCCCCACCTTTACGGCCCCCATCCATCTTGCCTTTCCTGCAGTTGGCTCCCTGATCGGATGGAAGACGGAGAATGGGCTGCTTTCATAGTTGGTGCCCCGTGGGGCACCTGTGAGATGTCTGTCTCTCTCTCTTTTCAGTTTAGACATAAAATCACTTGGATCTATCAGACATGAGATTGCTTTGGGCAGCCCTTGTTAATTATCAGCTCTCAGTCCCAGGGCACCCTTTCACTGTGTGCTCTTTTCCCACCTCTCCATCTTCATGAACTCTACCAATTCTTCACTATATTTCTCAGGAAAATGCAGGGGTGGCAGTGAGAAAATGGTCTTAATAGAAGAAAAATTAATCTCTGGCACCGAGTGTTTCCTTTCAGTATTCATTGAGGTGAGCATCTGTGGTCAGTGCTCTAAGCAGACGTCCTGCTCTCAAGTAGAGTGAGAAATGGTTCCTCTGTCCCGTGCTCCTCTACGCGGAGGATGCGACCTTTTTTCTCTCAGCTGAAAACTCACTCGGGGCCAGTGTACATCAGTGCTGCCATATCTGCCAGTCGAGGTCAGCGTGAAGACCTCTCTGTTGATATTTCAAGGTGGAGACGCTGTGATTTCTTTGCTCTGGAATGGAAAGAGTAGAAACGGAGAGCTGAGCGAACAGCTGTAAAATTTCAAAGCATCGTTTAGTAATGACTGCCTTTTAAGAGTAAGAACAAAAGCTGAAGATGCTGCTTGTACTGCATACTAATCAACATTTATTCATAAAGTTCAAGTTCAAACCTCAGTCTCTAAATATTTTCATTATTTATTACAATTAGCATATGCATGACTCATGTTACCTGTCTGCCTTATTCAAGAGCGCTAGTCCTGCGGTATCACACTCAAGGGGAATTTAGACAAATCTCTCCCACAGGGTTGTGATAACCATCCTATCTAAGCCAAGTAGTGTCAGCCAGCGAGATGCTGCCCTGTTGCATGTATGAATTTTCATAGAATGTGGAAATGGCGCGATGCTAGAATGTAGTAATTAATATCTTAGAGGCAGAAGGTAAGGAAAATTAGTCTTCGTGTTATAATTTGAAAAATGAGTCATGGTAGTTAATTAACCTATCTAATTCCTCAAGGTAAATGAATGCCTGAATCAATTCACAATTAACAATTTAAATAACCCTGCTTTTAAAGTAGGCTTATTATACCTATAAGGAAAATAGGAAACCGGAAACTCTCATGCACCATCTCTCCTCGCGCGACTTGTATATGCTTCACATTATAAACGGGAAACTTTTGAAGACAGGTACCATCTCCTTTGATTCTCCACATCCTACTTGGGATCGGGTAGGATGCTTTATACTTAGAAGGCACTTAATTAATTCTCAAAAAAAGCCCTATATTTCCCTCCTTTGTCCTCATAGTTTGTTACAAAAAGTTTCCAACAAGACTAAAAGAAGCGGCATTTAAATCAACCAGCACATCAGTCAGTCGCATTGGTTACTGGCTCGGCTTGGACATGTTGGCGTATCTGGATCCTCTGTGAGATTTTATGATGTTGAGAATCACTCATTTTTGCAGCCGCCGTGCTTAGTGGTACCTTCCAGCTGGGAGGTATTTGGTAGATGGTGAACTGAAACAAACTGACCAAAATCTCAGGAAATCTACTTTGGCAGACAAAAGAAAATAGTGTTTTATGTGTTAGACGTAACTCATCTATACTTATTAAATTTTATCAGCTGAGCAAATCAGGTCACTCGTGTGCAAAATCTGGAGGATAAAATCTGTGTTTGAATAATTGCAAAATCTCTATCTCCTAGCCTAGCCGTCCTCATAGTTCTAAGTCTCCAAAGGATTTGTCTACATCAGTGCTTCATAGGTATATCAAATGCAACAGAGAGAAGCCTGAATTCACCACCCACCCCATTTCCAAAATAACTGGTTTAACTCTTCTTTTCTTTATCTTAGTTACTGGTGTCCCATGTGCTCATCCTAGATTAGCTTTCTCAGAGTCTCCTTAGACTCTTAGCTGTCCACATCTTCCCTCCTCATGACCAGCCTGTCTCCAGTCTTGTCAGACCTAACCCCAAAAGATGTTTCAATTACAGGCACCCCTTTCCGTCTGAGCCATCACTGTCCTAAATCGGTCCTGTATCTTCTCTCTTGCTGTGATGAGTAAGTATCCATCTGTTTCCCCTGACTTGAAGCCCTACCTTCTCTGGTCCCTCCAGCATTCTGATTCTAGTTATCTTCTTAAAAAATAAGTGACTCCCAGTTTCCTACTATCTACGGGACAATGTCCAAACCTCGTTGTTTGCTGTGTAAGACATCTCATAACTTGTTCCTCCGATTTTTTTTTTTTTTTTACTTTTCCCCATGATCTAGCCACTTGGTCCACCTTTCCCCACCCCTGGACCTCTCTGGTCCTGCTCTGCTTGAACTCATCTTACACTGCCCTTCCTCTAGGCGAGGACTAAGCCTGTCCTCAACATGCCCCGCCTTACCTTCTTCCCCCGCTGATCCTTCACAAGCTAGCTCAAATTACCCCTCTTCTGTGAAAGTCTCCGTAAGTCATTTACCTACTCAATTCTCTTTTCATTTTTTCCTCCTATTGTTAGAACTTACACCTATGTGAATTATACCCCTTTATTTATTTATGTGTGTCTCCCCAGAGATAATGCATTTTTTATATCAGGTAGAATTCTTACCTTCTTTAACCCCCAGTCCCTAATGTGCCTCATACGTAATGTGAACTCAGTACATCTTGCACTTCCCAACTTCTAGGTATGTTTTTCTCCTCACTGTTTACCACATTCAAATACTATTCTCTGAAAATACAGCTTCGACTCTGGCCTGCTAACACATCCTTGTTTTATTTGTATGACTTAGAAGTATATTTATAGAAGTAGCCATTGCTTTGTGTCATTTGCATAAACAGGAAACAAAAAGAATTCATTGAAAAATCTCCAGGATTCAGTTTTAAAAATCATGTGGCTGGTGGTGGCACCTACTGGCCAAGTGTGATATTGCATCCCGGAGCTATTGTTTTCATAAAAATGGGGCCAAAGGCAAAACTCTCGTGGGCCCTAAGGTAGTGGAGAAAAATCAGTAACTGCTATGGGAGGCGGTGGGGGGGATGGCGGGGGGACGTGGGGGGCGAATCTCCATCAAGGCAGGCTCTTCCCGGGTCCTTTAAATGCTGACATCAACCCAAGCAACATACATTGTTGTATGTACAACGTTGCTCAGGTAGAGAGCTAGTCAGGGTACCCAACTGATTGGAAGGTTCCCTTTTAGTCACTGGGAGTAACTTTTCATGGGATTGTTTGTTATGTCAACCAAGAGAAGTCATTGTAAATCAGCAGTTGCTTTAAATGTTTATGAAGAGTTACCATCCTTCTACTAGATAGGAATAAGCACTTGCTCTTACAAGTTAACGCTCTACTTGGAAGCATCAACTACACATATTCAACACCCTTGCTTTTGACAATCGTGCACTCCATTTGTAATATAACATTTGGTTCTCCATAAGAACTTATCTGCTGTGGATAGCTAAACGTAGTTCAGTTTCAATTCTCCTCTTGTCCTGAGGAATCCAGGAACACTCACACACATATTTAAATCCCATAAGAATTAGAAGGTGTTACACATTTTCCGTCTGACATCTTCTCCTGTAAGCCTATTGAAGCGAATCAGGTCAGTCATTTTTAATGAGAGATGGTGACCATGACAGGCCCAGGAATTCCCTCACTGAGATCAGGCTAGAACTTTCTGGAGCAAGGAATTCAACCTTCACGAGTTCTGAGCTGAGCTGTCAATATCTAGGAATGCGCGCTCTCCCTGCATACCCTCACACAGACGCATCTCCTTCTATCACACGCTCACTGGTTCTGAGGACAGGGTGCTGGGCTAACTGTGTCCTCTCCTGTGTGTGAACCTGTCTCATTAGCTAATCCCTCCCTGCTTTAGTTGCTTCTCTGGAGATAATCTGGCACTTACTTGAGAGGTTTGTTCCCTGAAAGTAAATGTGATAATGTACTTAAAGCAGTTATTGGGTATATCTGACATATATGCTCAGTAAACCTTAACTGTTAATATTTTTAACTCCAAGTAGACAACCAGTGCTTTCCGTAGCATTGGATGCCTTCATGCCTTGGTGCTTTTGTCTGTGCAGTTCCATCTGCTGCGTTTAAAATTCCCCGAACTTCTTTACATGAACAATTTGCAATTCTTTCTTTGTGACCACGTCCGTCGTCTCTTCTCTAAAGCCATCCTTGATATCCTTAGTAGAAATCAACTACCACTATGTTTTTGTTAATGCTTTAAGCTTGTCTCCACTATAACACGTGGTTTTATAATCCGGGTTATCTCTTCATGTGTCCATCTCCTCATGTGCTCTGAGCACTGAAACCGTCTCCAGGTCCTGGACCAGGACCAGTCATTGTTGGCTGCTAATCATGACATTCTCCTCCCCGCATCTCTCTTCCCACCCCCATGCATCCCAAGCGTCTGACAGGTGTTTGCTGATGCATTCAAATTTAATGAAGCCACAAGGCAAGCAGGAAAACAAGCCAGGTCAGTTAGCAGGACACTAAGGTTTTAGAAGAGAGAGAGAAAGAGAAGCTGAGTTTGGTTGTGAGGTAATATATGGAATTGTTTCCGAGGAGTTTTCTTTCTTTCTGAATATATTTGATCAGTGGAAGTTTGGGGCGCCCAGCAGCTTTGCTCCCAGACAAGTGGATTAGATCTCGAAGGGCCTGGCCCTTTCGGGTAGATCTGTTTGCTTGTATAGACAGCCTCATAGTCTCGCCTCATCAGCTTGCCTCTGTGTGTGGGCTGCAGGGGGTCTTCGTTATGAGTGAACGGGGCAAGGAGGTGACGCTGGTACTCCGTAGGGTGATCTCTCCCAAAACTTTGTGGATTAGACTGGAATCTCAAAGCCCAGATGCAGGCATCTACTTCTAAATGTCTTGCACGTATTCACTGACCGTTATATTGAAGTATGAAGGAATCAGAGTGCCACCATTAGATAACTTTTATAACGAAATTGAAAGTGTAGCATAACAAAACATGGTGGTTATGGAGTTAGGCAGACCTGGGCTTAAATCCTGCCCTGTATGACCTTATGGAAAAGTTCTTTTAACACGTTGAGACCCTTTTCCTTCAACCATACAAAATAAGTATAATGCAATTACTGAGTTTTGACATCAACCAAATAAGATGATACGTGTCAGATATTTGGCATACGGTAGGCGCTCCACATTGTCCTCCGTAGGTACTCAGTAAATGACAGCTGCCTTTTTATTCTTACTAATACTAAGGATGCTAATTATAAGGATGTTGCAACAACCAATGAAGATCTGGAATGATGATGTGAAGCAAAATGAAAGCCCCCAGTGGAGCTCTGGTTTTCCAGTCTTAGCTATAATCTGCTCGTGCAACCCTGGCTCTTTCTGTCAGGTGTGGAAAATGAAAAGACATCTGCAGATAATTGTATTTTTCAGATCTCAGGGTTTTTTGTCCATTGACTAGCTGATGCTTTAATGAAGTTTTGACAGTTTCTCTTCCTTCTAAGGCATAGGTAAAATGGAAGAAAAACAACCCTCCCACTTTCTGACTTTGCATGTTTGTAGTTGAAGTAAAGGGCAGACCATCCCGCTTTTCACTCCCTGCCTAGCGCAGCCCTTAAAATGAAGGGCTTCTCAATGCCTCTGTGATGAGCTGCTCTTCCCCTTCACACTGCACAGAATCTCTGGGCGACAGAAGAAGGAAGTTCATGGAAAGTTCATTAGACTTTATTCTAGAGGTGTCTTTTTGATATTTCTTCTCTCCAGAATTTCTCCACCCATCTAATTTCTATTCCCCTTCTCATCTCATATTCACCTCAGAGTAGACTACGCCTGATTCTCTGCATTCACTTCTTAGAATGCAAGGATTCCTGTGAAGCGGAGACACGAGAACACCAAGCTGTGGTACAACGTTGTCTTTAGCAACAAGTACACTTTCCTTTGTGGCCCCTTAGCAATTGTACCAATCACTGTCAAATCAGGGTTCTACCCATCATTCTATCATCTATCTTTTTATCATCTATCTCTGTATGATCTATTTATTATCTACCTTTCTATGACCTATTTACTATCCATCTATCTGTGATCTATCTATCTAATCCATCATTCTGTCATCTATCAATCACATATCTATCTTTTTATCTATCCTTTATCAATTTATCATCTTTCAATCAATTTATCATCTGTCATCTATCCATTATCTTTCTATCATCTATCTATCATCTATCTGTCATCTATCAATCAATCACCTGTTTATCTTTCTGGCTCTCTCTATCCATCTCTCTAATGCGCAGTGCCCTAATTATGTTCCTTCTTTACATGCAAGACTGTGATCTGCATGTAGTAAGTTGTCAGCACCAGTAGCTTCTCCATCCTTGTGTCCTGAAAATCCAACACAAAAACAGGCCCCAAATAATTGTTTGAAAGAATACATGTTTCCATAAAAATACAAACTCAGTTCTTCTACAATTATTCTGTGGCTAAGTGCTATTCTTACCATGGTCATCACATATCCATGATGTGTCCAGGATTTTGTAGATGCTGGCAGTGAGGGACTCAGGGTAAAGAAAGGAAATAACAATCTCACGGTCGCTCTCCTTACTGAATTCGAATCAAGTCGGGTGCTCTGCTGTAGGAATGTAAATTGGAAGGACCCTTTGGTGGAAGCAAGACTCCTCACAGACTGTCGGATTTGTTAGGACTGACACAGGGCCTGCGTGGAGCTGAGGTTTCCCTGGATTCGGAAGGAAGTGCTTGAGTATAAATACAGTCCTCAGTACGATCAGCGCCATACAGGGGTAGATGAGGGTCATCGTGACGGCATGGAAAGATACGCTGGCGGATACACGCCTAATTGTATTTTATGCCAATACGCCGGCGGATACATGCCAGTCGTTTCTTACGAGTTTTCATTCTACCCCAGGAGGCCTCTCAACAGGGTAATGGTGACTTTGCTAAGTCTGCGGGTTTGAGCCAATTCACCTTTTTGAACACCTTAAGTACCAGAGAGTAGGTGTGTAGTAAATGTTTGTCTTCTAAACGAGATACTCGGCAAGCATTTTCAAACTTGGTCTCAGTAGATATCTTCACAGTTAGGGAAGGGGAAACATTTTCATCTCATTTTAAGGGTAAGGAAACAGAGGCACAAAGAGTGTGGGTAACTTTTCCATGCATGGGGTAAGGTGTAGGGTTAGGCCTTTGAGACTGGTCTGCTTGCCCTCTGTGCACCTGTTCTTTTACCCTGTTGTATCACCGTACCCATGCCCATCAGCCCACGCAAGGATCTTGGCTTTAAAGAAAGATGCTCCCGATGAGGGGTTTGGAAGAAAGGTGGGAGGCGGAACAGGCTGGGGTTTGCTGCGCGCTTCAGGAGAGCAGGAAATGGCACAGGATTAAAGAGCCAAGTGGTGCTTGGGGGTCAGACTCCAAGACAAGAAGAACATAATGAACAGAAGCCTCACTTCCTCTGTGATCGTGACTGAGAAAAGCTCAAGTGTCAGGTTGCCTGCCTGGGCCTCGAAGCCTACCCCTGATGCCATGGAGTAACTGTAGGAAAATCATTGTGTTCTCCCTCATTCAGGCTAACAATTGACAGTCATGCTATTTTAGTTTCTTGTGCCGACACAAAAAGCCAACCAATATGACATAATTGACATAATTTCCATTGAAAGAAACAGAAATGTGGAGTGTATGGAGCACATTTTTTTTTCCCCATAATGTTATTGACTTAGCATGTAGAACCTTAAGTGACAATAGCATTGTTTTGAAAACACTTAAATTAGCTGTGTTCATGATAGGAAATCAATTACCTTATGAGATAATTTGCTGTGTTAAAAAAAATCAACTTGGTATAATTTTGTCAACAAAACCAGAAGAATAGTTTATGCATACAAAACAAAACAAACAAACAAAAAACACAACAATAGGCTGCTTTTGAGTCTAAGAAGCTTAAACATTTAATATACATTTTATAATACAAAGTTTCGTACGTTGTGACTGTTGAAATTCCATGTTTTGATCCCCAGACTTTTAACGCTCTTAAGCACAGCGTTTGTCATCCTTCGTTGTCTCAAACAGTTGTTTCAGGAAAGACATTAAATATGAAAGGACAAGTAAACTAGGAATTTGAATAGTTTGTGCCTGCAGATTAGAGCACACTTATCCAAGAGGTCTAAGCGTGAGTTCAGATTGTAAAGCTTGAAGAAAACGTCTTTGGGGGAAAATATAAGCACCCTGGAGTGTAGTACAGTTTTTATGGATCTATAGGTAATTAAAAAATAAAAAAAAAGTGCTCAACGGAAGTTTCTCAGTAAATCAGGGTAAAAATAATCATCTGATAACTCCTAAAGACTGGCTAGTCAATCTTTCTCAGACACATATCCCTACAATGAAATGCATTATTTATTTAGGAAAAAATGTATTTAATTAAGTGATGCATTACTTAAATAACATATTTAAATAAATTAAAATGAATGCAGCATCTATTTTCATTGATATGTTAAGCTCTGGTATATTTGAAAAAAACCTTCCCAGGAATCTTGGTAGAAAGGTTTTACAATATTCTAGAAAACACTCAGCTCATCTTAAGTGCACTTTATTTTTACTTGGCTGAAAAGGTTTCAGCCAAGAAAAGAGACTATATGTAATGCGTTAGTGGTTTTCTTCTCTTCCAACAAGCTTTGAAGTTGAGGAAGGGACTGTGGGTAGCAATTATATGTGGGTTGGGTCAGTCTGCCTTTCTAGCCTTAGAGGTAAGATAAAGTAAAAACCACGATGATCTTTCCACTTGAAGCGTGTGTAATGGTGTCAATATCAGTCCTTCGATTGACTTGGGTGAGCAAAAACCAATGCAAAAAGTAACGAATGCAGATAGTTCTGCATTTTCCAATCCTATAAATTGCATGGGAGTGAAACCTTTGCTAGAATAGATGTTTTCTTTAATTGTCTCTTTTTAATCATATCAACTGATTAATCCTCCTCCTTCCCTGAGGACAAGGGCACTCCCAGTCCATGAATTTGAAGATTTTCCCTATTTTTAGCCTACTAGGAACCAGTAAGTACAAGAATATGAATACAGTGAACGTGAATGGCCAAGCAGTTTGATCTCCTTGCTCGCTGTCATTCAGGCACACAGAGAACTCAGAGTTAGAAGCAAGGGGTCAGTAGCAAGAGTGTTCAGTAAGCTCTCAGAATTTAAGGTGAGCTCCATATACTCTCTAAGATTTGCTTTTCTTATGTGTAAACTGACGCTAATAATATATAGGCCCTAAGGTAGTTGAGAGGATATTATCATAAAGCAGGTACTTCAGTCCAGCAAAGGAAACACCTGTATTTAAGACAGAACTTGTAATAAACTATAATGGAAAAGAATCAGAAAATAAAAGAATATATATATATATATATATATATATATATATATATATATAACTGAATCAGTTTGCTGTACACCTGAAACTAACCCAATATTGTAATTGTATATAGTTTAACCACTGCAAAGTTGTTTAGGCCTTGGAAGAGGTACAATGATATCTTTTTTCACTTAAGATGTAATTGACACATAACATAATTGTTTCAGGTGTACAGCATAATGATTCAATATATGTACATACTGTGAAATGCTGATCACAATAAGTCTAATTCATGTCCATCAACATACCTGGTTACAATTTTTTTTCTTGTGACAAGAACTTTTAAGAACCTTTTTAAAGACACAGAGGAGAACCTCAAACTCAAGGAAGAGATAACCTTTACTTAAAAGTTGATGAAGCTCAAATACACTATTTTAAACTGCAAGTTGTAAAGATATTTTGGAACATTTGGATAAAACAGATGAGAAACTAAAAAAAAAAAAAAAGAAAAAAGACAGAACTGTCTCTGGGGGTTGGTTATGGGCCATGACGATAGCGATCAAAGAGTTGGGGAAAGGAGCTCAGAATCAGTAGGAAGAGAAGCTCTAGCAGAGGGGCTGAGGGGCTGCCCCAGGACCTAAACATCTGAGCCCTTCCTTCCCCGCCATCTCCCTTTTGTGCTACTACCAAGGCTTAAAGAAACTGAAGACACCACTGCTCCTTACTTTCCCCCCTCTTTTTCAGGTAGAAAATTGTTGAGTTCTAAAAGCATATGCATGGATTGGTATGTTTCTTCAGTTTATACTTTTATGCAAATTTTAAAAGGGGAGGCATAAACTACCAAGGAACTTGTCTTTAAAAGGGTTGCCAAGATGGCACTGTGTTCTGTTTCTCTGGTTTTCAAAGTAAATTCTTTGTCCTCAACTTTCATTTCCTATAAATGTCCCGGCTTTGCATTAGCATGTATGTGGCAGGAAGAGCCCATTACCCCGTGACAACAGTCTATTACGATGACAGTATTTCACTTGGAAACACTGATTGGTTCTGAAATATAGGCTATATAGCTGGTCATTTCTAGTAACTGCATTAAAATAGTAATTATTACCCTTGTTAGCTTTTGTCATTCAGCGACAAGTTCCTTAAGTATTATTCTAAGTAATGCCTTGGGTGAACAAAAACCGATGCAAAAAATAATGAATGCAGATAGTTCTGCATTTTCCAATCCTATAAATTGCATGGGAGTGAAACCTTTGCTAGAATAGATGTTTTCTTTAATTGTCTCTTTTTAATCGTATCATGATGTCTGCTCTTATTTCATTGGATAAAAATGCCTAAGTGGAAATTGTCACCCTTGTTATGAAACTTTTTTTTACTTGGGACACATGCACACACATACACAGACCTCATCGACCACTTTCTTTGGAACTATGAAGGTGGCCATATTTGAGACAGTTTCCGTGGTGTAATTATTAATAAACCCTCTTTCACTCCCTAAATATTTCCAGTAGGACAAGGTTATATGATCATTCTATTAAAAAAAATAATTCCATACTTTTAAACAAGAAGCACATTTATTTTTAATCATGTAACTTTTCTTTCCAGAACCACATTAGCTTCAACGGCTCAGAGGCTTACTGACTCTGTCCATTAAATCGAAACTTAGTGTATTGTTTAGACTTTAGTCAACTATGTACCTCACAACCAAACAACAAGTTTTGATATTATTTCAAACTGATATGTCCCCAAAGAAAAGTTACTTTTTATTTTCTCCAGAATCTTGTTCACACCTCCAGCCCGCCTACTTGCTCATCTGGATACCATTAGATGTGACAGGTAGAGAGCTTATTAATCTCTTTGGTCCAAAGGTATATATCTATAGGCATCAGTTGTAGTTTTCCATGTTCTTCTGTGTATGCGTGGCGTGCACAGCTTGATTTGTGCTATAACTTTCGCTTGGAATGCACTGTTCTCTTTCTTTACTTGGCAAGATTGTATTTCAGAAGTTCAACTCAAATGCAATCTCTTCCTTTTTACTCTCTCAAGCCTCATTTACGTTTAACCTCTGCTAGTTCCTCTTTTCCCCCTTGCCTCATCACACACACACACACACACACACACACACACATACATCACCACCACCACCACTCTGGGCAGATTTCTCACTCACTTCTCTTCTGTAGTATTCATATTCCATTGGATTAATTCTCATCATACAGAATTATTTGTTAATGCATCAATATACTTGTTCTTTTTTAAAATTTTGTTGAAGTGTCACTAATATACAAAATTGTGTTACTTTCTGCTGTACAGCAAAGTGATTCAGTTATACATACATATATTCTTTTTCATATTCTTTTCCATTCTGGGTTATCATGGGATACTGAATACAGTTCCCTGTGCTCTACAGTAGGACCTTGTTGTTTATCCATCCTCTGTATAGTAGTTTGCATCTGCTAATCCCAAACTCCCAGTACTTCCCTCCTGCACCCTCCTCCCCCTTGGCAATCATAGGTCTGCTCTCTACATCTGTGGGTCTGTTTCTGTTTCGTAGATAAGTTCATTTCTGTTGTATTTTAGATTCCATATAGAAGTAGTATCATGTGGTATTTGTTACTTGTCATTATGCCAATGTTATTAATCTCTAGAGGCTAGCACCTAGTGTGTAATGGACGGGGGGAAGTCAGTAAGTATTCAAATGGACAGACACACTACTGTCACTGTGTTTCACTGGGTTCAGACACTATTAAGACTTACTCTTCCTCCATGAGGTCTAAGCCTTAGCCAGCGATTACTATGGGTCAGGTGCTTGGCCAACCACATTAAGTGTGTTATACCATTTAATCCTTCGTTTTCCCAACCACCATATTTTACTGGCAAGGAAGCAAAATAAGGTCAAGATCACAGGTCACACATTCACTAAGGAAAGGCTGAGTCAGTCCCTAACCACTGCCCCCACTTCCTTATCCATAGTTGGGAAGTTATCTAAGATAAATGACCCCCTAAAATAACCAATTCCACAACCCATGGTTATGAAATATGTAAAAAACCTTTAGTAAAAAGAAAATCATTTTTGGAAAAAAAATTTGATGGATTTAGATTTTAAGAAGACAGAATCAAAAATACAGAGAGGAGGGGTTTCCCAGGTGGCGCAGTGGTTGAGAGTCCGCCTGCCGATGCAGGGGACGCGGGTTCATGCCCCGGTCCGGGAAGATCCCACATGCCGCGGAGCGGTTGGGCCCGTGAGCCATGGCTGCTGAGCCTGCGCGTCCGGAGCCTGTGCTCCGCAACGGGAGAGGCCACAACAGTGAGAGGCCTACGTACCGCAAAAAAAAAAAGAAAAAAATACAGAGAGGAGATGGATAAATTCATAGTGTAGCAGATAAGTAAGAAAACTTGATAAAATAATTTGAATTTTTCACAATGTCACTCTTGTAGAGAAGTATCATTGTAAATACAACATTTAAAAAATCACTGAAAAGTAAGTCATTGAAAAAACTAAAATTTAGAGAAAGGAATTAAGATTTACCTATATTTCATTACAAAACTTTCACCATTTAAAACCATAAGCATGAGAGTTAGATGATTAGGGAATTTAAACCTTTGGATTAAACGTAATAAAGACCTAGGGTTAAGCAAATCCTACATAGCCCAGAAATTATTACGATTGCCATATAAAGTATAAAATACTTCAATTTGACACCAGCACATCATGCTCTATCAAGACATCACTTAAAATAATTTTAGTGGACAGAGCAGCGAAAACGCATTTTACAGACACAGTGATGAAATAAGAACTGGATATGGTAAAGTAAAATTAATTACTGGATTCCCCAAATGGTTGCTAGACAGGATCGTCAGAGACAAAATCAGAATAAATTGATTATCAACCCAAAATGTTAGTCACAGAAGGTACACAGTTGTTTTTCAGATTAACCTAAAATTTAGTGGAAGACATGATGAGCTGAATGAAAAAGAAAATTATGGAAGGAACAAAATATATATGGTTTCATCAAACTGAGGAATGTGTTCTGGAAAGATTTGATTGACACATCCAGAGGTTAAAAACAATATCATTTATACAAATAATAAATTATTTTGATGGAAGCATAGATGTGGGAAATTGTATATAAATGATTACATTTTAAATGAAAATTATGGGCAGTCTCTCCAGCGTCTTTATATTTTCATCTTTGTATATTGCCCCAAATGAATTTGATCTTAAGTCTTCTCATGCCTATTTTTTCTACAGATAGTTTTTCGAACCAGCGGCAGGTTAATTGTCTGGTAATCCCCAGCCCAAGCAAATATGAGACATCCTGATTTGGTTACAGTGCACTTACGTGGACTGTTACCATTTTAAAAACCCTCCTGAATTCATATAGAACATGAATTAAAAAATAAACTATCAGAGGAAATTGCGGATGAATAACACAATGAACACACTTGTCCCTTTGTTAAAAATAAACCTAAGATTATGACTGTTCACAGTGTTAAGATTTCAGTGGCATTTGGCTTGTAAAACAGCAAGAATCAAACTCCGGTCCTCTGTTTAGCAAATGATACGATGAAAACTTAAGTCATAAACCACCATGCATCTAACTCAACTTTATTTTACTTTCCTGGAATATATTGACACGTAGTTAACTTCAGTGGATTGCAACATTCAATTTGGGGAAAAAGCAGATGGAAATATCTGAAAGATGCAATTTTTTTTTTTTTTTTTTGGCCAGAAGAAAAAGAGAGAAAGGGCAACAGGAATAGAAAGACTCATTTTAGTATAAATACTTAGGACATCAGCCGTCATTGTGTTATGTAATACTTTTTAATTTCACACCATATTTTTTGAGACGCTTTATTCACTTTGATTCTTTTAGAGTACCTGAAATAGGCAGGCAAATGTAATTACCTGCACTTGGCAATTGAAGATGCCTGCGCTCCTAGCTCTGCACACGTAGCGTGTGCAGATAGTGGGAGCAGAACTCAGGTCTCGTGACTCTGGTCTTGTTGAGTTACACGCTTCATTCAGTTCACCCGTCTTGTTGCTAAAGGGTGGTAGCATCTGATACTAAGATTAGGAGGGATAATATCACTTACTGTACAAGGACATCCCATTGCTTGGCATCTAAGCATAACTGATATGTCTCCTTCTTTGAAGAAATTGGTTTCACCATTTCCTCATTCCCATTAGGATCAGTGAACTTACCTACTTTTCTGAATAACAAGAGCTTCAGGAGACGCTGTAGGAATAATCCTGATTACCAGGGAATTTCAATGATGCTTTATTTGCATATTGTGCTAAGAGATTCCATAATGCACCTAGAATGTGAGCAAAGTTGATTTCCTATAATATATTATTACATAGTATGAGATTTTTAAATTGCCGTGGAAACACTGAAAAGCAGTACCTAAGCGCTTTATGGGTGAGGTATGTACTTCTGTGGAGCTATTTTGTTTTTGAGACCAAGTTTGTATAATTAATGGATTCTTCAACTGATTGGGTTACATTAGTACATGTTACTAAGCTATTCTTCAACAGTAATTCTAAATGGAAATCCCCAAATAATCCTTTATGCTTATAAAAATGTTTTTGCATCCCTGACATAACTTGAATGTCACAGTGACCTGGTTACAGATGAGAAAAGAGGAGGCGTAACTCAGAGAAAGGTCCAGTGTCTTGTGGGATGTAACCCAGACCTTAAGTATCACGCCAGTATCTTTGCACACGTACAGCAGGACTCTCTCCCTGCACCCTTCTCCTCGTGGTGTGGAAGAATGAGAGGCAGGTGATCTAAGAGAGATCGCACTGAGTTTGTGCTGATTGACTATTCTACCATTTTTCAGCATTAGGAAAATAAACCTTGAGGAAATGCAGGAGGGCCATGAAGGTATATACACCTGGGAGTTAAGGAACCATCTCAAATCACTTACATTTAAAAATAATAACAATAATTACCCTTCATTTGTACCCACTATGCACAGGGTAATTATTATCATCATTTTGCAGAATAGCAAACTGAGTCTGAGGTCATGTAAAAAAGTAGAGAAACGGAATAACTGTCTGCATATCTGATCACACATCTCTGCACTCCTTCATTCATAAGGTCTACAACCTCAGTAAGGAAATGATAGACACACTGGAATGACTAGAAAGCATGGTCCTGAATTATTTTGAATTCTCAACTCAATATAATAATTTCAGAGAACTTCTGCCATATTCATTTCATTTTTATACCTTTGTTCACTTTGTTTGTTTTCTAACTTCTCATTGTTGGCTCAGGCTGTAAAGATGATGACTGTTTCTCATGGCTCTCTGGTGGGCTTTAGTTATCATTGACGGGAAGACCATGCAAAAATAGTGATTCTTTAATCTTGTCCACATGTATATTCTGATCGCTAAACAAGCTCTGTTAGAACGTGCTTATGTAACAATGTGCATGCGTATTGTCTATTTTCTTTTCATAATGTGTCTCCATCCTTAAGCTTCTGTGCCACTCTGACTGTGCCCTAGCCCTCCGTCATGGTGGTCTGTACTGTGTTTCTTCTCTGTGTAAGCTGACCACTGCTGCTTCAAGGACTATCAGCCCCGCTCCAGATCAGGAGAGGATGCTGCCTGCATGCATTTAATGGAGGGCTGTGCACTCACAGAGAAATGGGAGGAGATTCCCCATCTGGGTCTTGGCTCTGACAATCATCTCTGATGTTTTTCATTGAGCCAAAGGCACGAGGTGGATGGACATAGTGCTTTTCTTGCAAGAAGGGAAACTCCTATAATTGGAAACCTAGATGTTGGTTAATAGAGCAATTCTATAAGCGTCCTAATTACAATAAAACCAATGTGTCAATCAATTAAAAATACTTCAAAATTACGTGTTTTAACATAGTCAGTTCTCCGTACGTGGAGAAATCCACAAGACAGAGTCCACTCTTCTTTCAAAGGCCTTCCCTTTTCCTGTTGGCTCTTCTACTTGGAGCTTCCAGAGCTGCTTCTGTTTCAAACAGTCTAACCCTTAGCCTGTGACCCTGTTTTGTGACAAAGCAGCCAGTTCACTCCACACAAGCATTTTTCAATTCAATAATTTTTTTTGACAGAATTCCAAAGATACATTTCCATAGAATGTACCTATCTGGCATATTGTATAAAAAGACCAAGGGGACAGGGCAGAAGTCAGATAATGTTTGCTGACTGAATGCTTGGTATTCCAATCTTAAGAGGAGAAAATTTGAGGACATGTACCAGAATACAGACCTTCTTCTTATGCTATAGATGTAAAAAGTTAAGAGTCTAACAGAAAGGAAAACAAAGACCCAAGTAGCGTAGGACAGTATATACCATATATTTGTGATATGTTGACCATAAATTTGGTAAGAGTCTTCCTAGAAGTTAATCAGGAAATTTTCTTTGCTCTATAAACCTTGCAAAATAATTAGATAAAATAAAACCAATTCAGGAGACCTATTTCCATACCAAATGACACAAATTCTTCATTTGGGGGTGAGGTATGTAGTCTGATGAGATTGTTATATAAGATAAAGGATTTTAAACTAGGGTTTAGCTTCTGTTCATTTTAAGATGTCAAATAAATATTAGCGTTACAATAATAGTTATTAATATTTCTTCCATCAAAAAATAAATCCATCTGGCTTGGGAACCAAAGGGCAGCAGTACAGTGGAATACGGTCTATACGCCACAGACTCTGAAGTGTTACAACAGCAAGTCTCACCCTGCAAGAGCAGGCTGTTGTTACCTTGTGCTATTCTAGCCGTTTATATCTCCTAAGCCATTTATTTCTTGCATGGAAAGCCATTGAAGGTAAATAATATTTTTCCCATTTACAAAGACGGAGACTGAGGCCCGCTCATTAGCTAAATCACAGGTTTTGGAATCAGAAACCTAGTTCCAAATCTTGTTCTCACCACTTAACCAAACTGACATTCTTTAGTAAACATCAGAGCTCTTTAGATTCTTACCTGCAAAGAGGGAAACAAACCACACTGCACACATCCTATGGTGAGGCTCAAATGAGATGAAAGCATTTCCGTTTTGTAGACTATAAAGCGATATGTAGACATTATTATTAGACTATGAGTTACGTTTGCACTGGTGGCTCCCCTCTGTATATAAGGATCGTTTTCTATAAACGTTTATGTACCGATGTTTGTATCTTTGCCCCTTTTCTAACGATATTACTTCCTTTTACTGGCCTTTTGCCCCAAGCATGTTTCATGTGCCCTGATACGTGATTTATTCAAAGAAATATTTATCCATAGATGTTTTATTTATATAAAAATTGATATGTAAATATTAATAACATATATAGAAATGTACATGATATATGCATGTAATATGAATATATTTCCATTTATTATTTATATTTATATGTGCAAATAATAAAATGTTATATATAAATACATATCCGTGCATATATCCACTTATATTTCCATTTATATGCACATATATGTAGGTTTATGTGTCTGTATATGGAGATCATGACCAGTGGAAGTAAAAATACGGATGAAAACATTAATACCATTGTTGCTAAGACTGAATCTAATTTTGGATCCACTGAGCTTTTTGGTAATCACGATATAAAGAAAACCCCACTGTTACATGGTTTGCTTTATTTAAAAAATGAACTGTTAAAGAAAAAAAAATGTGTGTAGTATTTTTCTAAATGGCATTAAAGGATGGAACAGGCAACGTCCCAAACTGTATTTCTGTAGTTTAGCTGTGGTAAATTTCATAAAGCCATTAGCTAGACTTGTTTCTAGAATAAATAATGGACTTATATGAGAAAATTGTTAGGAAGTTAGAATGATTTTTCTATCACTATACGTTTAAAAACATTTGTTCAAGAGAATTTATGGTGATATGAAATATTAAGAACTTGTAAATCTCCTCTGTCACATAAATTATACAGTTTTGTGAATAGACTCCAAGACTTCTAGTTGCACCATTATATGTGTTCAGTTCAGTGTTACCTCCTAATTGATTACAGCACATTATGATCCAAATATAGAAAATGCTGGTCACTAAGATGTTGACTGAATATTATTACGAATGAGGCATACTATCTGGATGTGAAATTTAGCTCTTTAGCACTATCATAATGGTAGAGCTGACAGGCTGAAATATAGCGTTAGAGCAGATACTATTTATGGCTGATTGTTCTAATTTTCTTTGCCAGCGCTGTATCAAATCATTAACTGTTTTCAATTTTCACCAAATGATTCCATAGTCATAAGCTTCTTGCATTACCATATTACTCCTGATGATTTATTTCTAATCATATTGCAAGTACATGTTTAGGGTGATAGCTGAATTATATTAATGTGGCTACAAACAAAATGATGCCATTTAAAATATTGATTGCGGGCTTCCCTGGTGGTGCAGTGGTTAAGAATCCATCTGCCAATGCAGGGGACACGGGTTCGAGCCCTGGTCCGGGAACATCCCACATGCCGTGGAGCAACTAAGCCCATGCGCCACAGCTACTGAGCCTGTGCTCTAGAGCCCGTGAGCCACAACTACTGAGCCTGCACTCTAGAGCCCGCGAGCCATAACTACTGAGCCTGTGTGCCACAACTATTGAAGCCTGCGTGCCTAGAGCCCGAGCTCCGCAACAAGAGAAGCCACCGCAATGAGAAGCTCGTGCACCACAACGAAGAGTAGCCCCCGCTCGCCGCAACTAGAGAAAGCCCACACACAGCAACAAAGACCCAATGCAGCCAAAAATAAACAAATAAGATAAATAAATTTATTTAAAAAAAATATTGATTGCAGCGGCATTCTCTTTTCATAAATCTGCCTTATAATTCCACTGATTTTAAGTATGTGATTAAATTATTTGGTTTGATTCAGATATTATATTGGGATTATATGAGAAAGAAGGTGGAAAATTATAGTTTTCAGTTGGAAAGTGCCTGGTGCCCACTGTGATAAAGCAGTGGTTTGGGGTATATTGCAGGTGAATAGAGTGATAACTGGACAATTTGGGTGTGCCCGATGGGTCACCTCGCTGGAGAGGACGGATTGGAATCCTGCCTGTATGAAAACACATGCTTCATGGTGGTGGCAGATGTGAATTTGAGTTTCCAAGCAGACCTCATCTTTTCATTTTTGTTATCAATT
This sequence comes from Aethalodelphis obliquidens, assembly GCF_003676395.1. Classification (NCBI taxonomy): domain Eukaryota; kingdom Metazoa; phylum Chordata; class Mammalia; order Artiodactyla; family Delphinidae; genus Aethalodelphis; species Aethalodelphis obliquidens. The sequence continues at coordinate 8,029,786 of NW_020837969.1, forward strand.
TTCTTTATGTAGGAAAAATGGGAGTTTAAAGGAAATAACGAAGTCTTTAATACCTATGAAAATGCTGGCATATATCTGTGGGAAAAGAATCATCCCATTTTATCACTAAACACAACCCTAGTTTAAAATCATGTTCATATATAGATGTAATACATATATATGGTGTATTTATGTATATATATATAATGTGTATATTATAATATAGATTAAATATTATATGTTTATATATACATATGTGATATGTATAAATATGTGTGTTTATGCGTGTATTAATATATATTTATATGCTTGTGTACAAATGTATGCATATATATATACATGCATATATACATACAAAGATGAATCCTCATTAAAAATAAGGAGAGTGCTATTGTAATGAATATTTAAAATTTTATATATATGTATACATATGTGGAATGGGTATGCAATATATAAAGTATATAAACAAAACATAACCCTGTATATCTACTCGTAAGTCCTAATGTGGATTTCCCGTCTGAGAGCCTCTGAGCCCTCTTTCCTGTGTTGTGCTTTGGTTTTCCTTTTCTGTTAACTAGAGATTGTCTTTTACATGAAGGAAGGTACATTTGTGGGGACAGATGGGGGAGGTCACTCTGCTGGCAGCTGCAGGAGTAGGACACTATTTCTGAGACCGTCTATGCAGCCCCTTCCCTGTGGGGCATCAGTTGCTCAGGCCATCAACTCTAACTCCATGATTCTCCCACATCCCGCTCATGCATCCCACCCTCAGCCCTCCTTGAGTCCCACCATGGCTCCTCCTGGGCTGTGCCCTGTATCTAATCCCTGGCAGGGGTTTCCACTTTGCTTCCTGATGAACCTGCGCCAGCAGAACCTTAGGCTCATGCAGGCAGGGGACGCGTGTGCACCCCTGTTTGCCTCACATTGTGCGGGACAGTCAGGAGGCTCCTGGTGCAGCTTTGTGCTGGATGATAAGAATGAATGAAAACTGAGTTTGACTCACTTGAACAAAACCAGGCAAAGCCTCAGGCAAACTTGAAGCTCTGTGATCCTGCCTTCAGCGTACTCCTTCTAAATCCTGCCCCAGCTGTTTCCATGTCTGCAGCCTGGGGTTGAGTGGCTCGGTACCCTTTGCCCTCCAGCTTCATATTTGTTTTTTTTTAATTGAGGTATAGTTGATTTACAATGTGCTAATTTCAGGCATGCAGCAAAGTGTTTCATATATATATATACATACACACACATATACACATATTCAGATGTATATATATATATATATATATATATATTTATATATATACACACACATATCTATTATTTTTCAGATTATTTTCCCTTATAGGTTATTACAATCTATCGAGTAGAGTTCCCTGTGCTATACACAGGGTCCTTGTTGGTTATCTATTTTGTACACAGCAGTGTGTATATGTTAATCCCAAACTCCTAATTTATCCCTTGCCACCCCCTTCCCCCCTTGGGAACCATAGGCTTTTCTTCTATGTCTGTGGGTCTCTTTATGTTTTGTATATAAGTTCATTTCTATCATTCATTTTTTTTTTGATCCTACGTATGAGCGATATTGTATGCTATGTCTTTCTCTGTTAGCTTCATGATTTTGTCATTTTTTTTCCTTGAGAGTCTGTCTCACTTTGCCCTATGCAATTTATCACCTTTCAAGGCCTGATTCAGACACCACTTCCTAGATGCTCTGGAAGTCTTTCCTGATCAACACAAAGCAGCCTCTTTTTCTCCAAACAACCATAGCCCTTCTTGAGAGGCAAAGTTTTTTGGCATGGATTACTTTGAAATTGTTTTAAGTAAAAATTGCTAATATCCAGAATATGTGTCCTCATCATAAAAACTCCTTAAAGGAAAGATTTCAACCTGATGTGTCTTCCTTGTACCTCGTATAACCCTGGTGAGAATAAAGACGTGGAACATTTCTCTAAATTTCGTCAAGAGGACCACCAGATGTAACTCACATTGAGGCTGGTGACTTACTTATTTAGATAACATTAACCACGCCTCCTCCTCTTTCATTTCAAGTGGTATTATAACGCCAGAATGAGTAGAGTTGGCCATACCATTCTACACTATCACTTAATTCCTTTTCTGTTCCCAGAACCTTCACAAATTGTATTGATGCCAACACCCCATGTTTCCTCCTTAATATACGGCTATAAACCAGCCCTGCAAGGACATGTGTCCACAGGCTGGCTCGGACCTCAGGCGGACAGTAGTATCAGGAGGCTGAGAGGGACAGGATACAACTGCAAACTGACTGACTTGCAGCCAATTAAAATGGATTGTTAATTTAGTTGTTCAGATGATGAAACGACAAGGCTTTGCTCTAACGTGTTCAATTCTATTGATCTGCAGACGTTCATTATGGTACCCTCTAGATCTCAGTGATACTGACATGGGTGCCATTGATCGAGTCAAAACCTCTCACGTCAAAATTCAGGTTACCCGGTGGAATACTGCGTAATTTCCTGCCTGGTCAAATCATGATTTAGAAGGACTTTTAAACTCTGTCTATATAAGTAACACATTTTAAAACTGAAAAATGATTATCTCAGGCAATGAACAGACATGATCATCAAATTATTAATTTATTTAATAAAACATATGGTTGTATGGACTAAATTATATTTGTATCAGTTAAATATGAGTTAACTTTATCCACCTAACTGTAAGAGTTCCCCATACTATAATTTGGGGGGCTCTTATTTCAATAAGCTAAGTTAATAAAGAGGGATTTTGATATTCTAGAACGTTTCCTTGTCAGTGATTCCTGTGCTGGAGCAAAATGCTGAAGGTATAGGTCGCAGGAAGCAGCTGCATGAGCTGGGGTTCTCTGCTGTGCTCACCCATGTCCCAAATCTCTGAACAGTGTCCAAACATAGGAGGCACTTTGTGAGGATCTGTTAAAATCATGCTTCATTATTTGCATATATAAGCATTCTATAAAACCAACTATTTTGAAGATAGACTAAATCTAATTTTCCTGCAATTTCCAGGAAATTCATTACGCTGCCGTTGTGAGGCTCATGCCAGAAAGTTTTGCTTGAAATTATTTTCTAAAAGTGATTGGTTCTGAAACTTACATTGCTTTCCCACCGAAGTGTAACAATGACGCTCAGAAATGATTTTATGCAATTCTATAATCATTATTGGTTACTGAGTCAATAATACATGATTACAAACAGTTAAGAAATGTAGAGAGAGTGGATCGACCTTCCTGTGAAAACCCTCTTCAGCACACCCTGTACTTGGATCACGTAAAAGTGGCACAAAGCCTGAGAAGACTGCTGTATAGTCTAGAATTGTTCTGATGTATCTGATGAAATCCAGTGACAACCCCGGACATTTTCAAACAACAGTATGATTACTCCAAATGCCTTTTCTCAAAGGCTGCATGTCAGGGGTTTATCTGGGCTGTTTTTATCTTGAATTACTGAGGATTCTTGAATCTCTTAACAGTGTGTCCTCTTCTTCTGAAATGGGTGAAATGAAGTTGTAGCTCTGGAGACCCTTTTAAAGGCTCGGCAAAGATGCTCGCCAGAGATTTGAACTTTGATGAACACGTTTCTCTAGGGTTTCTAGGAAGAGCTAACACATTCACTGGTGTTTGGTCATTATCATTAGAATAAGAAGCAAATCAGAAAGCTTCTGATACTTATTTTTAGAAACTCCCTTGCTACATGCAGGAAGAGTACAGAGGATGAGGCTTATGTAGGCTATAAATGAAACTTTTGTCTAAAGATAAGGCTGGTGGCAGTTTTATGATCTTCTAAATTTTTTTTTCACAATCTTAGCATTTTTTTTTTTTTTTTTTCTGCAGCACAGGCTCTGGTTGGGAGTAATTTGTGTATTTACTTTTTAACAGAAAGATGTCTCCTAGCATTTCATGTTTGATTTTTTTTTTCTAAGTACATTTTCTTCTTGAATACGTATATTACTAAGACCAAAACATGCCATATTTCTTCAGTCTATGAATTAATCAATGAAGCTTTTGTCAGTGATTTAGAGAAAGCTTACCATATTTTTGGAAATAGTTTTTCTCAACTATGTAAATCATGCATGAATATAACATCTGCTGGAGGGATCTTAAAAGCAGGGTGAAATCTTGTTGTTCCTTTTGGAATCCAATGTTGATATGAGCTTTGGCAGATAAATAAGGACAAGGCTATTTTTTCTGAAGAGTTGTTCATTCTTAGAATTCTGTCAAGCGATGCGTGGTTCAATGTGTTATATTCTTTTTTTTTGATCATTTTTTTTAATAAATTTATTTATTTTTGGCTGCGTTGGGTCTTCGTTGCTGCACACAGGCTTTCTTTAGTTGTGGAGAGCGGGGGCTCCTCTTTGTTGCGGTGCACAGGCTTCTCATTGCGGTGGCTTCACTTGTTGCCGAGCGCGGGCTCTAGGCATGCAGGCTTCAGTAGTTGTGGCATGTGGGCTCAGAAGTTGTGGCTCACGGGCTCTAGAGCTCAGGCTCAGTAGTTGTGGCACGTGAGCTCAGTAGTTGTGGCTCGTGGGCTCTAGAGCACAGGCTCAGTAGTTGCGGCACTTGGGCTTAGTTGCTCCACGACATGTGGGATCTTCCAGGACCAGAGCTCGAACGATGTCCCCTGCATTGGCAGGCGGATTCTTAACCACTGCGCCACCAGGGAAGCCCCAATGTGTTATATTCTGACATGAGCAATATCACCCGCTTCTCAGAGGGATAATAAAGCATACTAAAGACATATCAATGGTATTACTGCCTTATAAAAAGTGGGATGTTAGAAATGTGTTTTCCTCTCTAAGAGCATCTACAAAAATACACGAAAACACACAGTCTGGGTCTTCCCCAGCTTTAGAAAGAAAGTCAATTTCTTTAAGTGGCATTTTTCCTCTATGGTATTCTTTTTATAGCTTATTCCTTTAGCAGACTAAAGTGTGCAGAGTAGATCAGGAGTTGGTTTGTTTTTTTTTTTTGAGTGAGCTATGGAAAGGCTCTGGGTAGATGTAGGTTAGATCAAAAGGGACTCCAAGCATAAGAACCTCCCCGGACATGTACAGCCCTTCATCTGCACCACACAGACTCTGACTGTGGTCCTGTCTCACTTAGAGATTAGAAAAGGCAGAGACGCGGCTGTGCTTACCTCCTTCACACACATGGAGCGCCCAGGAAGCACCGTCGAAGGAATTGATTGGTTGCTTTCTCATCAGCAACAATTCCTGTCCAGCTGTGTAGGAAATTTTGGTGATGCCAAAGTCGTATAAAAGACAGGACGTGTAAAACGATGTCATTTCTTGGTCTCTTCTGTAATAGCAAGAAGATTTTTGGTTCTTTCTTTATGTTATTTATTTTTGTTTTTAATCCTCAGCTTATATCTGCATGACTTATTCTAAAGCCCCTCTCAGAAACTTCTATCAAGAGGAACAGGTTGTTAGGGAGTGTAGTCCTCTTATTCACAGACGAATGGTGGCGATTTCACTGTTTCTTACAGACAAACGTATTACCTTTTCCTATTGCTCTGCAAACTTCTTATTTTAAACCATATTGGTAAAATCAAATCATGTATTGGAAAGAGACTAGAAGATTTAAAGGAAGCAAAAACATGAATGAGTACACATCTTTTCTGATTTTAATGACTTCATGAGCCCATAGAAATTCTTTCCACATTAAAACAAAACAAAAGAAAAACAAGCTCTGATTGTCAGAGCCCCTCCCATTTTCAAGTAAATTCTGGATACTGTGTACTACAAGATATTTCAATTCACACTAAAGGGTGAAAATCACGTTTCTTCCTTTTTTCCAAGTCAATACTCACCAATATCCCTTGTTCCTATGGCATCAGTGTATGGTCATCCTGCCTCTAAGTTGCATTAGGTTGCATCTTCTGAAATTTTGTTCCTCTAGAACAAAAATGGTCGAATAATAATATTATATGATTTAACTTAATATGCTATTTTAAAAAAAAGTCCTATTCAAGTGGTTAAAAAACAGCGGGCCAATATTCAAGATATCTTGACAGAAGGAACTTCTGTGATCAGAGGCGATATTCCCAATTGATACTAGGTTTTGCACTTCTTACTTGAACACATTAATTTGAAATTCAATGAAATTGAATTGTCTACAGTTCTCTTATTCAGCCTAGTGCTTCACAACTTTCCAGACGTGAGAAAGGAAGAAATTAATGAGGCAGTGATTGTCACTGTCACCAGAGTCTTGTTTTTCTCACGTTATCTCTTATGCTTTGTAATAATGATGCTTGTCATATATGTAGCACTTTCTCTGAAATGCACGGATCACTTTTCTGATAGAATCTGATTAATCCTTTAATTTTGGTGCACATTGCACTGGGTGGAATAGTACTGAAAATGAAAATCTTAGAATAAATGTCTTGCCTTGAATATCATACCTATTTTATCCCACTCTTTAATCTCATTTTGCAGGAAAGGTAGCAGTTTAATTTTATGTGGTGCAGACTAAAGGGTCTTACAATTTTTGTGTAAATCATTTAATCTCCATGAACTAATTTATAAAGCTTTTATCTTACTTTTTTTTAATTTTTATTTGATATTTTTTAACATCTTTACTGGAGTATAATTGCTTTACAATGGCGTGTTAGTTTCTGCTGTATAACAAAGTGAATCAGCTGTACATATACGTATATCTCCATATCTCCTCCCTCTTGTGTCTCCCTCCCACCCTCCCTATCCCACCCCTCTAGGTGGTCACAGAGCACCGAGCTGATCTCCCTGTGCTATGCAGCTGCTAGTCATCTTCCTTTTTTATACAATTTATTATATTGATGATATGCAAAGCATTTTCTCAGGCCTCTTCAATTTCCTCAGAGTAAATACATTGTTACATATGAGTTATGAAAACTTCCAGTTGACTGATTTTCACTAGCTCTCTATAACAGTATAAAGATGCTATTCAGTTATCTGTGAAATACAAAATTACATTATCTGTGTATTTTCCTCAAATCCTAATTGGAAAGAATTTATATATATATATATATATATATGTGTGTGTGTGTGTATATATATATATATATATATATGTATATATTCCATGAAGTAAAGCAAAAAGAAAAAAAAAGTCTTACTCATTTAGTTTACCAGTGTAGTGAATATGAAAATATAATCTATTAATGGTTAAATTATCAAAGGAAGAAAACAAAAACAGCGAAGTGTTCACTTTCAGAAGATGATTACATTGGGAAACATTTTCATTTGACTATGAGGGGCGCCATTCAAATTGTAAAAACAAAATCATTTCCTGTAAATAATGAATCAGAAAATTCAATTTCAGTTCAGCACAGGGAATGCATGTGGGTTAATGTGACTCAATTCTTTGAAGTTCGCATTACGATTCTTCAAAATTATGTGAAATGATACAGTTAACTAAAGTTTTGTGTTTGTAAAGACTACTGAAGTCATTTCCAGATTAGCTAATAAGAGTCTGACATCTTTATATAATGCTGACCCTGGCCTGTCCAAGGTTCTCAGCACTTTACACCCACTAATTCCCATGATGTTCCCAACAGTGTTATGAGGGAGACACTGTTATTACCCCACGTGCAGAAGAGGGAACTGTGGCAAAGTTTGTAAGGTACCTAGTGTAGGTTTACACACTTGGTAAGTCATAGAACTTGGATTTAATCTGGTCGATCAATATGGTAGCCACTCACCCCATGTGGCTCTCGAGCGCTAGAAATGTAGCTAGTCCAGACTGAGATGTGCTGAAAGGTTAAGAGACACCTAGATTTCAAAATTTGGTGTAAGAAAAAGGATGTGAAATATCTCAATCATGTTTATATTGATTAGCTATGGGAATGATAACAGTTTGAATATACTAGGGTAAATGTGATTAAAACCAATATTATCTTTTTATTATTTTTTTGTAACGTGGCTGCTAGAAAATTCAAAACTACGTATATGGCTGCAGTTGTCTCTGTTGAGGAGCGAGGATGTGCACTCTGGTCTGGCTTTAGAGACCCGACCCTTAAAACGAAGCAGCTCCTGTCAGGAGTGGACTGAGTCTGCAATTCCAAAGCTCCAGTGTGATCGGCTGGGGCTCTCCTCTCCTGGTCCTTCCACGTTATCAGCTGCATCTTTGCTTTGGCAGGGCACGGTGCTTCTTGTCTTTTTATTGCTGTTGCTTCATACTGATTTATATTAAAACTATTTTATAACCCCCATGACGCTGGACTATTAATCAGCACATGGCTAGGATTCTGTTTCATTTTTTTAAATTTGTGTGAGATTTGTTTGTTGTTGCTGTCATTTCTTCGATTTTTCACCCAAACCATTCTACATGGTCTTCCTAGCTTACCTAGCCAACTGTCTTTTCTGGATTTGTAACTGGATTTAAGTAACTGTATTTATATTTCAATTTTAGTGTAAAAAATAGAATCGTCTGGTTGAGTCTGAATACGAAACATATATGCTGTCAGCGCTTGCCTTTCACAACATTACACACTTTGGAATCAGGTTCTGTGCCTGATTTTGCCACTTGTAAGTGGTGTGAGCTCTGTCAACTCACTTACCCTAGGTCTCAGGTATCTTCTGGCAGAAGGGAAAATGACAGTGTCTGTGTCTTTAGATTTTAATGGACCTTTCGTGGAATAATATAAGTGGGGTTCTCATCAGATATCTTGGCATATATATGCTCAAAATGGTAGCTATTATAATTTAGTCTTTATTTTCATTTTCCTATGTTGTATCATGTGTCAAAGGCATCTTTAAAGAGGGTATATTGATGGATGATTTATATCTTAAAAGTATCCCCTTGTTTCCTAGTATCAATACTTGCAGCATTTGTGCAAGTCTTTCTTGACTCAATTCTGTACCCAAACACTTTGTTATGGAAGATAGCAGCTCTGCATTCACCTGTCAGCACTTACCCTAGGAGAAAGTTTTTGCAGCATCGTTGGCTCAGAGGAGTTTGTTGGAAGATATTAGTGCAACAAGAGAAATAAACTACCCCCAATTTTTGTGGTTTTACAACCTGCTCTTGGGGGTATGGAGACTACTGTCCTCTCCCTAATTCAGCTGTTTATTGATTAAATATTTATATACTTAATATTCAAAGCAACACATTTCTATCATTAAGAATATGATCCCACAGCACAGAAAGGCAAGTATTTTCATGCTGCCGACAGATATTCTCAAATATATTTTAGGTTTGACTTAATAAGCATGTAGTATTTATTGAATATTTATTATCCAGTCAAATTGAAAGCCTTCTGAAGATAATAAACATGATTTTTAGATGATTATCATCCAATCAACCATTAAGTAAACATCCACTGAAAGCATATAGGTCAGTGCCTGTTCTGGCCAGAAGACCTACATGGACCCTGGCCTCGTGGAGCCAACAGTGTAAGGAGAAGCAAGGGCATCATATAAAGTTTTCGATGAAAAAGCACTACCAAGGATGGGTGCAGTGTGCAGTGCTAATGAATCCCACGTGCATCTAACCTAAGGGAGGTTGGAGGAATGCAAAGAATTCCATTAGAAACAGGACATTAAAATTGAATCCTGGGGGTGAGGACTCACTGAACAGGCAAAAAGCAGAGAGGATGATTTACAAATTCAGCAGCACAGAGGAAGGCCTTACATTGGGAAGGGGGTTGAAGTATCTCTTTTGTATTTGGAAACCAGTGCCAAATTAGCATCCACTCTTCTGTTTAAGAATGCTCTATTATACGTGTGGTTTACTTACCTTCTAAAAAGACCAAAGCAAAACTAACTAATGATATAAAAAAATCATTACGATTTTGACCTCAGCTCTCAGGTGTAAATTTTAGGAAGTTGTCAGAGTGTGTCCATTACTGGTCAGTTTCTTCTTCCCCAATGGGCTGAACATAAAAGCACAAGATGAATTTTTTAAAGTTAATTTTTTTAATGTTTTGATCCGTCATTTACTGCTGTTATTTTCCTAGAATATATGAGGTTTTTTTTGTTTTTTTGTTTTCTTAACCAACTTGTAGAGTTGTTAGTAGGGAATGAAAACACAGCTATGTGGTGACTAAAAGCAAAAACTTCAGCTCTACCTTTGCCAACCTCACATTAATTAACAAGTCTAAAAAGTCTAAACGCCATGCCTGGGACAAAACAAATTACTTACAGAAGGACATATTCATTTGTTTATGTGAGGAAGGTTTTGGAAGGATAATGTATTTTTATATTTACACATATAATATTTACTTGTAATACTTATTTGGATGCAACTATATTGTATGAAATATTCTTTAAGAAATATCCAGAAAAAATAATAATCATTTGGCTCTAAAGTTTAATAAATTAAAGTGATGATGCAGGATAGCAAGGAAACTATGATAGTATTAAATGTAGCATTTAATTAGAGATATATGAAAGTGCTAAAATGAGCTATGGATAAGTAATTCTTTATACATACAGTATGCTCAGGTTGCAGGCAATATTTGGAAATTTAAATTAGACTCCCTACTGCTCAAATGTTGGGTGTTTGATAGGAGATTTTTGAAGCAACTGTTCTATCCCATGGTTCGAAACTGAAAACTCCTGATATGGGTATATCATAGAATTAACATTTGATTGACCTTTTTACTGCCCTTCCTCAAGAGGATTTTTTTTTTCTCTAATTTTTAAAAACTGCATTTTTACTTCAAAAGAATAATGTCTATGAGTTTAGATTCTAGCAATCCATATACTTGTCATGAATGGATCCAACAGTTGTTCCGGAATTAATAGCTATAACTACTTTTATTAGTAATTAGACCCATCTGTTTCGTTCTCAGTTTGATTTGGCAGCCGTGGTGGTAGGGTTCTAAAGCATGTATTCGTCGTTGCCAGACTGCAAAGTAAAACTTCCTAAGAGATGACTAAGTGAGAAGGATGTCCCTCGATTACATAAACAAAATTTTGCTGGTCACTCATAGCCTTGAATAATGATTTCTCTTCCCGATCCAAATGATTTCAACTCAGTCATTTGAAAACACAGTTCAAGAATATTTGACTCAAATTTATTTGAGACATACGGAGAGAGACCTTTTAGATCCCGAGAGCACTGTCACTTGAATATATGACTCTTGGCCTGGAGACTAGGAGAGATGATCCTGAGATTCTAAAATCTATTTATGTTTTAATGCTTTCTCCCATCAGGTGATCTTTTTGAGTGGTCACGTCCAAGAGAGAGTTTGTTTTAAAACCAATGTGCTCTAAATGGTTGTAACCACTTAGCTGATGAACGTGAGTTTGATTGCTGCCTGGGTTCTGGCTAATTTTAAGGTGAGAGCATCCTCTATCATGCTAAGTATTCAGGAACATCTTAAGTTGTATTACTGTTTAGAATGCAAGTACAAGCTTCAGGCAAATTACATCAGCCTAATTTTTCAGATCATGTATTTCCATTTTTTCTTTGGTTCCTCAGAACCTACAGGCAAAAGGGCTGTAATCCAGGAGATGCTCCATGAATGTTTGTCTCAGGATGGGGAGAAAGTTGGAGGCACACATCGGTAAAGGAATTTGCACACTCTCCCTTCTGCAGTGCCAATAAGCAGCACATTTCCACAACCAACTCTCACGGCAAATGCTGTTTCATCATCATTCTTAACACAGCCATCCAAAGCCGCTGCTGAGAGACTGGTGTTGGCAATGGAAATAATTTGTTTCCCACCCTCTCCAGTGCCCTGCTGTCTGGATTGTGGAGGTGGATTCCTCAGCGGTCCGTCACCCAGGAAACTTAAAGCAAGCATGCTAATAACGATCTTTAGCCCACATTAGTATTTTAATTACAAGATTCAACCAGATGTACTGTCTGTGGATGATAGTAATGAGATACAGAATGGATTCGCATTCCGCTATTTGGAAAATATGTCCTAGTGAATTCCAACGGATGGATTTATTAAATTAGAAAAGCCATTAGAAAGAGAACTTACACATTTCCCCTTATGGAGATCTTTAGGAATATACTACTCCTCTTAATATTATTAATAATACAATTATTGATAATATCATCGATAATATAATTATCAATAATATACTATTAATATAATTATATTCAATGTAATTATATAATTAATTAAATATAATATTAACATAAATAATATTAAGAGGAATAGTATGTTCTTAAATAATAATATAATGAAAGACATAGTGCTAATATTTTAAATTATTTTTGATTTATTGATTTACAAGGCTATACATAATATTTTTATCTCATTTAACAAATTAGTAAACATACATATGCATATATACACACACATATATACTATGTGCAAATATATGTATATAAGTTAATACTTACCCTAGGATTATTAATGTCACGGTCTACTATTGCCATAAAAATGCTGAATGACAATCGATTCCAAAACCCGAGGCCACAAAACATCAAGCATTTGTGTACTAAGTATGCAGTTGTGATTGTCTGTGGTGGTTGATTCGGGCTGGGCTTGGCTCAGCATGGCCCTAGGGCCAGCTTTCAGCTCAAGTATATGCCCTGGGTCTTTTATTTTTATGAGAATTGTAGGCTACCCAGAGCACATTGTTATCACAGTGATGGGAGAAGCTCAGCACCTGGGTTTGGAACTGGCACCAGTACCATATGCCCTTAAAAACTAGTAAGGCTCGTCACCTGGCCACGCCCAAGATCAGCGTGGCTGGGAAACACTGGAAATACCACCTTTTGTGGAAGGAGCTGTGAAGGCACATGGTGAAGGGCAAGGCTACAGGGAGGAATGAAAAAATGGAGACAATAATGCCATCTACCATGATCACAGACTAAAATTTCCAGAGGACTTGTTTGTATTTTCCATTAATTTGTTATGAAAGTGTATTGCTTCTGGGATGAAGGGAATCTAAGATATATCATTATTTTCATGGTTCAGGATATGTCTATTTTGAGATGATGAGGTAGGTGAGATGACATTTGAAGTTGTTTTTTGTAATATGGTGCCTTTTAAACAACAAAATGTTCCATAGAGCTGAATAAATAGATAACAGCACAGGAGCCCATGCCATGACTTTCTTCTTGCTCATTCAGAACACATGGAGGGTATGATAGATGTTCTTTTAGGCACAGCCATCTTATTATTTTTTATCGTGCTTTCTTCTTTCCCCGGTTCCCCTCAAATTCCTGGGTCAAGAATTTAAGGTAATCACATATGGCTACAGTTTAGTGATTAAGTGGGTGGTTTTCAAATGACATTCATTGCTCATTGAATGGGTTTATCCAAATGCATTCTACAATAACCATGAAGGAAGGGTGACCCATGTGAAAAGGTTCTTTTTTTTTTTTTTTGTATGACTTGAGAATGATTTTAATGACCATTTCTAGCTGAATATAGAAACTTAATTCATTTATATTTTAAAATTATTTTTACCTTCAAAATTTCCCTGTTTCTTAATATGACAGTAGCCTGGTGCTGGGAAAAGAGCTCCAGAGGAAAGAAGTACATTCAATTTAATCAGAATTTATGGCCTGTCTGAGGGTGTGGTGTGAGGTGGACCTTCTATGCCGTAGACCTTTGCTGACCTGTCCAAGAAAACCAAACTGAAAAAAATGATAGAATCGGGCTCCACATCTAGGGTGACCTGTGCCACCTTCCTATGACCTGCCCACCCTTAACACATTCATGTGACTTTGTTCGGGCTGGTGAACATCATGGGATCCTATATGGATCCTCAATCAAATGGTATGTTTGGAATTCACCAGGATCCTTGGTAGCTATTCAGTGTGTGACTGGCTCCATCACAAGAAATTGAATCATCACTTTCTAGAAACTTCTCAACTTAGGTTACCTGACGTTTCTGTTGTGTACATTTTAAAATTAGAAATTATGTGTCCGTAACTGTCGCTAAAAGTCCAAGCTGGTTTCTATTGGCTGGTTTCATCAGGAAAACTCAGATAATTCTTTTGTTTAACATTCAGTTAGCGTGAAAAAGAAAGGTGCTTAGTGATTAAAAGATAGTCTATCGGAGATTCACTTTTACCTATCTGTGGCCCACTGGTCATCTCGTCGTAGTCACCCAAATGGTTACATTCATCATAATTTATGTTACAACATCTATGTTTCATCAAGAGAGCTTGGATTCTTGGGTTCTCCCTGTCCCAGGACTACATTTCATTTTTAAGGCACTCTCCTTGAATCATCCTATATTCATCAATGGAATATGACAAGATTTGAAATTTGAACACAGTAAAGTGTGATTCTTTATTCAGTTCTATTATTTACATGCAAATTATTTTGTTTTAAAATAATGTGTCTTTTTAAAGATCCTTCAGAAACATTAGCAATGTAATGCACACAGTACTTCCTGGGTCTGGACTAAGTACCTTCGTTTCTATTTCAAATCTAGGGCAAGTCAGAGCGAGAAAGGTTAAATGATATATATGATCCAGGGGTGACAATCAAGAACGCTGGCAGACGCCTAAACTCAGATTCTCAACTCACTAGGCATCCTGGCTGTATTAGGCAAGGTCTTAGTCACCTAAAGATCAAGAAATGATTTATCACAGTAGATCACAGTACGAATGAGACCACACATTGGCAAAGTGCTTCATAATTTTCAAAGGACGTTTACCTGTTATAAAAAGGAAAGCAGATTACATATAATTTAGAGGATATGCTAAATATATAAATGAGAGAGAGAAGGAGGGAATGCAAAACACACATATATTCTTGAACCACAATTTTAGAACTAGAAGGATCTCAGAAATTATCTCACTATTCAAATGAGTGAAGTAACATTCAGGAAAAAATAAGCATCAGAGCAAAATCATGTCTATACCTAAATTATATTCCAGTTTAATAAATTATCAGTTTGATAGTTGGTTACTTTAAACAGTCTTCCAACGTGAGCACCTTTGTTACAAAGCTTGTTTCCTCCTTAATCCTACATTTTCCCCGGATGCAAAGTTACTTTGTGTGTGTTTATCAGGAAGCAGAAATCTATCTCTTTTAATTGTTAATGGTGGTATTTTAAGTGGCTTATTTTTTAGAGAGGCACATCTGGAGAAAGATTGTTTACACAGTGTATTTGATCCTGAGGTGGCTTCTGTATTTGTCAAAGGTATCAGATATATTACTATGTTAAATTTCCTAGGAACAGACTATGGCATGAAAACATTAAAAAAATGCTAAAACTATATTTTTGAAAGTTCCCATGTATTTCACAAAGCACTGACATCGATATAATATATGCACACATTATTGGCTCTGTATTTTGATCAACAAAAATTCTTTGTAATATTGTCCGTCTGTCCCTCCCCCGCATCTTTCCTCCTTTCCTCCTTCGTTCCTTTCTTCAAAAGCCTAACTTTCTAACTTCCTCCCTCCCGTTCTTGCCTCCCTCTTTCTCTATCTCCCTCCCACCCTGCTTTGCATCTTTTTTTTCTGCTGGTAATGTAAAGTAAGTCAGGAATTCCTTCTTACATTAAATTAAAAAATCACATTTACACTGAAAACAATCTGGGATTGGCAGTTTATCCAGTAATTGCACAAAAGATGAGTGATACGCCTTCTTAAAATACTTTAATCAAAATGGTTGATTTTGTTATCTATTTTTAATCTCGGACTCTCCCACCCTTAGACCTTCTTACCTTCTTTAGTTATTAACTGCTTCTGTTATGTTAGTTTTCTAGCGTCAGTGATGAGATTCACATTCCAAGAACCATAGAAGATGTATTTTAACTCATCCAGTTAAATATGGTCTAAGTTAAATGGAAATTAACTTATTATTTACTTCTACTCACAATACAGGTGTTTTTAATTCTGTATTGTAAAGGAAATATTTTTTCATCATTCTAGGAATAAGGTTTACTGTAGAATAACTAAGTAACCATGAAATAAAACACATCTCCTATTCCTATTTTATTGGTGTTTATGAGATATAGCTTTCCAATATGTGATCACAGTTGAATTTCTGGCTCAAGATGCATTGCCTTGGACATAGGAAGTGTTCAGTAAAGACTTGAGTTGTGTGAGTGGCTGTGCTTTGTGGAGGTTAGTGTGGCCAGCTACTTGCCCAAGCAGTTTACACAGTGCTCTCCTATTATCCTTACAACTAGCCTACAGCACAGATATGATGATGGCAGCTGGGGTATCCTATGAGGAGACTTTGCTCCAAGACAGAACACTGACTGGCGAAACAGAGGACTCAAAACACCTGATAATATTCTATGATAAAAAATTACGTCAGTATTTCAAAAGGTTCCTAGAATACGCATCAGCAGAAAAGTCAGAAACGAGCCTAACTTCATTCCACTAATTTTTTAAATTTAATTTTTATTTTATATTGGGGTATAGTTGATTGTGTTAGTTTCAGGTGTACAGCAAAGTGGTTCAGTTATACACATACATATATCCATTATTTTTCAGATTCTTTTCCCACATAGGTTATTGCAGAATGTTGAGTAGAGTTCCCTGTGCTATACAGTAGGTCCTTGTTGATTAACTATTTTATATATAGTAGTGAGTATATTTTAATCCCAACACTAATTTTTTTTTGTTTTTATTTTGAATTAAATTGGATGGCAGTCAGGAGACATAGAACTTTTCAGTAATTACGATCTATAAAGGAACCAATTGAAAAATATATTGTAAATAAAACCACTGAGATTGAGTGAGTCTAACTTGTTCCAGGTAAAGTTCTGGTCTAGTGAGATTCAGAATCAAATTTCACCCCAGGGCTGCCTGGCCCCTAAACCTACTTTCCTTCTGTCATGCAACATCCCTTCATAGAAGAGAGACAAGAGCTAATATATATTGAATATTAATAACATGTTGATTAAATTATTAGTGGTCAATAGTAAATCCAACCTAGTTTATATTTCAAAGGTCTTTTCCATGAATTCTCCATTGTATCGTAAGGGGATAAATTCCATTAATGCTTTTCTAGGGAATTAGTTTTGAGTAAGCCATAAGCTATAATTTTGGATTCAAAAGTTTGAAATTTATCATTACCTTGAAAGTGGCCAGGGTCACGTTAATGTACATGAATAATTAGCTAACATTAGTGAATAGTCTGTGTTATAGTAGAAAATCATTACACACATGATCTTTAAATGAGACTGAGAAAACACACCTTTCTATAATATATGACTTTTACATGCATATGAGATCACAATCATTCTTTATTGAATTGGAACCAGCATAGGAGGAAGCAAAATGATATCTGGTGGCTCTAGAGCTGGCTCTAAAAACATAAGGATTCTGAAAACGGAATTTATTGCATAAGCCCACATTAAGATCACTTGATACTTCCTCTCTCCGCTAGTTGATGTCACGCAATTTGCAAACACATGGATCTTATTTTTGTACCTTGAGGGACGTATTATATGTTTCAAGAACTAAGTATAGTGAAAGTTTCAGCCTCCGTATGAAATCACAGATTTTCATATATCTGGAAGCAAGGACAAATATAACAATAGAAGTTTATTCAAACATTAAGTTTTATCTTTGCAAGAGAATATCAGAAATAAGGAGATAATCCTTTCACAGTAGAATAAGGCCTTTCAGATTTATCAGAAGCAGGGAAGTCTATGCTTAGAAACATAAATATAGACATTATGAATTAAGTATGAGAAAAACTATTGAGTATCACATAATATCACTTATATGTGGAATCTAAAAAAATGATGCAAGTGAACTTATTTACAAAACAGAAATAGACTCACAGACAAATTTATGGTTACCAAAAGGGAAAGGTGGGGCAGGGATAAATTGGGAATTTGGGATTAACAGATACACATTACTATATATAAAAGTAGATAGACAACAAGGACCTATTGTGTAGCACAGGGAACTGTATTCAATATCTTGTAATAATCTATAAGGAAAAGAATCTGAGAAAGATGATTGCTATACACCTGAATCAATGTAAATCAACTATACTTCAATTTAAAAATTTTAAAAAGAAAATATTAATACAAAAAAAGAGAAAAACTATTGTGAATGCTTTTAAACTAATGTGATTTGAAGATTATAAAAGTCATATAGAAAGGCGCATTTCTCAGTCTCATTTAAAAATCCTGTGTGTAAGGATTTTCTACTATAAAATGGGCTGTTTACTAATTTGAAGATTATAATCTCTCCAACTGCTTGGAAGTTCACCATGTAACTCTGTCTTCATAAATACTGTCTTGTTTTTATTGTTTTACTTTTGTTGTGTGTTTTCTTTGGGGGAGATGGCAAATATGGAAACGTGAATCCCTCCGGCTAACTTACCTCTGGGGATGTTCCTCACCACTCTTGCACACATGTAACACGATCGTGCATGCATTTTGGCGGTTCCTAGTTAGATGTCTGGGGGGAGGGCAAGGGCAAGAGGGTGACTTGAAGTCCTGGCTGCAGCAGGGCAGGGGGAAGGAGATGAGAGAGCACTCCCTCGAGCCATCTGGACACTGGTGCTGAAAGAGCATCTTATATTTCAGCCTAGGGGTCTGCATGGGTTCCTTTGTGCTACTGCCCTTTGGTCCTGAGATTCCTCTAGATCTTCTCCACGCTGTGTGCAGACTGATGGAGTTCCCTAGTGTCAGTGAGCTCACGCTGGGCGTGGACCTCCGTGCATCCCTGCACTTTGCAAACACGATTGTCCGTGATATGTCCAGACCGTGGAAACCAACTGCCAAGCCCTGCTTCACTTGCAGACTCAGTAAATGTGGAAGGAAGAGATGAGAAAATAAAACAAAAATATAGAAATTACCTTGAGTAGTTGTAGGAATAGTGTCTTGCAATAGCCCACATACGTAAGATCACAAAACATACTGGTCTTGCTAAGTCTAGATAAACCAAACAAATCATTCTATCCTGTATCCTAGAAAAGAGTAACTCCATTATTCTCCTATTTTATTCCCAGATTTTTAAACATTTTCTTCCTTTTTTTTTTCCTTTTTTCTCCTTCTGTTTTTGGCTCGCATAATTTCTGTATTTTTCCTACAACTAGTGCCAAATGGTGAGGTGTGTAGGCTAACTTGTGTCTAAGAACATCACCGCCTCATTAGACAGTCTATGAACCTCGGGGCAGAGTGAGCTGGGTTTCAAAATCCTGAATGTGGCAAAGCACGGATCCAGCCCCTCCCCTCCAGGGACGTTTGAGATAAGAAGTGAATTAGTAAAAAAAAAGATTTCTTTCTAGCCTAGTAATTGCATTCTCTCAGAATTGCATTAAGGACTCCTTTCCATTAAAAAAGAAAATACCAAATGAAAAAGTCATCAGATGCTCTGAGGTCCGTTCAGTGCTGCCTGGCTGAGATAGGACCCAGGAAAAGGTGTGTGTTTCATCCGCATCTGCCGGCTTCCGGGTTCTGGCAGAGGCAGCCGTCTAAGGCTCTCCCTCCTTTGCTTCCATCCCCTTAGTCCGTGTGACTTCATACTTTATTTTGAAATTGAAGATGACTTGGAAAAACTGCCAAATAATATCTCAGTCCCAAGGTGGTTACAGTCAGGTGTAGCGGAGAGATGAACAGAACCGGACAAAGGGCACAGACCACCCGGGACAGGACATTTACATATTTAAGGGAAGAGAGATGAAATGTGCGCGCGCATTTTTTTCTCATGGGTTTATAATTACAGATTTTTTTTTGCTTCATTCCTTTTGCTTTTTATTTAAGGGTCTGTCAGATGGTGAACTTGAGACATCAGAGACATAAAACTGAACTCGAACAGTTTTGCTTCTCATTAACTAAGGAAAGGAGGCTGATTAAAAACCAAAAAAAAAAAAAAAATTAAAAGACTGTTTTGAGAGCAGTTTTAGGTTTACAACTAAACAGAGAAAAAGTAGAGAGATTTCCCTTATACCTCCTGCCTCCACACATGCTAAGGAGGCTGATTTTTAAGTCCGAATCAAGAGGTTTCAGATGGTGTGGTATCTATTTGACTGGTTCAAAATGTGGACTCTGAACGTTAGTGCTGAGAACTACTGTTGAGGTTTTCCAGCCGACTGCGTGCTCTGCCCCCGGCACGCCCTCCCCCTTGCCCAGCAGTCCTGCCTGTATCCACCTCCCACGGCCCCTCCCACCAGTCCTGGTCTGAGGCCTGACAGAGGTTATTCATGTTGAATTTTCCATTCTGTATTAAAAGTAATTTTATAGCAAACGAAAAGGATATTCTTAATTTCTGCCATCCAAATCCACTGTTATTTCACCTATTTTTTTCCAAACCTTTTTTTATAGTAGAGAAAAATTAGAAACACTAATGGAGTGTGTGCCTGTGTGTGTGTGTGTGTGTGTGTGTGTGTTTAAGAGCGTGTGTCCCATTTTTATAACTGGATGTATAATTTTTTTACCAATCCAAGTTTGTTGACTATTTGGGTGGTTTTCTACAGGGATTAACTATATGTAATGCTGGAAAGAACATCTTTGTCCAAATCTCTTTTTGCATATTGTCACATTTTTTTGACTTGTATATATTCCTAGAAATAGAATTTCCAGGTTAAAATGTACAGACACTGGATGGATAATGCCAGATTCTTCAAGAAATGTTATACTGCTTTATTCACCCCAAAGCAGTGAAAATAAAGTCCTGTTTCCTGATAGCTGTGTGAGTGCTCAGAAATTATCTTTCAAAGAAATTATATAATCTAGCAGGCATAACATTATACCTCATTGTTTTCATGTGTATTTTTTATAAATTAAGTTGAATATCTTTCATAGACTTATTAACCGATTTATCATTCCTTTTATGAATTGTTCAATTACACCGTTTTTATCACTTGCCATTTTATGAATGCAATTTTTATCTTCTTTATGTATGTATTGATTTTGTCTAGACCCCATGGGGATGCCCTCCCGCCTGACCCCTGTCCTCAGCAGCCTGCCTTGTTGCCTCTCCTTGGGGAACCGCCTGGAAACCAGAGGAAGGAGGTGACAGGAGAGGGTGTGGAGTTGCAGAGGCAGGGGCAGAAGGGAGGAGGGTGGATTTGGGAGCAGAGCAAGAATCTCCAACACAGAGGCCTCCTGGGTCTCCTTGTCTGAGTATCACCTCCATCTAGGCACTGTATTTATGGTATTTGAGATTGACAGAGCTTATGTATAATTTTAGGCAGCCAGAATGATTAATATGTTTCCTCCCAGCTTCTAGTTTTGAAGTTTCGCTAATGAGGTCTTTATCAGCAGGGTACTGCATAAATATTAATGTATATAAGTTTCTAGTACTTTAAAATAATGGATTGTTTCTGGAAATCATTTTGGTGTATGCGATAATGGGTATATTTTTTTTCTCCAAAAACTTTTGCCAGGCTTTAGAATCATTTTTTATTCAAAATCCACTTCCACACGCATACTCTGTTGTCCATTTGAGTCCCTCCACCCTGTACCTGCCTCCCTGACGATCCTAAATCGTCTGTTAAAATACCAGCCCTAAGCTGTTTTCAGTTTTGTTGTTTTTAATACAAGGTCTCTCTTGTCTTTTACACAAAGTCTCTCATGTCTTTTACAAAATTCCTGCTTTCAAAATTAGAAAAAACATTTAGTTATTAAAAACATACTTTGAGATTTTGATGGGAATGACTTTGAATTCATAGATTCGTTTGGGAAAATCGTCACCTGGGAAAATGTCTGCATCTTCATTTACTCAGACCTTCCGTTCACCCCAGGGTGATTTGCTACATGTTTCAGATATGGTTTTCTTCAGAGCAATAAGTAAATGTTTTTACAAGTTTTTCACTTGGTAATTTATAATTTTTGTTATATGAAGGGGACTTTTTACATTTTTGATGATTATTCTTGATGTTTCTGAAATCTGTTTATTTTATACATTTATTTTGTACCTCTCACACTTTAAGGACATCTTTTTATAGTTAGTGATTTTCAAAGGAAGCAGTCCTGTTATCTGCAAAGAATGTCATGATATCTGTAGGTTCTTTTATAATCTTTCAGTCTGTTTGTCTCTCTCAGTGCATTGGAATGGTACTTATATTTTGGCTTTGAAGTGACACTTTGATTCCCCTATTCTAGACAGAACTCAGTTCTGTAGATATATTTACTGTGTCTGGCTTTATGGAAGGTGTACCCTTGGCTGGTTCATAGTCAAGTGTAGTACAGTTATTTTAAGAAATAACTTTCAAACTACAGCCACCATAGCAAATGGTATTTATGTGAGGTGATGGATGTTCTCACTAACCTAATTGTGGTAATAATCTCCAGATATATGCATGTATCAAATCGTCACTTTGTACACCTTAAGCTTACACAGTGTTATATTTCAATTATAACATTATCTCAATATAATGATCTCAAGAAGGCTGGAAAGATAGTTTTAAACTAAGTTAAAGCTTAACATGCCTGATAAGGAAAGGATGGAACTTCATCTCCTTCATGAAGTCCTGTCCTAATTGTGTGGATTTCAGTAAGTCGCCTGTCCTGAGCTTCACTTTCCACTGGCTTCGCTCATTCCATCTTCTGACCACTCCAGTGGCCTATGGATTCAGCCCTAGTCCCAGCCTCACTCCACGCCAGTGTCCGGGGACAGAGGGTTGTTTCTAACAAAGTCACCTGAGTCTATTACTTCTCTCTTTAGATTTGCCTGGCAACCCTGCCTTTGGCTTAGAGGATAAGCTGTAGAATACTTAGGAAAGCATCACAAAATCCTTGTGTTGAGTGGTAGGACCTCTCTAACCTGCCGCCAACCAGCCACATTCTTAGACCTCACATTTCCATAGCCTTCTAGACACCTGACCACCCGGCTTGTATCAAAAAAAAATAAAAAGTGGGAATTCCCTGGTGGCACAGTGGTTAAGAATCCACCTGCCAATTCAGGGGACATGGGTTCGAGCCCTGGTCCAGGAAGATCCCACATGCCGCAGAGCAACTAAGCCCGTGCGCCACAACCACTGAGCCTGCGCTCTAGAGCCCGCGAACCACAACTACTGAGCCCGCGCACCACAACTACTGAAGCCCGCGCGCCTAGAGCCCGTGCTCCGCAACGAGAAGCCACTGCAGTGAGAAGCCCGCGCACCGCAACGAAGAGTAGCCCCCGCTCGCCGCAACTAGAGAAAGCCCGCGTGCAGCAACGAAGACCCAGCACAGCCAAAAATAAATAAATAAATATAAAATAAATAAAAATGCACTGGACAAGTTAAACAGGTGAGCAGACTTTGTTCAGGATGACTGCAATAGAAGAGAGAGCTGAACTCAGCTCCCCTGAAACAAAAGAAAAGCTCTGGGGGACCAGGAGCGGGTGGGCCGAGCACGTTGAATAGTTCCTGAGTTTGCAGATGTTTTCCTTGGCTATTAGACTTTCTGTGTTTGCTCATTGGTGCCCATCAAGGTTAAGGACTCCCCTTCCATAGAGACTGGGAGATAGAGGAGCTGTCATCTCTGATAGCTGCATTTCAAAGGGGCAGCTCCAGGGTCCTAGAGAAAGACCCTCCTGCATGGTAAAATTGGCAAGAGTCTCTTTAAAAAGATTGACATGCAGGGTTGGCCAAAAAGTTAGTTTGGGTTTGTCCAGAACATCTTACGGAAAAACCCAAACGAACTTTTTGGCAGACCCGATACATCTCAAAGAGGCAGGGAAAAAATTTGCAATGAGTTTTAAAAGTAAATGCTGTTCAAAACATCAGGGGAGGGGGCTTCTCTGGTGGCATAGTGGTTAAGAATCCGCCTGCCAATGCAGGGGACGCGGGTTCGAGCCCTGGTCCAGGAAGATCCCACATGCCGTGGAGCAGCTAAGCCCGTGCACCACAACTACTGAGCCCACGAGCCACAACTACTGAAGCCTATGTGCCTAGAGCCCGTGCTCCGCAACAAGAGAAGCCACTGCAGTGAGAAGCCCGTGCACCGCAACAAAGAGCAGCCCCCACTCGCTGCAACCAGAGAAAGCCCACTCACAGCAACGAAGACCCAACGCAGCCAGAAATAAAAATGAAAAATAAATAAATTTATTTTAAAAAAAAAGAAAGCAGGGGAGGAGTGAGGGTAGAGGCCTAGAGTCAGGAGACGTCTGTCTGAAGTTCAGTCTCGCCACGGGCACTGGTGAGGCCACCTCGAGCCCCTGCTCTGCTGCCTGTCTGACCCGCCCTCTGCTCAGTCACCCGCTCACCCATCCTCTGAGCCTCAGAGAAAATGAGGCTGTTGCTCTCTCCATACACTGGAACATCCTTATCAAATAAGCACATCTTACCTTTGGAGGCTCAGTGGCTCTCCTGGTGAGTGTTCTAATTTATATACCTGAAGTCTAGCCTTGACACTATATATATATATATATATATATATATATATATATGTTGTTGGTTTGTTTTAAGAAAAATTGGAGAGACTTATAAGAAATACCACAGTATCAGGTCGTGATTGCTTTCAAAAGCCTTGCGTATATCCCTTAGTGGCAGTATTTTCAGTCTACCTTAACAGGAGAGCATCTTCTCAGGGTTACATTTATAGCTCATTTGTGCTTAATTTGAAGAGTGCCCTGCTCGGTGCAGTACTTAGCATGATGTATGAACTGTACTCTGTGTACCTGCAGGCGTGTGTGAGGACCCAGGTAACCGGAAAACACTGGAGGATGCGCTAGGGCACCTCCCTGCCTGGAATTGCTGGTCTCAATTCCACACAGATCATTAGTTTCTCTGTATCATTTAGTCTAGAAATTCTTGTCAGAGAAGCAAATGTGTATGGTTGCTCTCAAATAAACAGAAAATTTAAATATTGCTTAGAAAGCTGAGGCACCGGTAAACCCCGACAGCTGTTCTGTGTGGACTTGATTGAAGGTATCAGGAGGTGAGATGGTGAAGCCATTTGAACACGTGCAAAATGCGTCTCCTTATTTTCACATGATATATTTTCCCAGCGGAAAATAGATGCCTCAGTCACGCCCCCAAACATGAAGAAATATGAATTAGCAATTGTCGCCTAGTGTGTTGCATTTAATTGTTAGTGACTAGTCATCACTCAGTGCTCAAGGACTTTAAAGGTTAAAGAAGCTGGTGCTGTAAGCACATTGTTTTCTTATGTGCTGCCGTATTTCTAAGAGAACAGGGAAAGTTTATATACTATTACCGACATAATATTTTCCATTTGAATGTTTATGTGCCAAGTTATCCAGTGGCCAAAGTACATATCTGTAAGGAATGCACATCCCTTTTTAATCCCAGGGTGGTCTATATGGACTTCAGTGTGCTGACAAAGGACATAAAAAACAAGTGGACAGTGAAGGTTGGCTGGAGAGCGCTATTAAAATTCAGCCTGGGGACTGCTTGGTTTCCTTAAACATTGCAGATGCTGCTGGAAGGCCAGGCACTGAGAGACAGGACATCCTGTACGAAAGGGCATTTGGGTAATTGAAGACAGCTTCTTGACGGCACTTCCCAGAATTGTTCCTTGTGGTTCTGAACCATTGATTATAAATTGAGCCTTCCATATAATTACTGAAGACTAGGGGGAAGTTGTGTAAAGAGTGTGGTAAGGGACTCTACTCAACGTTCCCTGCGTGGCAGGGCTGGCAACTGTAAGTGTGGTGCCCTGTCTGAGTCGGCGTGCCGACACATGTAGCAACAAGGGCACGGTTAGGAATGGAGAGAAAATTCCAGACAGTGAATGAGGCCAAAGCCAGATAGATGTGACGTCCCGCCATTGAACTCAATGTGCAAAAACTAAACGTATCTGGAAGTAAACTTGAGTGATAACTTTTTTTGCTAAGTTAATAACCAATTTAACAACAAAACTAGAGAAGTACAGAGATAGACAATTATAGACCAGTCTTAATTATTAACATAGATGGAAGAGTCCTAAAATTTTAACAAATCAAGCCCAATAGTATATTTTTTAAATTACATCATAATCATTTGGGGTTCAGTCCAAGATGCAAAGAAAATTCAACATCAGAATCTATTAAGGTATAATCCACATTAATGAAATAAAGACGGAAAACCTCGGAAGGTGCAGACCAGTCATTTGTTAAACTGAGTGATAATTTTTTTAAAATACGAATTACTTGTTGGAAGTGGGCTAGTATGTTATGGATGTAATTTTAAGAAGTTGAGAGCTCTTGGGGACCATGAGTTTTATTTATGGGGGCGGCAGGCAGTTGAGAGGCGTTTGCATGTTTTCTTGATGTGTTATTTTTCTCATCATACATTTAATATCTAGTTCAGTGCCTGGCTAGTTGTGTTAGTTTCGTAAATACCTATGCAAGAGAAAGAAGAAAGAAAAAGAAAAGAAAGGAGAGAAAGAAAGGAAAAGAAAAGAGAGAAAGAGAAAGAAAAAAAAGGAAAGAAGGCAGGAAGGGAGGGAGGGAAAGGAAGGAAGGAAGAAAGGAAGGGAGGGAGGGAGGAGAGGGGATTCTGTTAGGAAATACAGAGGAAGAGATCTCCAGAAAGATAAAATTAAAACCAGGACCATCGGTTTTGGCTGAGAATGTCACCAATCTCGTGGTGTGATGGTGTTCATGAATAACCTTTAAGGCCCACGGTGTGAAGAACCCTTATGTAAACACACTTGTATAAAGAACAAGAAAGGAACTAAGTTAAGCCGCCTTTGAAAATAAAATAAGTCGACTCTTGCTGAATGCAAGCGTAAAAGAATAATAATAGAAAATAAAGATAGAAGGTGTATCCGTTAGGCTTTTCTAGGTCAACATGAAAGAAAATGCCACCAAATTTGGATTAAAGTCAAAGTAAATTTTTTAGCCCGAGAAACTACTGAGATGACGGAAGCTCGGACTCCAGGAATTCCTTGAGCCATTGGCTCCTGGGATGACAGCGGGATTGGCTCCTCTTCCCTTTCTGATCTAACCTCTTTTGTGTCGGTCCCCTTTGTAGATGAGTTCAACCCTTATGTTGGTAATGGGTGTACAGGCCCAGTTCTAGATTCTGTCAGGTTAATTTCTAGCAGAAAAGAGAGACAGTATTTTTCCAGTGGTTCCTACACAAGTTGGCAGATTTGGTTGTTAGTTCTTCCTTGAACCCAACACTATGGGGAGGGAATTTGGTTCAGTCTTTAGTTAGTTCAAGGTGACATGCTTCACTTATAGACAAGGGATGGAGTCCCACCCAAAACACATGAGCTTCGGGAGATGCTGGGGCCAGATTCCCATAAAGAACATTGGACTGCATCCCCGGAAGAAGGAAGAAGAAATGCAAAGAGGTAAGACAGTAGACCTCTACACTAAGAGGTGTAAGAGATCTCCATGCAAATGAGGCAGGCTTCCTGAGGGCCTGTAGCCAGGGAAGAGGGGGCCATCAGGAACCTGGGCAAGTGCTCACCACTCAGCATCCTTCTTTTCTTCCACCTTTCTTTGCCTGTACATCAAGTGGCCCTTCATCTCTGTGAGATCTATGTGTTTTTTCCTTTCTGTCGTGAGCTCTCTCTTAATCTCTCTCTGCTGTCCCTCTTTCACTCTCCTGCTCTGTGTATCTATATCTCCTTAACTCCAACCACATAAAAACAGGTGAGCATAGACTTTCTTATTGCCAATTTCTGGTAAATTCACCCGTTGGTGGTGGAGCACGGGGTAAACGTCGCTCTAGGGAAGATGTACCTGTCTTTTGGGAGTACTTCCTCCCCAAAGAATGATAGTGCTGAGTTGTAGAGATGAACCGGAGTGCGTGCATGCGTGTGCGTGTGTGGTTAGGAGAGACTGGTCTCCTTCAGGTACTGTGAAGAAGTGATTGCTCATCTCAGTTTGACCCAAACAGCATTATGGTCAATGTCTTGTAGCATTGATTAAATCGAAGCCTTTTGGGCTAAAGAGTTTACTGACATTTAACTAAACATGTTCATGGGTTGCTTCAGGATGATCACTTAAGATTTGAAAACTTGTTTCAAATTGTATCTAAAAATAAAATGCCCCATCTTCCCAACTCGATCTTTCAGAGGTAATCGTGTATCACGTGCACAAAGCTGCTGTCTTTCTGTGCCGGATCTGTGTAAGGACAGGGGTCCAGCTGAAAGCTACAGCCCTAACCGGCTTCCCTGGGGCATTACAATTCATGGAGAACGATATGCCTCGTAATGCATTCTGCTTATGGGACTGAGGGCATGGATGTGATCCCAATTTTCCTTTCTGATACTTGAGATGTATGTGGCAATACATTTAAAATCCAATTTAAATCTTTTTTTTTTTTTTTTGGCGGTACGCGGGCCTCTCACTGCTGCAGCCCCTCCCATTGCGGAGCACAGGCTCCGGACGCGCAGGCCCAGCGGCCATGGCTCACGGGCCCAGCCGCTCCGCGGCATGTGGGATCTTCCCGGACCGGGGCACGAACCCGCGTCCCCCACATCGGCAGGCGGACTCCCAACCACTGCGCCACAAGGGAAGCCCCCCAATTTAAATCTTAAGTCTCTACCTTTAGATTCTGGATGACCTACAATATTGGTCTCAGAAGCTGACCTGAACCTCTCACTTGAAATGTACCAGATCACAGCATCTTCTTGCTTTGCTTTCTCTCTCATTCCTACCACTGATATTTGAAGTAGAGCAAAAGAGAACTTTATCTATCATAAGAGTCCTTCTCTTTCTTCCCCAGTCACCTCCAAAGTCCACGCCTTCTGGACTCTCTCCATGATTGAGTGTCACTGCTTGTTTTAAGGTGGTGGCTATGTGCTGAAGATGAGGTCATTGGGTCTGCGGTTCAGGCAGGACTCAGGTATGTGCTGGTGGCCACAGCCCTGACTGTGATGCCTCTAAGTAGGGAAGGCTCGCAGGGGACAGCAATACTGCAGTCATATTCTGGATGGTCCTTCTGGAGGTCAGGTTTTACTTAATGCAGTGATACCACATATCTTTATTTATTGGGCATTACTCTTCCACTTGGGTATTTACTTTGTTATGCCCTATGTTTCAAGTTCAGTGGGGCAACAAGTAAACTGAAAACTGTTGTTAAAATTCAAGCTTAAATCTTCCCAACCTAGGATATTCTAAGTTGAACCATGTGTACTTGCCGTATTGGTTGGTCAAGCACAGGCAAGCATTGACTTTTTTATACAATGTATCTTAATGTTCTCCCACAAAATTCCTGTGGTATTTTTGTTCCTAGAATGATCTGGAGTCTTCCTCAGTATAACTTGACCTCTGACAGGTTATACACTGAAAGAAGGTTGACAGCACTTTCAGGGTATATCTTTAGGGTATGTTTTTCTCTGGCAGAGAAGATCTGATAGCTACTGTTGCTTTTTGCTACTTGGCCAGGAATGAAAGATAAAGGAATGCTAAAAGGCATTGTGATTAGATTTAGATTTAGATTTATTTACAGTAAATAAGATAGCAAGGACCCAAATGGTACCTCTTTCCAAATTATATTAAGATTTAAAGAGTGAGCATAATTACTTTTAAAATAATGCTCTATATGAATAATGTTTTTGGCATTACCAGACCATCTTTATCTAAAATTATACAAGACCATCAGTAAATATATTTTAGAACGTTGTCAATTTTGGGACCCAGCTAGTATGCTAGAATTCAGCAGTGCAACACAAACAAGCTATTATTGGACTGAGGAAAATAGTTGCTTCCCAAACTCAGGGAGCTACACTGTGAGTAAAGTCCCTTGTGGTAGATTCTGGATAAATCAGAATCATCTGGGAGAGATGGGATTAGCATCTCTCGAATGGAAACCAGCTACCAGGCGTTTAAATGTGTCATTTTGTAAGCTCTATAAATACACATTAATATCAACTTTAGACCTAAGAATATGGGTAAAAAGGGTCCAAGGCAAGACAACTACAAAGAAAGAGAGCAAAGATTCATGCTTAATCGGTGGTTACGCACTTCGCGGTGGATGTTGGGTATCATAAGGCCCAGGGCAAAACGCCATCATAACTAAGTCATCTTCATCTGCGAACAAAAGTGACCTGATAGATTTATGAATATTCACTTTGTACCAAGCATTAATCTAAGCACATTACATGTTATTTCATTTTTCAGTGAATTCTTAGAAGAATCCTGTGAGGTAGTTTTCTTATGGTCACCTTTGCTATAGATGGGGATTCTAAGGTGCCAGGAAATTAAATAAACAATGTGCAGAGCAAGGAATCAGATCCAGGCCGCTGGACTTCAGGGGTGCTCCCCCAACCCTTCCATTTCCCTGCCTTCTCTTCTCAGTTTACATACGTAAACCCTTAACCAGAGTCTGTCCTTGTTAGATTCTGCCAATCCCCACACTTGGAAACTCCAGGTCAGTGCTGGCCCTGAAATCAGGAAAGAGGCAGGGAGAATTTCTTCGGTACACTTCACAAAATGTACAGACATTTCAAACACAACTGTCATCTTAAGTCAAACACGGTATTTCCCTCTTTAAAGTGGAGGAAGCTGGGGTCCAGTATCGCTATGGCCCTCAGGAACCTCTAGGGTGAGACCTTGGCTTTCTCTCCTCCATTCTGTGGTGACCACTTTAATAGGAGCCAGGACGGTCAAGTTCTGCTTGGTCCGTTCTCCTATTTCTGGTGACATCGGTGTCTCATCAAATTACAAAATACTGCAACAAGTCAACAGAGGTTTCATGAGTAGATGCGAAGATGGAATATGGCAAGATTTTATTATTTTTGCTAGTTAAACCACACCATTCAGTCAATGGTAATGTTTCATGGAATTTTCAACATTGTCATCTTTTTAGTTTTAATAACATTAGGAAAACAAGTGGGGCATCACCATAGGCAGGTGTGTGGCTTTAACAGTATACAAAAGGCATCACCTTAAAAAGAATTAAGATAAAAGCATCTCTCAAATCGAGTACAGTCTAAGCTATTTTTTCTGCTATCACCAACCATTTCATTTGCAGACTTACTATTTTCTTGTCATTATCTCATGTAATATGAATTACATAGACTTCAGTTTTTCAGGAAACATTGCCAAATCTCGGCATGCTTCCCGAATGGGAAAGATTGAACACGTTTAAAGGAAAAAAAAAAAAGAAGCACACCATCCTATTTTTAAAATCGTCTCATGTTTTGAAGAAAACCAGATACAGCAGCATTTTTTAAAAGAACATATTCTAGATTGAATTCAGAGTCAGATCAGAGAGGCCCAAACATCATCATAACAACATTGACGTCTCAACTGCTACAAACCGCTGTCTTCTAAATGGTGTCTAAATATAAGTATCTTGTCTAAAAGCAAAAATATTACCAACCACCAATTTCCATCTCATTGCCAGTAAAATAAAATGAGGTGTCTGTGGCGTAAAACAGAAAATCAGTAGGGAGCGTCATGGCTGCCTCGGACGCCAGAAGTGTCTGTTTATGAATTAGCAGATGCCTCTTTTGAACCCACCACTCTAATCTAAAATTGTTGAGCCAAATTCATATATTTTTGAAATGAACAGGATTCTAGGGGTGTTTGCTTTCTAGAACAAAGAAAGAAAAGGGTAAATCCTAATGGATATTTTTAAACTCCTAGTGAATTGGTGAAATAAAGGTCTTGCTTAAAAGCAAAGGTGGTTGGAGGGGTGAGTTGTCTGGGCTTGTGAGCTGCTGTTAAAATCCATTTTCAGAAGCAAATGGACTGTTTATTTTTCTCTCATCTCACACTTCTCTCTACACAATGGCGATCTTGTTGATATTTGTAAATTCTCTGTGTAGAAAAATGCTGGCAGTTCTCATTCTCAGATGCCCCCTCTAGCTGCTGGACCAGATGCATTAAACTTCCTATAATGTGGCATTCCTTTCGAACACTTTAATTTAGGGGTGTGGCTGGGGAAGTCTGATCTTGGGTGTTGTCACTCTTGGGGTTTAAACCCCAGCCTTTCTGTATCACGATCCCATACAAGCTCCTTGACCGTGTTCAGGTGCCCATGTCCCCATGTGTGACATCAGGGTAATAACTTCCATCTCATAGAATTTCTGTGAGAATGAAAAGGCTGTAATTGTGTACAATGAACTAGTACTAAGAATGTGCTTCATTTTTCCTTTATTTGTTGTGTCAATTTCTGTTTGCCTCTGAAAGGCAAATCTAGGACCAGGGCCTCCATCTGAACTAGTCACAGGGGCGTGAGCTGAACCTAAGCCGGGACCCTGTGGACCTAGAAGACTTTCCTGGAGGCACAGGGCTGAGGGGAGAGACAGGGATAATTCAGTACCTCGGGCAGCCTAGATTTCCGGCAATATTCAGGGTAATCAACGCCCTAAATCTCTCCTGGTCTCCAGCTCCAAAGCTTACAAGAGTGCTACAGGTAATAGCAATGCACCTGACACAGTGTAGGGACCTTGTGGTACCCAAGAGCTGTTGGTGCCCTCCCTTCGGACCTGCATCACCCCCTCATCCCCTGCTCCTTTTATGCCCCAGGTAAATTACATAATTACCATCAGACTAAGCACAGAGATTTCCACCCATGCTTCATTTCGCAGTAAGGGACCCAGTGCATCCAGTTAGAGAAGCTGTCTGTGCCAGGGCTTACCCTCTCATGAATCATCCCCACCAACCATCTTGACGTGGTGTCACCTTCACTGAGCAGCCTCAGGGGCAGGCCATCAGCAGACCACGTCCAACATGGAACATGCTACAGAAACATGTTCCTCTCCTTTCCATGGGGCTTGAAAGTCTCCTGGAGGAAGATGGAAGGCACAGATGACCTCCCGAGATCCGTTTCTTGACTTGTGGCTGTATAAATATCCTCTCCTACTAATTCTGTGCCCAGAATTGATTTCAGAATTTCCAATATCAGCTAAAAATTTGAGGACTTCCATTTCAGTGTTGAATATTTTACCACTATGAGCCTAATTTAGTCATCTTTACAAACATAAATTTCCAATGCTG
The DNA here is from genome assembly GCF_003676395.1 of Aethalodelphis obliquidens. NCBI lineage: Eukaryota > Metazoa > Chordata > Mammalia > Artiodactyla > Delphinidae > Aethalodelphis > Aethalodelphis obliquidens. The sequence goes on from NW_020837969.1 coordinate 8,062,431, forward strand.
TCAGTATGAGATCCGAACAAGGGCTGGAGAAGGGCCTTAATAATTTTAGTTTTAATGGCATTCTATCTTTCTAGCCTCGCTCTCAAGGCAGTGCACTCACCCTAGATTCTTCTTTTCATGGTATCTGAAGAGAGAGCAGTATGGTTAAGATCTTTCCAGGTAGGTCTTCATTTAAATCTAATATTAATATGAAAAGCTACTGCCCATCATTCTGTTCTACTAGGCACTTCAAGTATACAAAAATATTTGCCCCTCTTTTATAATAGAGGCATGACGGACATTGAAATCCAGTGTAGAAAAAAAGGGCAAGGGAAAATAAAATACTTATAAAGGAAAAGGAATTGCCCCTTAGAGAATACAAAAGATTAAAAGGTCCACATGTCACATTGGAATGCCAGAAGATCATTTTTCTAGTTGCTGTAGACTGGCTTTAGGTCGTTGGGTGGGATTTACCCAAAAGATTATACCACAGCAGGGAGGAAATTCTGGAACCAGGTTTTCTGAGTTGATATAAAGTTGAATAAAAGCTTCTCATGCTAATTAAAAAAATATAGAGGAGCAGTCCTAGGACACTCCCTCAGAACTCATGGAAAAACCTACCCATTGTCATGTGCACCTGCCTATAACCATCTTGTTCACTAACCACACTCGTTCAGCACTAGCCAACCTCTTTTGACATGTCAGGACTTTCAAGATTGTCTTCTACTTTGGGTTGGGCAACTCTGATTTTCAGTCTGGTTGAACGTACGGAAATATGTCACAAAACAGACATAAAGTGTTGGCTTTGGAGGTGTGATTTCACTGATACGGGAACATCCTCCTTGGATTGGACGGTCCCAAGGCCAATCCTTTCCTCTGCGTCTCCACATAAGACCCCACCAGGGTGCAGCCAGGGGAGGCCTGGCTTGCTTGCCCTCCCACTACTGTTTGGAGCCTTGGTATTTGACACTTTCACGAGTGTAGGCTTCGGACTGGCTTTGGTTGGTAATGACCAGAGCTTCCTGCAGTGTAGACAAATGAAGGGAGCTTCAAGAATGTGAAACTAGCAGTCCATGAAGTGGGGCAGCCAGTAGCTGGGTCTACTTAGGGGGCCAGGAATAGCAGTGCAATGTGCATAAGGGTTATTATTATTGTTAAAGTCGTAGTATTACCTAATGACCGCACAAATGGTTTAATCCCCAGTACATTGTTCTGACAAGCAGGCAGGTCACCAAAGCCTCGCCCAAGTGAGATCCCAACATCTGAATGTAGTTCCAGCTCCGACAGCCCCCATGCAGTCCTTCTCAGCACCTAGGTGATGGCCTTGGGGACAGTCTGGCTTGGTTGGGGGGACACCCTCACCCCTGTGTGTCTCGGAGTCCTTTACTTCCTGTACTCGTTTTGGGTTCCTCTTCTGTAAGCCGGCATCCTGGTGTGTGGTTCTTCTTATTATGAAGGCAGTGCTGAGTATATCTTGAGTATCTGTAAAATTCCAGTGCGGGAGATAGATTTGCTGATTACTAATGACATGTTACCTCTGTGGACTAAAAGCTGTGCATTTTATTGACTTAATATACATTTATGTACCTTTTTAGAAGAGGCCGGACTTTATCATTGGAGTTAATGCTCTGATTCCCAGATAGCAGCACTGTATGCATCTCAGTCTTAGGTCAGTCCCTTCTAATCTGAAGTTGTCCTTGGCCAAGAAAAAAAAAAAAATTCTGAGTTTTCTTTTTTTTTTTTTAAGAATTCTTTTGTTAGTAAGAATCCAAACACAACACTTTTTTCTTCCCTCCAAAATCAAAGCGTGCCTGTCAAAACTTTCTAGGGTGAATGTATTTGTTGAAAAAGGAGTTTAACTGCTTTCTAAATTCAATTTGGTGGACTTTGTGAAAATGCTTATAACCGGGAATCTTGATAATTAATATTATCTAGAAAATGATATAGCCAAATTCTCTGCACTTTCACTTTTTTGTTGTTTCAGATTAAGGAGAGAAAGATGAAATGGTCATTTGCAAAAGTATGAGTCACAGAAGAGCTACACTGTACAAAAATATACAGTAAAAAATAGCTATAGAGGCAGAGTTTATTTTCAATATCTGCAGAGGAAATGACATGTAGGTGTTTCTAAGCTAAGTACTGCAAAACTAACATGTCTTTGAATATACTTATGGTTTAATTATAGACAGACAAAAATCTACAATTCAAATCCTCAGATGAGATTTCTTTAGACTAAAAATGTTCAGGATTTTATACGCAATGAAAATGTTCAGGATTTTATACGATGTCTTTCTGAAGAGTGTGGCCTGGTTGTCTGTGCTGCTGGGATTTGCGATAATTGGCGTTTTGTGGACTTTAAATGTGGCCTGAGAAAGGCAGCACGAACAGGTGAAGAAACTCTGGCATCATGAAGTCAGAGTTTATTTTGTTGTTGTTTGTATGTTTTCTTGTTTATTGTGTCAGGAAGGAAGACATTTTCCTCTAACTTTCTAGGTTCGTGTGGCTGGTCTAAGAATTAAATTGACATGAGACAGATTAACAGAAGAAGATCAACAAAAGCTTCATAACACGTATACATGGGAGAGACCCAGGAAAACTGAGTCACTCACCAAAATGGATGAAGCCCTGAGCTTAAGTGCGATCTTCAGCTAAAGACAAAAGAGGATGTCGAGGGTACTGGTTGGGGACTTCAAAGCGGGGAGAGGCGATGCACATGGAGATGAAAGCCAAGGTTTGGTAAACAAGTGTCAGCTCGGCCAGGCAGAGACCGTGGCAGACAGTGGACTCTGATCTCTAGGCCCTGCCACACATAGCCCATGTGCTTAGCAGACATCTCTGAGGATGGCGCTATTCCTGGAACAGGCCCTTTATCTAAATTCCTTCAGGCAGTTAAGGGGGAGTTAAATAGAAAGACTTTCTGAGTCTTCTCTTCCTTAAAAATAATCACCCTAAGTTCTCCTCACACCAAAGAGACACATTTTGGAGTGGCAGGTATTGCTCCCCTACAGTTGTTGTTGTTTTCTATTTTTTTAATTAAAACTTAATGTTTAGAACGGTTTTAAGTTCAGAAAAATGGAGAGGAAGGTACAGAGATTTCCCATATATGCCTTACCCCAACATACGCAAAGTCCTCCGCCATTATCAACATCCCACACCAGATGGTACCTTTGTCGCAATTGATGAACTTATGGTGACAGGTCACCATCGCCCAGGGTTTACGTTAGGGTTCACTCCTGGTGTCGTCCGTTCTATGAGTTTGGACAAATGCATAATGATGTGCTTCTACCATTGCGGTATCATGCAGAGTAGTTTCACTGCCCTAAAAACGCCCTATGCTCCGTCTGTTCATTCCTCCTCCCTAAGCCCTGGCAACCACTGATCCTTTTACCGTCTGCATAGCTTTGCCTTTCCCAGAATGTCATAGAGTTGGTATCACACAGTAAGTAGGGTTTTAATATTGGACCCTTTACTTAGTCATACGCATTTAAGGCTCCCTCATGTCTTTTCATGGCTTCATAGCTCATTTATTTTTTTAACACTAAATGAATTCCAGTGTCTGTATGAACAACAGTTTATTCATGCATTCACACACTGAAGGATAACTCATTGCTACCAAGTTTCAGCAATTATTAGGACTATAGCTGCTGTAAACATCAGTGTGCGAGTTTTTGTGTGGACGTGTTTTCAACTCCTTTGGATAAATACCAAGGAGCGTGATCGCTGATCATATTGTAAGAGTACAGTTGTTCCTCCTTATCTGTGGGGGTCTGTTCTAAGGCCCCCAGTAGATGCCTGAAACCATGGATAGTACCAAACCCTACATATACTATTTTTTTTTCCTATACCTGCCTACTGATGATAAGTTTAATTTATAAATTAGGTACAGTAGGAGATTAATAACAATCATTAATAATAAAATAGAACAATTATAGTAATATGCTGAAATCAAAGTTATGTGAATGTGGCCACTCTCTCTCAACATGTACTGTTGTACTCTGCTCACCCTTCTTGTGATAATGTGAGATGATAAAACGCCTACGTGCTGTGATGCAGTGAGGAGAATGTCAGAGGCCTTGGGATGCAGTGTCAGGTTACTGCTGACCTTCTGACGGTAGGTTAGGAGGATCACCTGCTCTGCGTGATCCTGGATGATGTTGACGGTTGGACGCCAGGAGTGGATGATGGAGGTGGGTGGGGATTCTGGGCAGGAAGGAGCAGGATGGTGAGAGATTCCATCACAGTACTCAGAATGGTGCACAATTTGCAATTTAGGAGTTGTTTATTTCTGGAATCTTTCATTTAGTACTTTCAGACTGTGGTTTACCACAGGTAACCGAAACCACACAAGGTGAAACTGTGGATGGGTGGCAGCAGCTGTATGTTTAATTTTGTAAGAAGGTGCCCAACTGTCTTCCCAAGTGGCTGAAGAGCTTGTTTTAAGTTCTGGTTTCCATTTACCAGCTGGACACCTGCTGGCAGTCACCCAATATTCCTGACCCTCAATATGTTAACTATAATATGGGAATCATAGTTGTGAAACATGCTTTTCTGGTCTATATGAGGATAATGCATGCTAATTATTCTACAAATATTAATTACTGCAATGAATAATGGTTATTCAATAGTCAGCATTTATAATATGCCAAGAAATTTGCATATACACTCTATCACAGTACTGCTTTAAGAATAATATCATTTCACAGTTGAATGAATTGAGGACATTTGATTAAGTACAGGGCCACAAATGAATAAACAAAAAAGCCTCAATTTTAAATAAGATCTATTTGACCCGCCAAACTGAGTTTTCCACTGCCCTTCTGGCCTTATTATTGCTAATTCTCTTCTTCGTGTGATCTGTTTCTAAAAGACGGCTTCTGGGATCCTATTGTTGCCTTGATGCTAAACATGAATTAAGGTGATAGTGGTTTCTCTATAAACCCTGCAGTAAGCTCTCTTGGATGGAACAAAGTAAAAAGGTAAATGACTACAGAGAAAACAAGGATCTAGAAAGGGACCCAAGTATCCTAAATGATTGCAAATCAAGTGTGAACACAGACATTTTTGGGGGGGGCAGATATTGTTTTCACGATGCTAGTCTACATAGGAGGAAATTACCTTTTCCTGCTTGGCCATTGTACCTCACAAAGTATCACCTTTCAGGCTACTTTCCTTACTTGGGAGCCATATTCACTGGATTGGGCAAAAACCACAGCCACGATTGTGGGATTTTGGGCAATAGCAGCCCCCGTCTCCGGAGGCAGAAGCATGACTCAGAGATAAGATCATTCTTAAGGAAAGGGTGGAGCACAGCAGAGGGGAATCAGATGTAGCAGCAGGAAAATCTCTCTGCAGGTGTAGTTACCCTATTTAGGGTAAGATATTAATCCTTTGAGTGAGGGGTAATGACAAGAACAAGCCATAACTTAAGTCTTACGACTTGCGCTTTTGCAAACTAATTAGACAAGGTCTCGGCCATGACAGATCAAAGGCAGAATTCCTTTCCCCTTTCCCCAGTTAAAAGAGCTGTGAACAAAAACAATAGAGCAGAATGAAGCACTTTGAGTTCCAGAGTATCAGGCCCATGATATTTGCATTTCTCCCCTTTCAGGTTGTAATTAGTTACAGATAATGTAGTAGGGGCAAAGTCCCTTCATATCACCAGAGGCGGGACACAGAGGATGGAGCTCAAAGCATGCACATGTCTGCTTATCCTCAGGGTGGTCGTCAAGATGGATCTGTTGTTGGTTTTTCAGACGTGATTCCCTATTGTAAACCCACTAGATTGTTAAAGATGCTAACTGTCTGGTCAGTTACGCTATGAGTCTGTGACCAGAGTAAATGTTTACAAAATGCAACGCACAAGTGTATGTATTCAGCAGACATTCTTAAGGGCTCCATGGTGATTGAAATCGGGCTTTGCATCCCTTGTTGCTGGTAGGGAAGAGAAAAGGACGTTTGCTTAGAAGGCAAGAACTTACTTAACAACTGGTTGCAGCAAGTAAGGTATATTTCTTTTTTTATTGAACAAAAAGGAAAAGGAAAAACAATGGCCTGGAGGGATGAGCCAGGGGAACAATCTTCCTGTGCTCTTTGGAAGCTAAAGATGCAGACGCATTGGCTTCTGTGCCATGGAAACCCCCAGGGTCTTTGCTGCTGAAAGGGCTCTGGCATCAGCAAGCCTCAATTAACAGGATTTATTTCTTATTTACACTTTCCTTTGGTTTTATGCATTCACATCTGGATTTTCTCAGTGATGAAATGTTGCAGTGGAGACTATTTATAAAAATGCTCAACCCAGATTGCCAGAGAAGCCTGAAAATACGGCTGGGGGCACGCAGCTGATGTGCCTGTGTTTCTTTGAACTAAACGTGGTATCCGTTTTGTTCTTGACATTTATAACCCTTGCATAATGTTCCCTCTCTGTGACTGTATTAGGTTTAGGACTGTGCATAAGGAAACAAGGACAAGTAAATGAATGAGGGCTTCCCTGGTGGCGCAGTGGTTGAGAGTCCGCCTGCCGATGCAGGGGACGCGGGTTTGTGCCCCGGTCCGGGAAGATGCTGCGGAGCGGCTGGGTCCGTGAGCCATGGCTGCTGAGCCTGCACGTCTGGAGCCTGTGCTCCGCAACGGGAGAGGCCACAGCAGTGAGAGGCCCGCGTACCGCAAAAAAAAAAAAAAAAAAAATGAATGAGCTTCGTTAAATATATATCCTGGCGAGTTTTGTCCTCCAGACTGGTAATGCTTCTTTGGGCAATACATGCTTCCAAGGCATATGAATCCTTCCATAAAAAGTATCCTGTGAGCCGATTTGAGTTAGTTGCATTTTGACTTTTTAAAAAATAAAAATGATATATATGTGAAAATATTGGTCAACCCTAAAATACTGTAAAAATATAAGGGATGCAAAAGTAATGTCAGATTCTGTATGAGGCTGGACTACTTTCAAATAAAAATATTAACCAGACCAATTAGCATACATTTGCCACCACTGGGAATTAGATTAAACACAGGACTTCAATTACTTCCTAAAGAAGGGTTCTGACATTTTAAAGAATTAAAGCAGCTTTGAAATGAGCATCATACCTCTGATAGTGACTTTATTTGTATGTGTTGATGACAATTCATCAGATAATAGTCAAAAAATAACTAATAATAATGGTTATCATTTATCTATACCATTATATACCCATATATCAATGTATTCTAAACATTAAAATGTAGTGTAATATAGTATTATAGTTGTTTAAAAACTCACCAAAAAGTGTCTCTTCCAAATCTTGTAAGAATGAATCATCTATTCTTTTCCCATAAACAATTCCATTTTATAGTAGTCCCTAAAAGTAAATAGTTTCTGAATGTTGATCATTATACCTCCTCTGTAGCAGAAGAAGCCTGAGTAAAGAGCCCAGTGTTTCCTTAGGAAAATCACAATGAGAGCTTTTAATTTCAAAGAGTAATATTGTAAAATTGGTAGAGTCAGATAGAAAGCTCTTCTGAGTCACTCCAGGTTTACTGGTTAGAGGTGTAGATCATTACTGTCAAGGGTAGTAGTCAGTGGCAGTAACGGAAGTACCCACACATAATCTTCCAGCCAGGGAATTTCCATGATGGCCTCCCTTGCAGAAAGCATTATTGATATGTGAAAAGTATGATTTGCTGTATGCTTGCCCTGTGCCAGTTTCTGTGCTAAGTCCTTTGCATGCATGATCTCATAGGACATAGAAAATACATTAGGAATCCTGGAGAAATTTTAAGTGTTTCAAGGGGCTAATAGAACTCCAATATGAATTTATTGAAAGGGATTAGGAGAAAGCAGAATCGACATTTATGGAAACATAATCAAAAGAATGAAAGAATCAGAGGCCCCATACAGTATTTTCAAGATGCCTGTGGGCTTTTTATTTGCAAAAACAGACTACCAACCTGTGTGCCGTAGTTTGCCAAACCCTGATCTAGATTATTCATTAATGATAGCATATGAGAATATTAATTCTCATAAGTAATTTCAATAATGTGATGGTAATTTCATAATAATAAAAATATGTTATACGTTTAGTCCATATTTATGTTTATTCTTACCTTGATAATATGTATACATATATATATATAATTTTTTGCATTTATATTCACAGAACACTGATTTTTAAAATATTACCAATATAGCTGATAGATTTGAGCTTTGGCACTGCCACCCAGAACAGTGGTAAATTAACGTTTGCCATTGTGAAGCCAAAGGCTCAACTCTAATGTTTCCCCATGTTCCTATGGCTCCTGTATTATAGAGGGGAGCCCTTTGCAGTGACATGGACACTTTGAGGTTTAGAGAAGCTGTGGAATGTGTCAGAACTAAACTCACACTTGCCCTTCCTTGAGACTCATAGATCTGAAGCCTAGAAGACCACATGCTTTCCCATTTACTTTCCCTCTTTGACTCCCTTTTATGTGTATGCATGTGTGTGTGTCACGGTACTAAGCACACACAGAGAACGTTTTAGAAGCCAGTCCTCTAGAAACAATCTGATTTAGGGTACGTGCTTGCTGCGTGTTTAGGATTAGATGGTGAAAAAGAAAACCACCTATGTTTATCATTTTTTAAAGATGCATTATGTTTCAAGAATACACTTTTTTGGACATATGGGGCATTTTTTGGTTTTTTTTTTAATTTACCAAGCATTTCATTTTTATTGAACTACTGTTGCTTTACAGTGTTGTGTTAGTTTCAGGTATACAGCAAAGTGATTCAGGTCTATATATATTTGCAGTTTGGGACTAACATATACACACTACTATATATATAAAATAGATAATCAACAGGGACCTACTGTATACTGTATAGCACAGGGAACTCTACTCAATATTCCGTAATAACCCATATGGGAAAAGAATCTGAAAAAGAATAGATATATGTATATTTGTAACTAAATCACTTTGCTGTACACCTGAAACTAACACAACATTGTAAAATCAACTATACTCCAAAATAAAATAAAAATAAAAAAACAGATAACCAACAAGGACCTACTGTATAGCACAGGGAACTATACTCAACATTTTGTAATAACCTATGAGGGAAACGAATCTGGACATTTGTTGTATTTCTAATTCTGATTTTAGTATAATAGGCTTTTACTTGTACATCTTTCCCCAGTCACTGTAACCTATTGGACAGTGATCTTTGGGAAATACTCTCCACCTCATTCCACCCTTTTCATCCTTCCCCAGACCAAAAACAGTCATCTTAACTACTGAGGGCACTCTCTCATTTACGAGACCCAGTTTTCTGGTTTTATCCACCTGCTGAGTCAATTAGGCTTAATTGTTTCTTCCCCTGCTTTGCCTCCTGCTACTGGGAGATGCTCTGTTTTCAGTGTGGGCTGGCTCTCTTTGGTAAGATAACAACAGCAGGTAAGACAGGAAGTTTGAATCGACTCTTGTTAATTACCATCTCCGTGTGGCCTCACTGTGAATATATAGTCTGACAGCATCATGATGAAGTTCTGATCTAAATTAAAGGTTTTCGGTGAGTCTCAGGCTGGAGTGAACCATACACAGAAAATTCACTACGTAGAAATCAGTCACGTGTTTTATGAGGATAAGCTAGATTTATACTGGATTTATACTAAGCTAGATTTATACTAGATTTATACATTGTTAGCTTGTAAAGTGTTTTCACAAACACCCGTGTCTTTAATCTTTTCGGTAACTTTGTGAAAGAGGTGTTACTGTCTCATTTTAAAGATGCAGATAAGCAGAAAATAGGAAGGTGATTTGTGGAAGCTACAGGATTAGATACTGGTAAAATAATAGAATAAAACCTAAATCATCTAGTAATTCTAAAAGAATATGCTTTGTATTTCTACAACTCTTCCTAAAATGTCTTTAGAGGTGAGAGATATATTGCTGAGTGTAATGTGTGACGTTAAAATTAGAAGTGAATTAAGTCAGTCTTCCATAACTGTTTACTTGGTTTTGCTCCCTTAGGTACAATAATCTTGACTTTTATCATGTAGCAACCACTCTGTTTAAATAATTTGGGGGTAGTAATAATACCTGGAGGTTTTATTTAACTAGGGACTTTATACGGAAGTTGAGAACAATGCAGTCTACACTACAAATTCACAGAAATATTGCGGCGCCCTTCCGAAAGGGTCCCTGGGACCCATTCATGTTGGGTTCTGATCATATCTCTGCTTCTTATTCTCTGAGCTCCAGACTTGTCTGATATGAAAAAAGGATCATAATCGTTCTCCAGGGACATCATCGAGCTAACCTGACCTAAGGTATCCAAAGTAGCAGCACTGTGTAATTACCCCAAAATGAGTAGTCATTCTATTATAGTTCACTTGCTGCTGATTTAAATTTTTCAGGAAGGTTCTGAAGGCAACTACAAGTTTCTCCTTATTAAGGCGTTTGTGGAAGTACTCGTGAGGGTGCCTACAGCAATGGGCTTTGTCCTATGGCTTTGCTGAGCGTCCATCCAGGACTGTCCTAGTCATTTGAGCTGGTCCCTACTTCCTGGAATTTGAGGTCTAAGTGCTCATTGTTTAGAGTGACCACACCTGTAACTTCTCAGTGTTTAAAGTACTAGATTTTTATTATGGTGCTTCTGAGGGTACTGTGCTCCCCTCCACCGATGACACCCTGTTTAATGCTGATGATTGACTCTCACGGTTTACTAAGGCATGGATGGCCGTCCTGGTTTGACTCTCTCCGATCTGCCTCTCTCTGCCCTTCTCTGTGCCTGTACTATTCATCCTATGCTGCATTAAAGCGATGCCGTCCTACCAACGTGAAGGAGACCTTTTTGATGGCATTTAACACTTAGAGGACCTCTCCCACACACATATACGACAAACAATGGAACAGAAATATGACGACATGATGCTTTCTAGAAATGTACCTAAACATCTCCTTGACCATGCCACACATGGCCTTGATTCTGCAGTCTTTTCTGTTACACAGGTCTAAAGACAATTCGAGAAAAAAAGAGAATATTAGCTGAAGTGTCCTTTCAGTTGGCACTGATGAGCTGGCATTAAAATTATACCTAAATTTTGTTACTGTTGTTGTTTTTTTTTGTCACTCCTAAATTAATTCTCATCTGTAATTTTTGTTCCTTAGACAGGAACCCCTGAAGTCCTAGAGTGATAAATGAGCGTGTACATATTTTATACCCTTCTGTTTAATATTTTTTATTTCTAATTGAATGCAGTAAACACACGCACTTTTATTTAGATCCCATTCCCCTCACTCCATTATTAATAGGCATTCAGAACCTTTAAGTACCATCTTTGAACAACATTTTTCTATTAAAAAATGTAGTGATCCCTTCATCAATGTTGTCCTACTTAAAACCTTGATTCCTTTCAAGATTTTATACTTGGTCTGGTTTAATCTTTATGGTTTTTCTCTGATTAATTTTTAAACTCTCCCTTTCCTGCTTTAGTTACGTGTCCCAAAATTAGAAAAATAATGAAATTCTAGTCTATACTGAGAATAATGGGAGAGTTAGTTCAGAGCTTTCCTGGTACATTTTGTTTATATTATTTTAACTCTTTCCTTCTGCTGCTCTTTATTATATATCCAAACCTCTCTTATAGACCTTACAGTTGATGATATCCCAAATTTATATTTTGTATTAATTTGTATTTCTAATATGAATATATATCTTTCTAAGGATAATGACACCTTAATTTTTTATTTATGAAGTATTTTAAAATGACTTCAAGTTATTTGGTGTATGCAAATAAATACCAATCATCTCATCCTGAATGGCATTATTTGACTCCTATACTTATTAGCATGATTAATTTATATTTCTCTACCGATCGTTCCAAATGAAGCCTGGATTAAATAACATTATGCTTCTCTGATCTTATTCACTGCCTTCCTTTGGCTTTAAGAGATCTACCCTCATATACTCAACTGCTGTAGCTCACTCAGAGAAGCAAGGTTCAAATGGCATTGTAACTTTAACATTCTCCCCTTCACAAATGCTATGTGTTTAAAAGAAAACGAAAAACAAATAGCTGTATGTTAGGCAACTCAGCGGAGGTGGGTATTCATGTGTTTCAAACAGCAATTGAAACAATTCGGATTCTTTTTTTTTTCTTATGTTTCTGTATTGGGAGTTCATGACATGGAATACAGATTAATAACACCAATTAAATAATTATTACCACTGCATCAGTATTAAAAGAAGAGCAGTAATGTTTGTCATGAGATGAAGCTTATATACCAGTGCACCAAGAATGACTATAAAAAAGCAATTGAATGCTCTTGAAAGAACCTAAAAGCAAATAAAAGAAAGGCTTGTAAATGAATCCTTGGTCTCCCCTTGGTATAGATGAGAAAGGAGGATTCATTGTGAAAGTAAAAGTAACTTTTTTTCAGCAGAATCATAAAACCTGATTGAGGAAGCAACCCAACAGGATTCTTTATCCAAGAACACAGAGCGTCTTTGTACTCGGCTGCCCAGGCCTCCCAGGAACAGCAAGACACTAGTAAACTGGCTCTGCCAGAAACAACAGGAAGCTATTGGGATTTTGTGTTAATTTCTGATTTTCTGGGACCAAAGAGCATCAGTCATCTTTGAAGGGAGGACTTCAACCTTTTAAAACCAGCTATGCCTCTGGTATAGGCACTTCTCAGCCATTAGTCAGCTCTAGAAATGGTACTGGTTTAAACAGTATAATATTTAAATACTAAATGTTTTATATTTCAGCAATGTACAGCATAGAATATCTAAGAAACCAAGTTTCTTATCTTTTCATTGTCAATCATAGATTTAAAGTCTAGCATTCATTGAATGATTCAAGACTAGCCACGTGTCAAATCCACAAGTAAAAGTTAGGAAATATTATTACCCCAAATTAAGAAACGAGGACGCCAGATCTTGGAATGGTTGGCGTACTAACCAGAGGACGCTGTAACTGGTCAAAAGTGACTAGACCGGGATCGGAACACACCTCGCTCTGACAACAGCGCTCAAACCCATTCCATTAAGGTGCACACCCTTTCACAGACGCTGTTTTCATGTTCATGATTTCTTTTCTACTCCTACACATCCTGGGTCATTACATTTCCCTTACTATGAAACATTCTCAGTATTAAAACATTCTTTAATAGTTTTCTCAATACACTTTATTCAAAGACATAAGAATCCGCCAACAGTAGTCCTTAATCACCTTGAGAAGTGTTTTTACAATGGGTTAAATTTTACCTAAAAAAAAAAAAAAAAGCAGCTTTACTTCAGTGATACTAACTGTATCACTAGTATAGTTAGATATTTTAACATAACCAAAATAGCTTGCCGTATCCTCAAGTACCTTCAATAAATTTAAAAGCTTGGAGGCTTCAGGTCAAAAAAAAAAAAAAAATCCTATCAATATATAGGTAGTATGGTGTAAAGATTTAAATAATTAGCAAATAAACATACTTAGCACAATCATCATGAGATTAGTAAAGTATATCTGTTGGTATTTAGTGTTAGAATATCAAATTAGGAAAAGACATTTCCAAGCAGCAAAACTACTGCAGCCCTGAGGAATAGCAAATGAAAAAATAAGAAAATATTGTCATAACATAATTTAAAAAAAGAATACTACTTTTTTTCTATATAGGCCATTTTATATATTGTTATTTATCTGTTTTATATGTGGCGGTATGCATCTGTTAATCCCATACTCCCAATTTATCTAACACCCCCTTTCCCTTTAAGTAACCATACATCTGTTTTCTATGTCTGTGAGTCTCTTTCTGTTTTGTAAATAAGTTCATTTGTACTAGTTTTTAGACTCCACATATAAGTGATACCATATAATTTTGTCTCTCTCTGACTTACTTCACTTAGTATGATAATCTCTAGGTCCATCCGTGTTGCTGCGAATGGCATTATTTCACTCTTTTTTATGGCTGAATAGTATTCCACAGTGTATATGTACCACATCTTCTTTATCCATTCATCTGTCAGTGGGCACTTGGGTTGATTCCATGTCTTGGCTATTGTAAATAGTGCTGCTATGAACATCGGGGTGCGGGTATCTTCTTGAATTAGAGTTTTCATCTTTTCTGTATATATGCCCAGGAGTGGGATTGCTGGATCATACAGTAGCTCTATTCTTAGTTTTTTAAGGAACCTCCATACTGCTTCCCGTAGTGGCTGCACCAGTTTACATTCCCACCAGCAGTGTAAGAGGATTCCCTTCTCTCCACACCCTCTCCAGCATGTGTTACTTGTAGATTTTTTTAATGATGGCCATTCTGACCGGTGAGAGGTGGTACCTCACTGTAGTTTTGATTTGCATTTTCTAATAATTAGCAATGCTGAGCATTTTTTCATGTGCCTGTTGGCTACCTGTATACCTTCTTTGGAGACATTCCAAATTCTGTATATTCTTAAGCTGTGTATTCCTTTTTTTTTTTTTGGTTGCTGTGCATGGGCTTTCTCTAGTTGCAGTAAGCAAGGGCTACTCTTCATTGTGGTGCTAGGGCTTCTCATTGAGGTGGCTTCTCTTGTTGTGCAACACAGCCTTTAGGTGTATAGGCTTCAGTAGTTGCAGCACGTGGGCTCAGTAGTTGTGACTCACAGGCTCTAGAGGTAAGGCTCAGTAGTTGTGGCACATGGACTTAGTTGCTGTGCAGCATGTGGGATCTTCCTGGACCAGGAATCAAACCCGTGTCCCCTGCATTGGCAGGCAGATTCTTAACCACTGTGCCACCAGGGAAGTCCCAAGCTGTGTATTCTTAACTTCCTAACCTTTTAGGATCTCAGTACCCTATCTCTAAATTATGGAAGGCAGGCGCCAAACAATCCTTCTAGTTCTCTCATTTTAAGTTTGTTTGAATTCCTTCTATTTCGTAGGTTTATCCGTGGTATGGAAATAACAAAAGACACCTCATTCTGTTTCTATGTGGAATCTTAAAAAATACTGGAAACATACCGTGCATTTCCACCAAAGTAACACCCATTTCATGTCACATGTAAGAGCAATATCCACTTCCCTTAAAGGCAGAGAACTTTCTCCAGACAGAGTCAGAAAGGTGTGAATCAAGAACAGAGAGGAAAAATGAACCTGAAGGGGAGCCATAAAGTAGGAAGGACTCTGTTTCTATCTTTGAGGACGGAGGGAGGGGGCCATGGGACAAGGGATCAGAGTTGGCTTTAGAAGCAGAGAATGACCTGTGGCCATCAGCCAGCAAGGAGCCAGGATCTCAGGTCAACAACCACAGGGTTAAAAGACCATGTGGAACTTTTAACCTACAAACAGTGAAATGATCAACAGTCTTGTTTTCAGCCACTATGTTGGTGGTAATCGTTGTAACAGCATTAGAGACCAGCCCAGGGACAGAAGTGCATGTCTGTTTTCATGCCTACTACATGGAGCACAGCCTCACTCTCCTGCTAAAACCTCAATAAAAAGGTGTTCATTGTTTAAGGAAACAAAAAGAACCTTTGAGAACGTACTAAAGTGGAAAGTCAACAATTTTCTACACAAAATGAAAGCTGTCCTTTTCTCTCATACATAATTATCCCTCAGCCCACATGATATCCTGGGCATGGGTGGGGTGGAGGAAGTTTTGCTTTGCTCGTATTTTAATTTGACTTATAAAACATACAGCATCAATCCGGAATTTATGTAAGTCTCAGCAGTTAGCTACCCCATCCTTAAATATTCTAAATCTTTTCAGGATTTCTTTCCTTACAGTGGAAAATGCCTAGCAGCAAAGTAGTAACTTCTAAATGAATCAGTAATGTGTGACTATGTGCTCTCAGGATGGAGCTCCTCATTGAGAGCATGGATTTAAAATAACATTTTTGGGCTTCCCTGGTGGCGCAGTGGTTGAGAGTCCGCCTGCTGATGCAGGGGACACGGGTTCGTGCCCCGGTCCGGGAAGATCCCACGTGCCGCGGAGCAGCTGGGCCCACGAGCCATGGCCGCTGAGCCTGCGCGTCCAGAGCCTGTGCTCCGCAACGGGAGGGGCCACAACAGTGAAAGGCCCGCATGCCGCCAAAAAATAAAATAAAATATAAAAAAAATAACATTTTGATTTCAAATTTTACAAGGAAATCCAAGTGTCCCTGTAATGGTAATGAAGTTTCCCTAAACATAGCCCAAAGCCTGGTATTATGTTTAATCAATTGATGTATTATCTAGATATCTTAATGCTGTGTAGATGTGGTAGAGATGGTTGGCATTGGAACAGTGGATTCATATGCAGTCGGTATACTTTTCTTTCCATCTTAGTCATGCCTCCAGCTAACTGCTTGATCGTAGTCAAAGCAGCTGCTGTTTCTGGGCCTCCGTCTCCTCTCTTTAAAGTGGGTTAGGACTGAGTAGTTTCTATGTAACCTATCACCACGCACCCGTTTAACCTGCTTTTACTGAGCAGACACATTAGAGAGTGGAGAGTGTAATGAACAAGACTGGACGCTGTCCATCTCAGTGGTGCTGAAGATGTAGTGAGAGAGAGGCATTCATCAAAAACAGTACCCAGAGAAATAATATAGTTATTATTGTGCTGAGTGCTATAAGTCAGTATAATGAGGTGAAACACAAAAGGAGACTGTTAACAGGGTCACCAGGTCAGGGTGAGGTCCGATGTCCATGGCACACAGAAGAGGCAACATGGGCCCATGTCATGGTGCTGTGGGAAAAGGGAGCATGGCTTCTGCCAGGTCCACCTGACTCATGTTCAGTGACCAGATGGGCCAGGAAGAATATGGTCATGTAGACAATGGTAGGTCCACTCAAGTCTTACAGGTCACATTTACAACGTGGCTTGTCTTAAAATCACAGGGTAAGACATAGAATGCTTTGTAAACAGAGGAGTAATGTGGCTGTATTTGTGTTCTGGAAAATGACTCTGGCTCTGTGAAGAATGAATGGATTAGATAGAAGAAAGGAATGCATGATCTACAAGTACCTTTGAAGAGGTTAGTGGAGTATTTTCATGGGAAACGTGGTAGCTTGAACTCAAGAAGTGGGGCTGGAAGTGGTGGCCAAATGAATGGAGCTGGGGAAAATGAAAGGATAAAATCAACTAGCACAGGGATGAGTGTGTGTGGAGGATGAGGGAAAGTGTCTCAAGAGTCCAACAGAAGAGTTTCTTTCTGTGCAGATTTCGCATTCTGGAGTGAAAACAATGCTGTTGCTTTAAAAATCTTAATCAATCTTGAGAATTCATGTTTTGAATAAAGGAGTAGAAATTGAGGAGGGGAGAGAGTTATTCTTTAAGAGGACATAATAAATCACAATGAGATGTACTTGTTAAACTATAGAAAATGTGGACCATGATAATTGTGAATTTCAAGTATTAAAAGACAGGATAAGGAGTCATCAGACTCTCTGTAGTTCCCCAGAGTAAAATCTGACGTTGCTTTGCTTCCAGAGCTTGTGTGCAATGAACTGTGTGGTTGGACACATCCATTGAGTCCATTAACTTTCTTGGGCCCCAGTTTTCTCTTTCAACCAATGAGAGTCTAGAAATCCTCTTAGGACTCTCGTAGATTTACAGTTTATAATTGGCAAAAGTAGATAATGGTAAAATAGCTCTTTGGATAGGTAGATGTTTTATTTAAAAAGAAAATATTCTATGTATTAATGTATAATTTGTCAAATATTGATTCACAGACATTTGAGTTTTATAAGTGATCTTCAGACAATAGTGTCACAAAATTGTAATTCAGTACAATGTAACCCAGAACGCTTGAGTAGTAAAATTGTGTTTTGATGTCCCTTATGCATAATTTTCTCATTAAATAAAAAAACCTCATTATTAATAATATTCATAGTAAATAATCAAAATAGTAGCTTACCAATCATAATGAGAAAGATGCCTTCAGGTGAAGTTTTGGGCACTAGGAATTTGTGCCAGCCACCTTTTCAAATCCTTTAAATGCATCATTTCATTTCATCTTGTCTATAAACCCATGAGGTGTGGGATGTTATTATCTACAACTTACTAATGAAGCTGAAATCAAGAGAGGTGAGGGAGATGGCCAAGGTCATCGAGCAAATGGATTCTGAACCACATCTGTCCAACTTTAGAACCCAAGCTGTGAACCGTTTTGCCTCTAAAATACATTACCTGTAATGACTTTGCTGGTGGATGAGTGTATTAACCCTGTCATAAGCATCAGCCTTTTCTTCCCATGAAATAACAAGGTAGCCACAAATCAACTTATTTACCTGACTTGGGGGTGAGAGGAGGAATCAAAAACAGAAATCGAAATTGCTGGAATGTACAGAGCTAGCTAAGACAGGCAATGGAGCCGCCTCTAAGCTACCTCTCCTTCCTCCATGAAATAAGGGCTGTCTATGTCTCCATTTGTTTTATTAATTCCTCCCTTAAAATGTGCTAACACGGTGAGCAAGCGCAGTCACCTCAGTAAGGAGAATACTGCTGGGAGAGCTCAAGAGCCTTACGTGAATAACTGTTCAGAGGATTCCGAATCTTTCCCGCACACACGAATGGTTGGCTGAGTGGCAGACATCCATTCTTCCATGCAGAGAAGAGCAGATAAACAGAGCAAATCAGGAAGAGCGCTGAGCTCCTGAAATCCAAAGTATTTTCTACACAAGGGATTCAAAAGAAAAAAAGAGATTATCTCAAAGCTTCAGCATAAAGAACTCAACTCAGTGCCAAGGCTTATAAAGGAATGAACACACATAATGCATCTTGGTTTCCCCAAAGTCTAACAGAGTCGCTGGCACTCAGCAGACACCAGATAAAGACTTTTTGAACAAAAAGAATGCAAAGCTTTGACTTATTGTCTCCCTACATTTACTTGCGTGTGTTACTACCATATGCAAGTACGAATATACGTTGTTAGTGTGATGATTTCTACCCTGTGCTTTCTTACTGGTTAGGGGCTGCTGTTCGGGATGGCTTCATAGAAGACCAAGAGGAGACTCATTCTAACTTAAAAGGCATCTTTAAAGTCAACCATCAAAGGCCTACCGATTATTCCCATCATTTCTGTTTTAAAAATCTATTCCTAATTATGTTTTCACGTTGAAGTTGAACACATATGCTCCGGGTATCTGCTGGACATGAGGTACCTATGCAAAGTGTTGACGACATTGAAAAACTGACTTAGTCAAATCCTGTGTCCAGGAAACTTGAACTTGACCTTCATGTCTACGGTGCCCCAAATTCAGCGCTAGAATCACCCAGGACGTCAAAGACCTCTGAATACAGAGAAAGCAAAAGATGCAAATCATTACATAAAGAGCAAAACATTCTAAAACAAAGCTTGAGTATATAAGTGGTGCTTCATCTAACCTGGGTGTTTGGGAGTTCCCTAGTAAAAAGGTAATTAAGTGTAGCTGGATGAAGAGTAGAAAAAGACAAAGAAGCTTAAGGAAAATGAAGGATGTAGGTACCAGGAAGGACTGTGGTGGTGGATATGGGAAGGGAGTGTAGGCACAGGGTGGGAGGTGCACAGGCGCTAGGATGAAAAGAAAGGGACTAAATTTCACCGACGTGTAATATGATTGTGTTCAGAAGTCTCTACATTTGAAGATAAACATCTATTTTCTGTCACCAAGATAGACAACTACACAGTTTTAAAGTGACGTTTAAAAGTTGGGTTTTGTTCTGTGTAGCATCCATTTGGGACACAATACTAGGCATCTGAGAATAGGGCCCTCAGAAAGCTAAGGGTCTTTCTGTATCTATTAGTTTATTGCCTCCCAACTATTCCCAGCCAGTTATATCACTTGGCCACAATCCAATGTTTTCTACACCCAAAGAGGTGTGAGAGTTCCTCCTTTGCACATTTTCTTATCCTAACCCTCCCAAAATATTTTCTTAAATAGTATAAAGAGGGTCTAATTCTCAAGCCCTCTGAAATACATATAAGAAATCAATCTATACATATGTATAGAAATCATTAAATCAATGTAATATATACCAATGTCACTTTTATAGACTCTATTTTCATTGTGTGTATACACCTCCATTAATCAAGTGGAAAGAGGCCCCAAAGGAGTGAGGGAAGGCTTCTTGGTCTGGAAACCAGAGTCTGGGTTCACCCCTTAGCAGCCACCATTGACTCCCAGGCAATGCCTTTATTAGTCGTCGTTGATTTATGTTCAAGTTTATTTATTCCATAAGTAGGCAATGAACGCCTTACTATATGTTAGGCAAGGCTTTCAGAGATGGGAAGGGGCATGGAACACACGCTTCAATCATCCTGACAATGGGTTGTAATGAAGTTTATATCACCAAGAAGTTTTCTTTCTTCCTGATTGTCACAACCTACATTCTTTTTGTGGCACCTGAGCCTTCTCTGTGGATTTGGGATTGAAAAGGAGCTCTGTCTCACCTCTTTGGAAGACTCTTACCCCTTCCATCTACAAGCCCACTGTCTTTCAGTGTTCCAGCATCCTTGCCCAGGCCGCCACACCATGCGAGGCAGTGGCTCGGACTGTATCTTTTTGTTGCATCCTGGAAGATGATCCACACGTTTCTTAGCTGTCCCTGCATGTATTTACATGCTTGGACATAATCATTCACATAAAGACAACATGGGAAAAATTCCCTTAGAAACTAAGCAATGTGAACTTGGACCAGTCACATAATTTTTTCTGATTTCATGTTTCTCATTTGTAGAATGGAGAATTACTTCTATGCACCATGTACCCAATACCTAATTTTTTCTTTACCTGTCTTTATTTTTTATTTTATTTTTTGAAATTTTTATTTTATATTAGAGTATAGTTGATTTACAAGGTTCTGTTAGTTTCAGGTGTACAGCAAAGTGATTCAGTTATACATACACTATACCTATTATTTTTCAGATTCTTTTCCCATATAGGTTATTACAGAATACTGAGTAGAGTTCCCTGTGCTCTACAGTAGGTCCTTGTTGATTATCTATTTTATATATGGTAGTGTGTGTATCTGTTAATCCCCACCTCCTAATTTATCCTCCCCCTTTCCCCTTTGGTAACCATAAGTTTGTTTTCTATGTCTGTGAGTCTGTTTCTGTTTTGTAAATAAGTTCACTTGTATCATTTTTTCAGATTCCACATATAAGTGATATCATATGATATTTGTCTTTCTCTTTCTGACTTACTTCACTTAGTATGATTATTTACACATAGTTGGTCCATAGAAATTTGCTGAATTAATAATGATTGAATAAGTAAGTTCTTCTTAATGCTCACCTATGCAGTTCTGTTTCATAAAACTAATTAATCAGTAGATGATACGTGGAGAGTATGTTTATTAATATAATAGATGACAATTTTAGGTATCATAAAATAAAAATGCTAGAGGCATATCCATATAACATAAAACACGCAGAATTCTCGAAGACTTTTTAATTTGAAATAATTTCCCACCAGATAACTGATAAATTATATAATAATTGAAACTGAGCCCATTTCTCCAGTTGTGGGTGCCACTGTGATTTGCCATTTGATGCTTATTCTTCTGAAAAGGCTGGTGCTACCTTTATCCCACTGAATTTAAAAGTATTCAGAAGGACCAGTGAAAAATTAAACAAATTTTATGGCTGAAGTCTATATGGTTTATGAATAGGGAACAGTGATCTTACTAAAATGATATGTCGTTATGGAAATTTTCATAGAGTATCGATAAGAATAAAACAGATAACTAGCAGGTAAGATATTCATGACAAGATACTCTGCAATTCCATATGCTCATTCTAGTTGTTGCCAACACACTCTCTGTTGCTGGGCAACCACAGAGTGGATACCGCTTCAGATCTCCAAGAAAAAAAAGACCATCATTATATATTTTAATGAAAAACTATATTAGGTTGCAAAATATTAACTTAATCATCTTTGGGGAAATGCCTTTTTTCAACCTATTTTTCAGAGTTTCAGAATATCGATATATATATAGAGACTGATAAATGTCTTACATGGTAGCATTAATGAAAATACATATTAAATATTTTAATGTAAAATAGGACATCAAAGTAAATATTTCAAGAAATGGATTCTCTAAGCTTGATCTTTAAACTGTCTTTGTATTTACTGGCATACATGCTTTTAAACCAGCAAAAAAAAAAAATGGCAAGTTAATTTTATGAATCTCTGTTACCTTGTGGTCTGTGAATTTAGCTTTGGGCCCAAGAGAAAATAGCCCAACTTCTAATGTCCCAGTGGAACTCTAAAGATCATTAGCTCTATATCCAACTACCTTTCCATCAATCCTGGAGTCTGTCTCTACTGTGGAAAACATACTGATTATTCAAAACCCAGCTAGATCGTCTATTCGTTGGTGCCTGTCTCACTGGGCACATCCTTCTTTTGCATGATTATTTGAATGCAAGTTCAGTAAGTTCTCCCATCTGCCTTGTATCCTTCTTGTTCCCAACTGCTCATTTGGTTGATATCATTGTCTATATCTTGCTTAATTAATTAGTTAATTATTTGCATTCCTCTCTTTCTCTTCCACTTTCTTCCCAGTATTATCATTTTGAACTGAACTGTGATAAATTGAATGATATTTTGAAACACTGCATAGTAAATTACCTTGAAAGAATTATCTCCAGCAATCTATCATCTGACAATCCAGTGGTGTCCTCCTTCAGTATTTTTGAAAATGATGAATGGAAACCCCCCTGACTTTCAGAAGGATTTGCTCCCCTCAATTTAGACTCCTTTTTATCTAAGCCCTTTGTTCTACACATATAGAACCATCATTGTACCATCAAGGTAGCTGAGAGATATAAGTTTCTTTTGTAAATGAAAGGACACATTTTTTTTTTTTGAAAGGACACATTTTTTTTAAAGGTAGCGAAAAAATTATTTGCAGAATACCCAGATTATAGCACTGCATCAGGCAAATCAAATTGAGGGTGAACATTTATGGAAAGGTATAGAAATTGATTCTCTTAAAGTTCTCCTTTGTGTCTGTTGGAAAGTCTTTAAGTGCCACCAGGGAGATGAGTGCTCTTCCATTGCAAGGTGTGCCATGAAGTGTATAAAGGAAACATAAGGCAAAGTGTGTTCTCTAGAGTGTATCTGCTCTGAGGGAAGTAAAAATCGATGCCTATAAATCATGCACGAAGCAACAGGTTACTGAATGAAATAAGAATCTGTAGATGAAGGGGTCACTGGTTACAGAAGTCAGAATATGAAGTACCACGAGGGTGAGAGTACTTGGGAATGGTTTTTAAAACTAGACAGAATTGGGCTTCCCTGGTGGCGAGTGGTTGAGAGTTCTCCTGCCGATGCAGGGGACACGGGTTCGTGCCCCGGTCCGGGAAGATCCCACATGCCGCGGAGCGGCTGGGCCCGTGAGCCATGGCCGCTGAGCCTGCGCGTCCAGAGCCTGTGCTCCGCAACGGGAGAGGCCACAACAGTGAGAGGCCCGCATACCGCAAAAAAAAAACTATAGACAGAATTGTAAGTGGTCTTTCAAAGTGGGTGGATTTGGAAACAGAAAGCAGAGAGAGAATCTTATTTTTAAGCAAGGAAACAGAATGAACTAAAACAGATGGTCCTGCAGGTTTGGTAGACAATGGACGTTGATCTTAATTAAGAAGAATGCTTATCTCATCAGAAGGAGATGTGTCAAAAGAAATAAAATGGTGACAGTTTATGGAGGGCCTCGAAATGTTGAGTTTTGAGGAGAAAAGTGATGTGAGGAAATCTCAAATTGAGGAAAATTAGTTTTTCATCTGTATAAAGTACAGATTGGAAAGGAGAGAGATCCAAAGGCAGATGGAACAGTTGGAGTGATGCGGTCAGAAGCCATCAACCGGGGCTTCCCCAAAGAGCCTTGGTCACAATAGGTGTGATTTCTCAGTGCCTATGTCAGGTGAATCACTGTCAAGAGATGTGAAGGTGTTTCTCAAGGAATCTTTCCAAGAGTGTCATCAATTTGGTGTTATCTCCACCTTAAACTAAGGCTTCCAAAGCATATGTAATGCATGAATGTAAGGGTGAGATCCCATCTGAACATAGTTGTTAGCCCATGCCTGGTGTATCCCATCCTCACGCTGTGCCTTAACTCTGTGCACATGCAAAAGTAGGCAGCTTCTTCGTTAACCATGAAGGACCTATTGCCAGAAATTCAATATCTGGTTTGTGGATTTAAATAAAAGGGTATGCAATGAATAAATCACCCTCAAAGAACAATCGTAAGCAAAGATTTTTTTTTTCAAACACAAATTGTTGTTAACTCATTTCTTTCATCAGTTATCTGGAAAAATACCATTTTCTGTTGTATTTCTACTATAAACAGGATTAGAAAACATGAATGGGAAAAGAGAATGCTGGGGCTTTGGCACTACTTCAGAAGCTCAACCCTAGTGTAGGAAGAGGAAGTTTCCAGTGACAGTAGGTACCATGAGGCAGCTCATGGGGTTTTGGAAGTCATCGACAGAAGAGGGTAGAAGACATATTTGACTGGCCGTGCGCTTTTGCATGCAGTTAACTCAAACTGATTGTGCCATTTAAAATCTGGTGAACATATAAAATTTGAGAGTCATTTTCCTAGTTAAGAAAGAAAAGATGTGTTAATATTCACTTTCAAATGAGCAGAGTGAAGCAAACTTTATTCATTACTTTCTACAGTGTGTCAAAGTGTAGCCCATGGTTTGTACTTTTATCTGTACTTCTACCTGTTTACTTATTGAAGTGATATTCAGTGAGAATTCTGATTATCGGAAAAGGTACACAGTCTCATAGTCTTGCTGCATACAGCATGGTTTTATAAAGAGCCTTACGGTGGGACCTTTCCAGTAATGGAGGGTGTATTTATGCTTTTAGTTGGCAAACTCCCCCAGGCCGTCTCCCACACAGACATAAAACCAAAACCACTAGAGCAGCGTTCACTCAGAATCGGTGGATTTTTAAAGAAAATGTGTGCAAGGGGAGTGAAATGGTGTCGGCATTAAAATTACACAAAACTAATGATAACACGGTAGTTTTGATGTTAATGTTCTCAAAGATCACTCAGTGAAAACATCCCAGTGTGTTGCCCAAAGTGCAGAGTTTGTTCATTGCCTTCAATGAGCGCTTTAAGAGCTTGAAAAAGCAAGAAAACAAAAGATGCAGAAAAGGATTGATAACTTAAGCATCTCACTACTCAGGTTATACCTGCATGAGCTCAAATATGAAACATTGGTTAGGAACATGGGAATTATCTAAATCCAGCAGACAAAAATTCTCTTTCCACTCTTTTAGTAAACAGTTGTTTAAATTGATATTTTTAGAGAACAGCTTGGATGGCTTCCAGTTTGGGCAGAACACTTAATTTGAAAAGTTTCTACTCCCTGGAATGCTAATTGTCTTTTCAACTTCATATGCTTAAGAATACCGAGGATAATGTAAAATAATCTTCCATTTACTTGGGTCCAAACTTGATCCAATTGTTAAAAGGTAGTAGGCCAGAAAAGTCTTAATCTTATGTTTGCTTCTTTGTGTGTCAGTGGCCATCTCTAGATTTCTAAATCTGTGTATTTTAGTCTACTGTATGTTTTGCAAAAAGTGGCCTCATACCCGAACCCCACCATAAAGAAAACATTTCTCTAGTCTCTGGACAATACTGTCAAGTTGCTAAATTCTGCGTGCCTCTGAAAAAGACATTGTCAGTCTTTTCATGATTTTTGTAGTGGATGTTTCATACAGAAGACTGGAATAATGTGAAATCTCATATAAAGTTTATTACTTATATGGAGATGGAGATTGGGTAAACGTTGCCCTCAGAATGTTGTCTGCTGGCAGCCGTATTCACAGGCAGTTAGCAGCTGCTGCTTCTAAAATTTAAAGACTACGTGTTGATTTCCTGTCAGTGTCTAATATTTTGACGTGTCATAAGTGGAATGAGAGATATTATGATTTGTCAGACTTAATATTTTAAAGACCTCAGGGTTATGTAGTGATGCTTAATTTTGCATTTTTTAAAATTTTTGTTTGTTTTCCTTCAGGAAAATATCTCAAGTGGAAATTAAACTGTAATCATTTAATAATATTCAAGTATTTCAGATAAATCAGCAGATATTATGAAACTATTTGCACGTGACTCTTGAAGTGGTATTCCAGAACTCTTATATCACATGCTATCTATTTAATTAGTAATATATTTAAATCAGAATTTGCTTGCCACATACATTATTATTCACATCTCAGGGTCTGTTAATCCTTTAAATATACTTGGTAAAAAGGAGTCCAAACCTAGTGGAATTTGTTATTCATAAAATAAACACCTGGCAAGAGAATATATCTTCTTTTTGTATGGTACCTCACCCCATAGAAAAATGATTGGCACATTATGGTAATCACCAATAAATAATTGAAAGATTATGGATCTGTGATTATATCACTATTATAAATAATGCAGCTTTCTATAAGACTGACCTACATTCTGCTCTCAGCGAAGACTGAACTTACCATATGGAAACCCACAACAATAAGGATTCTGGATGGAAAAGGAAACCTTGGGGTAATGCTAAGGGCTGAATTAGCCCTTAGGGAATTAGGGAAAGCAGAATTATTTTATGTTTACAAGGCACATTACAAAGCATGTCAAACTCACCATGGATTGATGGTTTTTCTTTGTTCAAGATAGTTTTCAGAAAGAAAATACAGAATGAGTTTTTAATTCCGTTCTACCCAATAATCCTTGAGTTATGAAGTTGATAGTTTACTATTTTTGTTTTGTTACCTGTGTTAACCCCTTTGTCTTTGAAATTTGGTGCTGAATTTGGTTAGCATCTCTGTTCACCCAACAGTCTTAGATGCAGGATGTTACAGACATGCCTTCTCGTTGAGCATGTTCAGTAAAATGAGAGTCTGTCTTTGCAAACAACTTCCTCTTCTGTCTCCTTCCCCCAAAGCAGCCAGATATTGAGAAATATAAACGAGTCTAGACTTTTCAAATTATAACCTTACCTTCCATGTTGCGCTGGCAAGGATATATAAATGAGATGCCTAATAAATATTATGATCTCCGATATATACCAAAGAAAGATCTTTGCTTAGCGTTAGTAAATGGTGTAATTTAGACACATCTTTTGGCCTCATTTCCAAGAGTTCAGAGGAGTCTGTGGCTGCAGGAGTGTTGAACTGAGATGGAGGGAGCAAAATAGACAACTCTGGAGATGCATCTATGCCTTGAATAATGGCCTTATTGACAGAGAAGGATGCACCCCGAGCAGAGATGATGCGTCAGTGGCCTATGCATACCTGGAAGTCACTCAGACTCCAAGACCTTAATGTGTTTCCCTGTGTGGATGGGACGATGCAATTTTGGAATGTAGGTCAATCACTTTTTTGGATCTTCTTTTTTGGAAATGTATATGCTTACATATGTAAATTAAGACAACTTCAAGTTAAATCAAAGCAATTTAGTAACTGAGACACTTAAGGAAAGCAAATGTTTGGTAGACCATGAAAACACATTTAATACCCCAGAATTCAGGTGCAATTGATTTTATAAAAGTATGATATACATTTAAAAGCAGTTATACATTTGATTTTTCCCCTTAATGAAACTACAAATAGCAGAAAACCCAGTCATCTCATGAGTTCAGATTCTAAAATAGCCAAAGCTGGCACCATACAAAAAATATCTCAGTGCAATACATAATCATGAATATGCAAGGTATTTTTGTTCTCTTATGCTAGGTGGTGACCTTGTACCTTTTAGATTTATTGTTATTGTTATGTTATTTTAAACATATTTTAAACATGTTATTTAGTCATTGTTATGTTATTTTAAAGGAGAAATTTAATTTAGAGCACCAACTACTGTGTTTGTATCGTATGAGAACTCTTTGGTCTTAATCAGTATCCTGAGTCCTAATATATTATTTAAAAGTTGTAATTGAGTTTCCCATGTTAATTTGGGTTCCTTTTCCACTGAGAATCTTCCAGTATAAAATCCCATGTACTATTTTTCTATTTCATTTATTAGCAGAATCATTCAAAATGTTGAAACAAAAAAATACGGAACGAACTCTGTGTTCCATAGTCAGAAATAACACCTAATTCATTATTTCAGAATAAATAATTTCTAGATCACTTGTTTCAGCAAAAATGCCTAATTATTTTAATAAAAGAAGTTTATATAATTCCAGATTTTAATTGAATTTAACTGTGTGACTTGCAAATACTAAATGATAAGTAGTTTATAATAAGAGGCGACCATTTCAGCCACGTTCTCATGAGAAATTTCAAACTTTGCGTCGGTGGTATCTGATAGAAATATAATGCAGACTGGTGTGAAATTTAAAATTTTCTCTGCATTGAAAAGTAAAAGAAACAGGTGAAATTTATCACCTCACACCGGTCAGAATGGCCATGATCAAAAAATCTGCAAATAATAAATGCTGGAGAGGGTGTGGAGAAAAGGCAACCCTCTTGTACTGTTGGTGGGAATGTAAATTAATACAGCCACTATGGAGAACACTATGGAGCTTCCTTAAAAACTAAAAATAGAACTACCATACAACCCAGCAATCCCACTATTGGGCATATGCCCTGAGAAAACCATAATTTCAAAAGAGACATGTAGTACAATGTTCATTGCAGCACTATTTACAATAGCCAGGACATGGAAGCAACCTAAGTGTCCATTGACAGATGAATGGATAAAGCAGATGTGGTACATATATACAGTGGAATATTACTTGGCCATAAAAAGAAAGGTAATTGAAACACACTATTGTAAAGCAATTATACTCAAGATGTTTTTAAAGAAAAGAGTATATTTTGTTTAATGTAATATATTCTGAATATTATCATTTCAACATATAGTCGGTATAAAATGATGAATATCATTTTGTGCTAATCTGTCAAAATCTGTTGTGCATTTTACACTTACTGGGTCCCACCTTTCAGAAAAGCCCCACCTCAAATGGTTCTGAGCCTCAGGTGGCTTTATAGCTGCCGAGTTGGACAACCCAGCTGCAGCTCCTTATCTCAAGTTTCATTTTCATTATGACGGTTTTTAAATTATTTTAGTGTGGAAGTCATTTTCAGGGATTCACCGCATACATTGACTTACAATACGATTATCAAACACACATTTCTTGTACTACTGACCTTGGGCTCCGAGTTATAATACATAATAATGCTTAATTATTAAGCATTATAATAATGCTTGCTGTATGCACCCCTTCCTTCCTCACCGGTTAAAAAAAGATAATGAAACTGAGAGTTGACACTAATATCACAAAACTGGTCTCAAATAAATTGATACATTTGGAAACAAGCATAAGACAGATATTTCACAATAACTTTTTCCTGCACGTTTCCTAAAAGACAACAGTATGAACTGTATACAACAGGAATAACATGTTTTGTTCATGATCATTCCTCACTAATGTGACAGGTCTTAATTTAATAGTATTTCTATAACTTGGTTTGCCCACATGCTTTCCCCAGATTGAATCATTTTCATCACAGAATACACACTGTATTAGTGTATATTTGAAAAATACAGACAAATAAAAAGCAGACAAAACGTTACTATTATACCAACATATTTATGAAATAATATTTTGGTATAGTTCCCATCAATTTTCTTTCTATTGTTCCATATGTATGATAATTCTAGAGATAAGAATATCGTCTGTTTATCATTAATACATGGCTAAGTAAAGAGGGCAGGACAAAACTTTGGGAGGTGGTGGATATGTTTATGCTTTGATGGTGATGATGGTTTGGATGTTAAGTGAATACTTATCCCCAAACTTATTGATTTATGTACAATATGTACATCTTTTTACATGTCAATCATACCTCAGTAAAGTAGTTTATGTATATATTTTAAACTACTTTAAAGTGTATATATATATATATATATATATATATATATATATATATAGAACATGGCTAAAACATGTTTATATTTAAAACATTTCTATTTATTGGGAAATTAATGAGCTTTAATTCTTACAGAGTTTCATTTATTATTCAGGACTCAGGAAAATATGGTATTGACAAGTGTTAGTTACTAGAGAAGATTTGGTCAGTGGTTTTGATTTTTTTTTGTCATCTTAATTGTTGCATGTACTACAGGGACTTTAATTTTGTGTCTGCATTTAGGTGGCTACTGACTTGTATGTGACCAGCTGGAATATGACACTGAAGGAAACTAAACAGCCACGTGGGGTGGGTGGCATCATAGCAAGAGCACAGTTTGAGGTTGGACCTTGGTCGTATTCCGCTTTCTCCATGTGTAGCAGTGCAACTTCTAGCAATTTCTTCTCCTTGCTAAGCCTCATGTCCTTCTCTGAAAATGAAAATGGGAGACCCTGCGTTTCAGAGTATTGATGATGAGTTATGTGCGTGCAGCGCTTGGTCATAGATTTCGTACTCAGTCAGAAAAGGCCATTTTATTGCTGCTACTTGGCATAAACTGCTAATGCAACATGATATTCATATTTTACATTTCTAAATATGGCTACTGTGTGTCTATTTTTTTCTCTTCTGTCAAAGTTAACCACCTTCAAAGAAAATCTTCAGCTGGACAGACTATGCTTACTTGCGACTGAATCTACTCCTTTGCTCTTTTTGATGAAAAAACTGAATTGAGGGCTTCCCTGGTGGCGCAGTGGTTGAGAGTCCGCCTGCCGATGCAGGGGACACGGGTTCGTGCCCCGGTCCGGGAAGATCCCACATGCCGTGGAGCAGCTGGGCCCGTGAGCCATGGCCGCTGAGCCTGCGCATCCGGAACCTGTGCTCCGCAACGGGAGAGGCCACAACAGTGAGAGGCCCGCGTACCACAAAAAAAAGAAAAAAAAAAAAAATTGAATTGAATTGAATTGAAAACTTAGATTAGGCATGCCCCATGTGCTAGGGACAGATGAGCAGGAAAATGGATCCCTCCCACCATGTGGCTTCGAAGAGGTAAAGGAATGTGATTCAGTTGTTATAATGCAGAAAGTTAACAGGAAGAATAAAGTATTCTGGACCACAGGAGGATGCAGTGTGGAGGGGGTAGAATTTCACCATCAGAAAGGAAGTCACAGTTAAATTTGAGCTATGTCTCAGAGGTAAAATTAGCTGTTAAAGAGCAGGAGATCATCAGAGACACTGGGGAAAACCTATGAAGGCAGTAGCATAAAAGGCCATGTTGTACTTGGAGTACAGTACTGTTAGGATGTAAGGTCCCCGGCGCCAATGATGAGAAGTAATGTAAGGACGGTGATTACGGATCCTATGGATTATAGATTAAGGGCCTGGCATATCCGGTGAGAAGCGCAGGCTTAGAGGGAGTGAGGATGATGGGCCGGCAGCGTTTTTAAGTGTGGACAGTAACACGGGGCTGTAACGGGTTTTACCAGCTGTCTAGGACTGCCTGGGGACATCAGTGCTGTAGCCTGAATGTCTGTGACCCCTCAGCATTCATGCATTGAATCACATACCCCAGGGTATTGGTGTTAGGAGATGGGGCCTTTGGGAGGTGATTAGGTCATGAGGGTGGAGCCCTCATGAATGGGATTAGTGCCCAGATAACAGAGACCCCACAGAGGTCCCTGATCCCCTTGTGCCCTGTGAGGACACAGAGAGAAAACACCATCTATGAACCAAGAAGCAGACCCTCACTAGACACCACATCTGCAGACACCTTGATCGTGAACTACTTCCAGGCTCCAGGACCGTGAGAAATAAATTTCTCTTATTTTTATAAGCCATCCAGCCTGTGTTACTTGTTATAGTAGCCTGAACACACTAAGACAATCGGTGTGGAAGAAAAACTGAGGAAGAGGCAGAATGGAGTAGAAAAACTAGAAGATACACAGGAGTGTGTGTGTGAGAGAAAGACAGAGACCCTACAAGAGCAATACACAATGGGATTGGGTGAGAAGAAGGCTGTTCTCACTCTTTCTACCCATGTCATTTTAATGCAACTCAAAATTCCTCTTGGTCCTCCACCATGTAAGGTAAACTTTTACAAGTCAGTCTAGTGTACCAAGAAAAAAATACATTGTCTCTATCATCATGAGTACCCAGGTTAATCGTGTTTCCATCACTTACTAGCTGTGTGGTCTTGGGCAGCCTACTTCACCTCCCCATGCTTCACTTCTGTCATCCATAAAATGCTTAGAAGATGAGCACCTATCTTTTAAGGATGTTGTGAGGATTGAATGAGATAAAGCAATCCATATTGCCTCTCATTACACGTTTGATGCCTATTAACTATTATTACTTACCAAACTACGTGTCACTGTATTTAAAAACAAATTCTTACTTTAGATGTGCCCTCAGCATCATTACCCTACTGGCAATCCCTCTGCCAATCTCAGTCGTGGAGATTGGGACCCGGGGACTTGAGGATGGGAGTGTGGCATCATTATCTGCACTGTTCCCTCAAGCCATGTTCGCTGGTCTTCACCTTACTCACCCTTTCTCTGTGCCCTGATGCCCTCTCTCCTACTTAGCCTGCAAGGACTCACCTCTGTCCTTCCAAGGAGGAAACCCAAGAAGCACGTTCCTCCAAGCCTTGCAGGTAAAATTTGTCCCCGTGCAGAGCAATTCCATTTTACCATCGGAGTCCGTCTATCCGAGAGCAAACATGGCAAATCATTTTTTTCCTCTCCTGCTTCCTCCCTTTCTTGTTTCTAGAATTTCAGTCATGCATTTAATTTACTTTGGTTTCACTGTGTGCATCTGGGCACAGGAGTTTTATACTTTGAGTTGCAAATACACATTCACATTTTCGTCCTTATACTCAAAGCCACAAGCAAAGATCACCTTCATTACCTAAGGTAGTACATAAAATTCTATTAAACAATCAGTCATACCTTCAGTCAATATCTCTGTTCTTACAGAAATTCACAGCTTTTGTTTTGCCCATTTTTCAAGAGAATTAAAAAGGTCGTTAGTGAAATTGTACAGTTAAGACAAATTCAGAATAATACACAGGGAGAAAAAATATTTAAGATCTGATACGGTTGTTTATGGTAGAATAAAAAGTACAATGGACAAAGATTCTGAAGACACAAGTCGATTCTGTCACCTTGACAAATTGCACAAAATGAGCACCCCATTTTTTTTAGTTTTTAAAAGTAGTAAAATGTATAATTCTTCTCTACACTATAAGGAACTAAAGAGAATCTATATTGAATAGACACATACATATAACACATACAGATGCATATGTTTGTGAACAACTAGCAAAAGACCTTATGGTTAAAAGAATATTACACACAGGTACAGACTCACAGATTTTAATACGTCTTGATAATAATACATCTTTAATAATCTTGTTAAATTATTCATTAGTTTTTCATTATTAAAATAAATTTTAAATTAAAATTAAGTTAGTAAATAAGTATAATGAAAATTATTAAGTTAGAATTATTAAAGTGAAACACTTGATACTGATAAATTCCAAGAACACAAAACTTCTTCCTGTGTACGAATTCATTGGCACATCCCTGGATAGGCAACCGTGATTTTAGAGGTCTCGATTAAAGAAAGTTGAATAAGCAGAGTGCCAACCACAGATCATCAGTTACTGATGATTCTTGGATCTCCTTTCTCGAAAGAATTTTAAACTTATTTCCATGGCCAAATGCCTGTACTTCTAAACACCTGAATGTATGAATCATTTATCAAGGACTCTTTGGTAACTTTGCTGAGTATTTAAGAGGCTTTTATGTTTAACCCCAGATTTTATTGTACTTTCATGTTGAACTAAGAATAACCTTGGAATAATTCCATGGTGAAATTTATAAAATGTTCTAGGACATTCCCTCCAAAGATAGATGATATGCAACCCCTTACCTTATTTAATGGAAGAGTTTTCAGATTTATTAATCTTCTTCTAATCCATAGCAATCAGTAGATTTTCTTTCTTTTTTTTTTTTTTTTAGTTTTATTTCTATGCAACTATCAAAGAAGGAAAAAGAAGTTGGGTAATATTTGCATTTGCAACTAATCAAAGCAGAATTGCTTTTAGCTTTAACAAAAAGATTGTTCTGTGATCTCAGATTAATATCTTTATTCTTAAATGGAGCATAAATAACATTTATTGGCTAAGATTATTTGCAATAAACAAGACTGTTTACTATTTACCACCTAGCATATGACTATTTGTAAGCCTCACTGAGTATGCTAAAACTTTATACTGAGCTCTCATTTTACCAGAGTGAATTTACATTAACTTCAGCAGCCAGAATTAATGAAACTGGGTAAATGATGCAAAGATATTCCACAGGGTATTCTGTTTTTTGGGTTTTTTTTTTTTTTAACATCTTTATTGGAGTATAATTGCTTTACAATGGTGTGTTAGTTTCTGCTTTACAACAAAATGAATCAGTTATATATATACATATGTTCCCATATCTCTTCCCTCTTGCGTCTCCCTGCATCCCACCCTCCCTATCGCACCCCTCCAGGTGGTCACAAAGCACGAAGCTCATCTCCCTGTGCTATGCGGCTGCTTCCCACTAGCTATCTACCTTCAGTTTGGTAGTGTATATATGTCCATGCCTCTCTCTCGCTTTGTCACAGCTTACCCTTCCCCCTCCCCATATCCTCAAGTCCATTCTCTAGTAGTTCTGTGTCTTTATTCCTGTTTTACCCCTAGGTTCTTCATGACATTTTTTTTTCTTAAATTCCATATATATGTGTTAGCATACGGTATTTGTCTCTCTCTTTCTGACTTACTTCACTCTGTATGACAGATTCTAGGTCTATCCACCTCATTACAAACAGCTCAATTTCGTTTCTTTTTATGGCTGAGTAATATTCCATTGTATATATGTGCCACATCTTCTTTATCCATTCATCCAATGATGGACACTTAGGTTGTTTCCATCTCCGGGCTATTGAAAATAGAGCTGGAATGAACATTTTGGTACGTGACTCTTTTTGAATTATGGTTTTCTTAGGGTATATGCCCAGTAGTGGGATTGCTGGGTCATATGGTAGTTCTATTTGTAGTTTTTTAAGGAACCTCCATACTGTTCTCCCTAGTGGCTGTATCAATTTACATTTCTACCAACAGTGCAAGAGTGTTCCCTTTTCTCCACACCCTCTCCAGCATTTATTGTTTCTAGATTTTTTGATGATGGCCATTCTGACTGGTGTGAGATGATATCTCATTGTAGTTTTGATTTGCATTTCTCTAATGATTAGTGATGTTGAGCATTCTTTCATGTATTTGCTGGCAATCTGTATATCTTCTTTGGAGAAATGTCTATTTAGGTCTTCTGCACATTTTTGGATTGGATTGTTTGGTTTTTTGTTATTAAGCTGCATGAGCTACTTATAAATTTTGGACATTAATCCTTTGTCAGTTGCTTCATTTGCAAATATTTTCTCCCATTCTGAGGGTTGTCTTTTGGTCTTGTTTATGGTTTCCTTTGCTGTGCAAAAGCTTTTAAGTTTCATTAGGTCACATTTGTTTATTTTTGTTTTTATTTCCATTTCTGTAGGAGGTGGGTCAAAAAGGATCTTGCTGTAATTTATGTCATAGAGTGTCCTGCCTATGTTTTCCTCTAAGAGTTTGATAGTTTCTGGCCTTACATTTAGGTCTTTAATCCATTTTGAGCTTATTTTTGTGTATGGTGTTAGGAAGTGATCTAATCTCATAGTTTTACATGTACCTGTCCAGTTTTCTCAGCACCACTTATTGAAGAGGCTGTCCTTTCTCCACTGTACATTCCTGCCTCCTTTATCAAAGATAAGGTGTCCATATGTGCGTGGATATATCTCTGGGCTTTCTATCCTGTTCCATTGATCTATATTTCTGTTTTTGTGCCAGTGCCATACTGTCTTGATTACTGTAGCTTTGTAGTATAGTCTGAAGTCAGGGAGCCTGATTCCTCCAGCTCCGTTTTTTGTTCTCAAGATTGCTTCAGTTATTTGGGGTCTTTTGTGTTTCCATACAAATTGTGAAATTTTTGTTCTAGTTCTGTGAAAAATGCCATTGGTAGATTGACAGGGATTGCATTGAATCTGTAGATTGCTTTGGGTAGTAGAGTCATTTTCACAATGTTGATTCTTCCAATCCAAGAATATGGTATATCTCTCCATCTATTTGTATCATCTTTAATTTCTTTCATCAGTGTCTTATAATTTTCTGCATACAGGTCTTTTGTCTCCTTAGGTAGGTTTATTCCTAGATATTTTATTCTTTTTGTTGCAATGGTAAATGGGAGTGTTTTCTTGATTTCACTTTCAGATTTTTCATCATTAATGTATAGGAATGCCAGAGATTTCTGTGCATTAATTTTGTATCCTGCTACTTTACCAAATTCATTGATTAGCTCTAGTAGTTTTCTGGTAGCATCTTTAGGATTCTCTATGTATAGTATCATGTCATCTGCAAATAGTGACAGCTTTACTTCTTCTTTTCCAATTTGGATTCCTTTTATTTCCTTTTCTTCTCTGATTGCTGTGGCTAAAACTTCCAAAACTATGTTGAATAAGAGTGGTGAGAGTGGGCAACCTTGTCTTGTTCGTGATCTTAGTGGAAATGGTTTCAGTTTTTCACCATTGAGGATGATGTTGGATGTGGGTTTGTCATATATGCCCTTTATTATGTTGAGGAAAGTTCCCTCTATGCCTACTTTCTGCAGGGTTTTTATCATAAATGGGTGTTGAATTTTGTCAAAAGCTTTCTCTGCATCTATTGAGATGATCATATGGTTTTTCTCCTTCAATTTGTTAATATGGTGTATCACGTTGATTGATTTGCGTATATTGAAGAATCCTTGCATTCCTGGAATAAACCCCACTTGATCATGGTGTATGATCCGTTTAATGTGCTGTTGGATTCTGTTTGCTAGTATTTTGTTGAGGATTTTTGCATCTATGTTCATCAGTGATATTGGCCTGTAGTTTTCTTTCTTTGTGACATCCTTGTCTGGTTTTGGTATCAGGGTGATGGTGGACTCGTAGAATGAGTTTGGGAGTGTTCCTCCCTCTGCTACATTTTAGAAGAGTTTGAGAAGAATAGATGTTAGCTCTTCTCTAAATGTTTGATAGAATTCACCTGTGAAGCCATCTGGTCCTGGGCTTTTGTTTGTTGGAAGATTTTTAATCACAGTTTCAATTTCAGTGCTTCTGATTGGTCTGTTCATATTTTCTATTTCTTCCTGATTCAGTCTTGGCAGGTTGTGCCTTTCTAAGAATTTGTTCATTTCTTCCAGGTTGTCCATTTTATTGGCATAGAGTTGCGTGTAGTAATCTCTCATGATCTTTTGTATTTCTGCAGTGTCAGTTGTTACTTCTCCTTTTTCATTTCTAATTCTATTGATTTGAGTCTTCTCCCTTTTTTTCTTGATGAATCTGGCTAATGGTTTATCAATTTTGTTTATCTTCTCAAAGAACCAGCTTTTACTTTTATTGATCTTTGCTATCATTTCCTTCATTTCCTTTTCATTTATTTCTGATCTGATTTTTATGATTTCTTTCCTTCTTCTAACTTTGGGGTTTTTTTGTTCTTCTTTCTCTAATTGCTTTAGGTGCAAGGTTAGGTTGTTTATTCGAGATGTTTCCTGTTTTTTAAGGTAGGATTGTAGTGCTATAAACTTCCCTCTTAGAACTGCTTTTGCTGTATCCCATAGATTTTGGGTCGTTGTGTCTCCATTGTCATTTGTTTCTAGGTATTTTTTTATTTCCTCTTTGATTTCTTCAGTGATCACTTCGTTATTAAGTAGTGTATTGTTTAGCCTCCATGTGTTTGTATTTTTACAGATCTTTTCCTGTAATTGATATCTAGTCTCACAGCGTTGTGGTCGGAAAAGATACTTGATACAATTTCAATTTTCTTAAATTTACCAAGGCTTGATTTGTGACCCAAGATATCTATCCTGGAGAATGTTCCATGAGTACTAGAGAAAAATGTGTATTCTGTTGTTTTTGGATGGAATGTCCTATAAATATCAATTAAGTCCATCTTGTTTAATGTATCATTTAAAGCTTGTTTCCGTATTTAGTTTCATTTTGGATGTTCTGTCCATTGGTGAAAGTGGGGTGTTAAAGTCCCCTACTATGAATGTGTTACTGTCAATTTCCCCTT
The DNA here is from genome assembly GCF_003676395.1 of Aethalodelphis obliquidens. Taxonomy (NCBI): domain Eukaryota; kingdom Metazoa; phylum Chordata; class Mammalia; order Artiodactyla; family Delphinidae; genus Aethalodelphis; species Aethalodelphis obliquidens. The sequence goes on from NW_020837969.1 coordinate 8,100,384, forward strand.
TTATGGCTGTTAGTATTTGCCTTATGTATTGAGGTGCTCCTATGTTGGGTCATAAATATTTACAATTGTTATATCTTCTTCTTGGATTGATCCCTTGATCATTATGTAGTGTCCTTCTTTGTCTCTTCTAATAGACTTTATTTTAAAGTCTATTTTGTCTGATATGAGAATTGCTACTGCAGCTTTCTTTTGGTTTCCATTTGCATGAAATATCTTTTCCATTCCCTTACTTTCAGTCTGTATGTGTCTCTAGGTCTGAAGTGGGTCTCTTGTAGACAGCAAATATATGGGTCTTGTTTTTGTATCCATTCAGCCAATCTGTGTCTTTTGGTGGGAGCCTTTAGTCCATTTACATTTAAGGTAATTATCGATATGTATGTTCCTATTCCCATTTTCTTAATTGTTTTGGGTTCGTTATTGTAGGTATTTTCCTTCTCTTGTGTTTCTTGCCTAGAGAAGTTCCTTTAGCAGTTGTTGTAGAGCTGGTTTGGTGGTGCTGAACTCTCTCAGCTTTTGCTTGTCTGTAAAGGTTTTAATTTCTCCATCAAATCTGAATGAGATCCTTGCTGGGTAGAGTAATCTTGTTTGCAGGTTTTTCTCCTTCAACACGTTCAATATGTCCTGCCACTCCCTGCTGGCTTGCAGAGTTTCTGCTGAAAGATCAGCTGTTAACCTTATGGGGATTCCCTTGTGTGTTATTTGTTGTTTTTCCCTTGCTGCTTTCAATATGCTTTCTTTGTATTTAATTTTTGACAGTTTGATTAATATGTGTCTTGGCGTATTTTTCCTTGGATTTATCCTGTATGGGACTCTCTGTGCTTCCTGGACTTGATTAACTATTTCCTTTCCCATATTAGGGAAGTTTTCAACTATAATCTCTTCAAATATCTTCTCAGTCCCTTTCTTTTTCTCTTCTTCTTCTGGAACCCCTATAATTCGAATGTTGGTGCGTTTAATGTTGTCCCACAGGTCTCTGAGACTGTCCTCAGTTCTTTTCATTCTTTTTTCTTTATTCTGCTCTGCAGTAGTTATTTCCACTATTTTATCTTCCAGGTCACTTATCCGTTCTTCTGCCTCAGTTATTCTGCTATTGATCCCATCTAGAGTATTTTTCATTTCATTTATTGTGTTGTTCATCATTGTTTGTTTCATCTTTAGTTATTCTAGGTCCTTGTTAACTGTTTCTTGCATTTTGTCTATTCTATTTCCAAGATTTTGGATCATCTTTACTATCATTATTCTGAATTCTTTTTCAGGTAGACTGCCTATTTCCTCTTCATTTGTTAGGTCTGGTGGGTTTTTATCTTGCTCCTTCATCTGCTGTGTGTTTTTCTGTCTTTTCATTTTGCTTATCTTACTGTGTTTGGGGTCTCCTTTTTGCAGGCTGAAGGTTCGTAGTTCCTGTTGTTTTTTGTGTCTGTCTCCAGTGGCTAAGGTTGGTTCAGTGGGTTGTGTAGGCTTCCTGTTGAAGGGTATTAGTGCCTGTGTTCTGGTGGATGAGGCTGGATCTTCTCTTTCTGGTGGGCAGGTCCACGTCTGGTGGTGTGTTTTGGGGTGTCTGTAGACTTATTATGATTTTGGGCAGCCTCTCTGCTAATGGGTGGGGTTGTGTTCCTGTCTTGCTAGTTGTTTGGCATAGGATGTCCAGCACTGTAGCTTGCTGGTCGTTGAGTGAAGCTGGGTGCTGGCATTGAGATGGAGATCTCTGGGAGATTTTCGCCATTTGATATTATGTGCAGCTGGGAGGCCTCTTGTGGACCAGTGTCCTGAAGTTGGCTCTCCCACCTCAGAGGCACAGCACTAACTCCTGGCTGCAGCAACAAGAGCCTTTCATCCACACGGCTCAGAAGAAAAGGGAGAAAACGTAGAAAGAAAGAATTAGTAGAAGTAGAAAGAAAGAAAGCAACAAAGGAGGGAAGGAGGGAGGGAGGAAGGAAGGAAGGAGGGAAAGAAGGAAAAAAGGAAAGAAGATAAAGTAAAATAAGATAAAATATAATAAAGTTATTAAAATAAAAAAATATATATTAAGAGAAAAAAATAAAACAATGGACGGATAGAACCCTGGGTCAAATGGTGGAAGCAAAGCTATACAGACAAAATCTCACACAGAAGCATACACATACACCCTCACAAAAAGAGGAAAAGGGGAAAAAATCATAAATCTTGCTCTCAAAGTGCACCTCCTCAATTTGGGATGATTCGTTGTGTATTCATGTATTCCACAGATGCAGGTACATCAAGTTGATTGTGGAGATTTAATCCGCTGCTCCTGCGGCTGCTGGGAGAGATTTCCCTTCCTCTTCTTTGTTCTCACAGCTCCCAGGGGTTCAGCTTTGGATTTGGCCCCGCCTCTGTGTGTAGGTCGCTGGAGGGCGTCTGTTCTTCGCTCAGACAGGACGGGGTTAAAGGAGCGGCTGAATCGGGGGCTCTGGCTCACTCAGGCCGGGGGGGAGGGAGGGGCACGGCGTGCGGGGCGGGCCTGCGGCGGCAGAGGCCGGCGTGACGTTGCACCAGCCTGAGGCACGCCGTGCGTTCTCCCGGGGAAGTTGTCCCTGGATCCCGGGACCCTGGCAGTGGCGGGCTGCACAGGCTCCCCGGAAGGGGGTGTGGAGAGTGACCTGTGCTCGCACACAGGCTCCTTGGTGGCGGCAGCAGCAGCCTTAGCGTCTCATGCCCGTCTCTGGGGTTTGCGCTTTTAGCCGCGGCTCGCGCCCGTCTCTGGAGCTCCTTTAAGCAGCGTTCTTAAACCCCTCTCCTCGCGCACCAGGAAACAAAGAGGGAAGAAAAAGTCTCTCGCCTCTTCGGCAGCTCCAGACTTTTCCCCGGACTCCCTCCCGGCCAGCCGTGGCGCACTAACCCCTGCAGGCTGTCTTCACGCCGCCAACCCCAGTCCTCTCCCTGCGCTCCGACCGAAGCCCGAGCCTCAGCTCCCAGCCCCGCCCGCCCCGGCGGGCGAGCAGACAAGCCTCTCGAACTGGTGAGTGCTGGTCGGCACCGATCCTCTGTGCAGGAATCTCCCCGCTTTGCCCCCCGCACCCCTGTTGCTGTGCTCTCCTCTGCGGCCCCGAGGCTTTCCCCCTCCGCCACCCACAGTCTCCGCCCACGAAGGGGCTTCCTAGTGTGAGGATACCTTTCCTCCTTCACGGCTCCCTCCCACTGGTGCAGGTGCCGTCCCTATCTTTTTGTCTCTGTTTATTCTTTTTTCTTTTTCCCTACCCAGGTACATGGGGAGTTTCTTGCCTTTTGGGAGGTCTGAGGTCTTCTGCCAGCGTTCAGTAGGTGTTCTGTAGGAGTTGTTCCACGTGTAGGTGTATTTCTGATGTATCTGTGGGGAGGAATATGACCTCCGCGTCTTACTCTTCCGCCATCTTCCCGGAAGTCTAGATTTTCCTTTTTATTATAACCTACAGTGACATGAATTTAGGAAAAAAACAAGTTGAATCTGTCCTTACACACACAGTTTTAGGGTCAGAAGTGGTGACCTGTGGCAAAGACAAAATACAAATTGATGCCAGTAGTTTATTACTTATTAGAAGAGCTGTATTGAGTTGAGGAAGGTGAATTACATCCCAGTGTCAGCAGGAGATGACTTCAAAGTAACAGGATCAGAACTTTCGCAAGTAATTGTCCTAAAGGGACATATGTGTTTGTACATGTTTACAATGGTGATGATACGATGTCAGTCTTAGTCTTTTCAGTACGTAAGCAAAAGTACAATTATTCTTCATAAGCAGTGCATTTTTTTTATTGACATTATTTTGAATATCTCCAATTCAGGTATGGGATATGCAGTTTGTACACACCGGAATATTAGACTAAGTAGGGATATTAAATTCCTAAGACATTCCAGATAACAAATAATTTAGGGTGCAAACACTATGATTTTCCCCACTGAGCCCTCTGAGACCCATGAATGAGTAACACTGAGGTCTTCTGCTGGATGAATACATCATCATTAGCAATAACAAAGAAGGATAATCAGAAGCAGAAACGGACGTGAGGCCAGCCATATTCTCCACGTTTCTGTGCTTCTGCGGGTCATGAATATTATATTTCAGCAGCCATTAAAATGCCACGTCCTTAGTTTCAGATTCTAAAGCTGGAAAGGAATGAAAAACGAGGCATCTTCCTACCAGGCAGTTCTGCGGTACCTCTGCGCTCCCTATCCATTTACAGCAGTTAACTCACATGTTAACAGATACACTTACTCTGCCTTTCATGCCTCGACTCACCTGGAGATTATTCAGAAGCTATAGGCAAGCTGCCTTGGTATTTTCTCATCTAAGAACACAAATTTCCGTATACAGGGGCTTCCCTGGTGGCGCAGTGGTTGAGAGTCCGCCTGCCAATGCAGGGGACATGGGTTCGTGCCCCGGTCCGGGAAGATCCCACATGCCGTGCAGCGGCTGGGCCCGTGAGCCATGGCCGCTGAGCCTGCGCGTCCAGAGCCTGTGCTCCGCAATGAGACAGGCCATAGCAGTGAGAGCCCCGTGTACCGCAAAAAATTTCCGTATACATATATTTCCCTTTAACATGATGAGCCCTACATTCGCTTGTAAAAAGAGTGACTTTTCCTTGTTCTCTGCTTTTTAAATTGTTTTGTTGATTATTTGAGCTATTTTTTTCTTGTGTCCACTAAAGAGAAAGTGATTTGAGCATCTTGCTCATGTGAGAAAGTGACTCAGTATAAAAATGTGGTGATGGTGGTACCCTGTAGCTGCGGCTCCATTTCCAGGGTACCACGGAGGAGGGTGTCCATCAGTTTTATGTCACCAGAGGGGCTGAGCACAGCAGACCCTGTGTGGTTACTCATGCTTGTAGGACTTAAAGGTTGGAAGATGGATAACTTCATGACAAAGATGTATCAGTCAAGGCAGTACATGGCGTGGCAAGTAGAAAGCCGACCATATGGTAGGTTCAGCAAGAAATTGCTTGTTTGTCATTGATTATGCCTTTCTCAGAGCAACAACAAATATCCTGGTGTGTGTTGTGACAGGATAAACCTGAACGCGCAATGAATGGAGACATTTACAAATGATGCTCTGGCTGGGTTGGAATGCTGTTTATTAGCCTTTGTCTCAGCCTTTGAAACAGCCTTCGACGTGCTTGGGCCACAGAACCCTGGCATCTCATTCATCTGGAGGCCAGGATGACAGTGGGTGAAAAGCATGGCGTGTCACAGCGCGTACAAAATAAATAGCTGAGCGTAGAGGCAAAGGACGGGAAGGATGCTGACTCTGGAAGAAGTAGAGCATTAAAAAAACACAATATTCAGACCGTTTGGTCAATGACAAACAGTCTAGTCTCCACAGTAGACTCAAAAATTAAAATGTATGTTGGACTTCCCTGGCGGTCCAGTGGTTGGGACTTTGCCTTCCAGGGCAGCGGGTGTGGGTTCGATCCCTGGTCGGGGAGCTAAGATCCCACATGCCTTAGGGCCAAAAAACCAAAACATGAGACAGAAGCAATTTTGTAACAAATTCACTAAAGACTTTAAAAATGGTGCACATCAAAAAAAAAAAAGTGTATGTAAATGTGGGGTGATTTGCTTTGAGTCGTATTTCTCCACTTAGGAGGGCATTATCTCCCCTTCTTCCCTGCTTATGCTTTCTCCGACCTCCATATCACAACCTAATATACCATGTAGTTTTCCTATTTATCTTGGGAGTTGTCTGTCTCCCCCAGAAAGAGTTCATCCTAGAACGCTAACTAGCGTGTATAAGGCACTCAGTAAATGTTCTGGAAATAAATGTATGAACGAGTGAATGAATAGAGCATGTTATGTGCCCGTAGGAGAACAGGGCTTGTGTTCACTGTTTTTCAGTACTGTTTATGAAGAGGGCATGTCTTCATGTAACACTTTGGTAGAGGTAGATGTCATCTAAGAGGGAAAAATACAAGGACTTTTTCCTGTCTCCTTTGAGAAAAGATGGGCTGCAGCTCCCCCAGTTTTTTGGAGCAGCAACCAGAGGCACATGCTACTGTCAGGACTGGGTTTTGCCTGGTGAGATAGAGGCAGCCCTCGCCCCGGACGGAGTGGTGGCCAGTTCTGGGGCGGTGGCCAAGCTCAGTTGCTTGTAAGTGATAGCCTCTCACCAATTCCCTGTTTGAGAGGTTACAGTTGCTTCTCCGTCTGATTTGGAACCACACTTGAATCATCAGCTTCATCACACTAGAAGTGCTCACCAACCACAGATCACTTTTTTCCTGATAGATAATCATCCTTTCTGACAGACAGTCATCCTTTGATGTTGTAACGCCGGAATGAATGACCTTAATGCCTCCTGAAACTACTCTCTGTCAGCCCCTCAAAGAGGGAATACAGGGCTTCCCTGGCGGCGCAGTGGTTGAGAGTCCGCCTGCCGATGCAGGGGACACAGGTTCGTGCCCTGGTCCGGGAAGATCCCACATGCCGCAGAGCAGCTGGGCCCTTGAGCCATGGCCGCTGAGCCTGTGCATCCGGAGCCTATGCTCTGCAGCGGGAGAGGCCACAACAGTGAGAGACCCGCGTCCCCAAAAAAAAGGGAATACACATTTGCCCCACCAACTCGTAAGATGTGCTCTACAACAGCTAAACAAAAGAACCGTGTACAGTGAACTCCGATCATGGGGTTCTGTGATGCTCTGGGTGGATTTGATGATTATTCCAGCAAGTATGTCATGGACGAAAGGCTTGAGCACTGGAGTAGATCTCATTACCTCATTCTCACTCGGCAAGCCTTTCACCTTCATTGATAAGAAAATTGGGTCCCTTAAATGCCCTCATCTCTGATGAGAAAGACACGAATCAGTCATTCTTGAAAGAGCCTGACATTGTGGTGAGCAAGTCTTGTCTGATTCGTAAGAAGAAATGCTGCCTTTGCCTTAAAATGAGACCTGAGGGATAATGAAAGACCTTATCACTTAAAAATATAACCCTTGAGTTCCTGCCAAAGTGTCTGCAGCTTCTATTCTTAGCCAATTCTTTCTGAAAAGGCAGCAGTGTCCAAGGCCAGCTATAATTGTGACACCTAGATGGAAGGCTACCCCCCAGTCATACCTTTCAGATGATTCAACTGAGAACTGTACAAACTAACTCAAGTTCTTTGTCTGGGTTCCATCCTGCTTTGGAGAAGAAAGTGTATAATCTGGAAGACTAGGCTCAAAGAGGAGTTTTGTTTAAAGTTTATTGTAGTCTAGTTCATTTACAGTGTTGTGTTACTTTCTGCTGTACAGCAAAGTGAATCAGCTGTGCATATGCATATATCCCCTCTTTTTAAGATTCTTTTCTCATAGAGGTCATTACAGAGTATTGAGTAGAGTTCCCTGTGCTATACAGCAGGTCCTTATTACTTGTCTATTTTATATAGTAGTGCGTACATGTCAATCCCAATCTCCCAATTTACCGCTCCCCTGCCTTGCCTCCCACCCCGGTAACCATAAGTTTGTTTTCTACATCTGTGACTCTATTTCTGTTTTGTAAATAAGTCCATTTGTATCATTTTTTTTTAGATTCCACATACAAGCAATAGCATATGATATTTGTCTTTTTCTGTCTGACTTACTTCACTTAGTATGATCATCTCTAGGTCCATCAGTGTTGCTGCAAATGGTATTATTTCATTCTTTTTATGGCTGAGGAATATTCCATTGTGTACATGTACCAATACTTCTTAATCCATTCATCTGCCAGTGGGCACTTAGGCTGCTTCCATGTCTTGGCTGTTGTGAATAGTGCTGCTGTGAACATAGGGGTGCATGTGTCTTTTTGAACTAGAGTTTTCTCCAGATAAATGCCCAGGAGTAGGATTGCTGGATCATATGGTAGTTCTATTTTTAGTTTTTTAATTTAACAGAAAAAGGACAATGGGATTTGTTGGGCTACTGGTGGGAAGTGGTGATAGTAGCAAAATTCTGTTAATGAAAATAACCCATTTAGACAATATTTTATAGTCTACATAAACTATATCTTGGTTCTTAGACAGTAATTCTGGGTGGACAGTTGAGAGTTTACTGTTGTTACCATTCTACAGATGAGGGAACCGTCACTCAAGGAGGTTAGACTGGCTTGATTCCAGGAAAGTGAGGGACTGAGCGTGTATTTATCTCTCTGGAAGCTGCTCAAAAGACCCTCTGTGCAGGAGATTTTAAATTTTCTTTGCATCTTCCCCGCATTCCTCATGCCTAGTATCTCACTCTACTCACAGGAGTTCAAAAATTCATTTTTCTGTACATTTAAATGTGTTCGAGAATAATTCCTTGGAAGTGCATTAAAATAACCTTAGTTCTCAGTGACTAAGATTGTAAAGGCATAAATTGTGTGTTTTCTTTCTTTTGTTTATTTTTTGTATTCCTAGCACCTAAGAAATGCCTACTTCATTTAAATAAATGACTGGATAGTCATGTAAGCAAATGAAGCAGGAATGGGCTCTTAATGTGAAGACAATCAAAGAAGCCGTGACAATAAATAGTATCTAATAGATTTCAAGCAAAACTACAAATATTTGCACTAGGAGAGCTATATGTTCATATTTAATACCTATTAAAGCTTACATCCTGCTAATTCACTTTGAACAAAATTGCATTGCATTTCTACCTTTAAATAAATAAAAACAGAATAAATTCCATTAGGCTACAATAGGATTATTAAAGAAGAAGCCTTTGATTTTCTTCCCAGACCAAAATAATAATAATAATAAAGAGATATTCTGTCTAGGAGACAAAAATTGCTAAGAAAAGTAAATATCTATTACATTTGTATGCATATGAAATTAAAGCTTCATTGGTTAGATGTTATCAGCATAGTTAAATCTTATTTTAAAAGTATGACTTCAAGTTAACGTTTGGTGTGGAGTTCTTATGCCTTTCTCAAGATTTTATTTACCAAAAAAATAAGTTCTGTTTGCATAAAAAATAAAGTTATTGATGTATTAGTTCAATTTAATAATAGTTAATTATGGAGGGCTGATGTTCAAAATCACCATGCGACTTTAAAAATGTCTGGTTTGAAATGGTTGAAGGACAGTTTGGGGTTTTTTTTCCCGTTTACATTTGAATTATATATGCTGAACCGTTAAGATTATATTCAATAAATTGGTTCAACTTTAATGTGTAAGAATATTAAGAAAATAGATTTTCTGAAAAATGTGTTCTACTCTTTTTTTTTTTTTTTGCCGTACGCGGGCCTCTCACTGTTGTGGCCTCTCCCGTTGCAGAGCACAGGCTCCGGACGCGCGGGCTCAGCGGCCATGGCTCATGGGCCCAGCCGCTCCGCGGCATGTGGGATCTTCCCGGACCGGGGCACAAACCCGTGTCCCCTGCATCGGCAGGCGGACTGTCAACCACTGCGCCACCAGGGAAGCCCTCTACTCTTTTTTTAATTCATGATAGTTAATTAATGAAGAAATTCTACAAGATTTTGGTGAACAAGAATCCATATATTAATTAGCATAATGATTATTATTAAAATGTGACTGAGAAAAGTATTACATGAAATAATGTCTGACACTATCAGATATTTGGGTTGAAAACTGAGAATAATAATATTGTTAGAAGTGCTCAGGTCCAAAGTGGTACGTTTTTGCTACTGTCCACTATGGGTATTAATAGTAGTGTTTTTTTTTAATATTATGAATCACTGAGCCAGATATTCTGAATATAGGTAGTAAATTTATATATTATTATCCCAAAGAAGATCTATACAGAGGCAATACAGTCCCTCCCTCATAAAGAGCATTTTTCTGTCATAGAAGAGACACAGAATTGAGAAGCCATGCTTGGTGTCGTTTAGAACTGAACTACCTTGTTTGAGGAGGAACCTGAAATACAGACCTTCCTCGGCTTATGATGGGGTTACGTCCTGATAAACCCAGAGTAGACTGAAAATACCTTAAGTCCAAGATGCATTTAATGCACCTACCCTGCCCACGGCTCAGCCCAGGCTCCACCAACGTGCCTAGGACTCACATCAGCCTACAGCTAGGCAGAATCATCCAGCACAAAACCTGTTTTATATATTCATTAGTTGACCTAGTGTCATGAACGTGGAAAGCAACACAGTTGTCTGGGTCCAGAGTGGTTGTGAGTCTGTTGGTTGTTCACCCTGGTGATCTCTGGGCTGACTGGGAGCTGCGGCTGCCGCCACCCACCATCACTAGCCCAGGAAAAGATCACAATTCAGAATACGAAGTATGGTTCCTGCGAAATGTGTATTGCTTTCACATCAGCGTAAAGTGGAAAAGTCCTTAAGCTGAACTGTCCTAAGTCGGGACCGTCTGTTCTATGAAACGGTAGTAAATTCTAAGTGGGAGTAAGTTATTTGTAGCAAAGCAAAGAGGGAAGAGTAAGGAGATGAAACGGAAGAAGGAACATTGCAGTAGAGAGGCGAGTGCCCAGCCCTTGGGACGTGCTCTCTGAGTGGAGCCTCCCTGGGTGCACCGCAGCACCCTCGGGGTGACCCTCAGCCTGGAGCCTGTTCTGAAATGCACAGAAACCAAGGAAACCGCCTTCCTTGAGGGTCTTCCCCACATGGGGCATTGACTTGCTGAGACTCGTAGCTATTTTGTTGAATCACCATGGAAGCCCCATGAGAAAAACGAGGCTTGCAAGTTCCAGCCTAGCGGGTGGAGAGCCCAGTGCCTTGCTTCAAAGCCTGTGCTTCCCAGCACACCTTTCTGTGGAATCAGCCTGTGGGTGTGGAAGGAGGGAAAAGGCTGTGATTGATGAACCTCTGACTAGCTTGTAGGGAGAAGCAAACGGAATGTTTGCATAGATAGAGCACAGGTCGGGGTGGACAGAGAGGTATGTGGCCCTGCAGCTTTTTCTTTGCGATAAAGTGGTTACTTGAGGCATCAAAGACCCTCCACTACGTTTCATCGATGTGTAGTATGTGACTTTTCAAGGTCTGTGCCAAATAGAGTCCAGAGAAAAATCCATTCATATATCAAGAGGTGGTTAGGGCAGGGGAAAGTTTCAACTGGTATTAACTAAACTCACAAATGATTAATGTATAAATTGGTATGACAGTTTATACAATTCTGACAACATACGACTATCCCTGGGAATGGCCTAATGATCAGTTAATCTCTGTATTTGGTCATAATTGAGTCTGGCAGGTGGGTCATTAGTTCCTGATAATTCCATCCTGAATGGGTCAGTTAGAAGCACTCTCTACCAGGCCACTCTTGAGACACACACACACAATCTTGCTTTGTTTCATGATGATAATTTCCATTTCTGTGAACTTATTTTTGTTTGCTTTTGTTTCTTGTCCATTTAAGTCATCAGCATTGCAATAGAAATATATTGACATAAAGATTTTTTTTTTTTTTACTGGAATTTGGGTCTTGGTCAGCACATACTTTTTAAAGTATATTACTTCTACAAGAATGTGGTCTCTATTATGAGTTTGATTATTATTTTTTGGTATATTTACTCTGAGATAGTAATGCTACATGCAGGCTTTAGAGACAGCATATACTAAATCAAAAGTTTCTGTTAATGTAATAATTAATATAATAAAAGATGGAACAAAACCACTCAGGAAATAGGTGTATATCTCCAAACATGGGGAAGCTTGCACTTGATAAAATGAGTCTTTCTCCTGTGGTTCTAGAGAATGCAGTTTCTAGTACAATTTTATAATTTATTTTCAGATTTACTGAAAATCTGTTTATGCAGTTCCAATAGACACGTATCCCTTTATAAAAATCAAGACAATTAAATTAGAATAATTGAAATTTGCTATATCAAAATGTCCTACAGGAACATTTTCTACAATCTACATAATTTGGCATTTGTGAGATGCCATTTACTGCATTATACAAGTGTTTTTCTTTCTGCCACATGCCATTTCTCAGTTGAAATTTTGCTAAAACTAACCTGGTTATCAGCACTAAGGCACATTCCACTTAAATATTATAATTTTTTTACTTTGACTCTTTCTATAGTAGCAACATTAACATAAGTATTTCAACTTGCAAATAACAGCTAAGTAAAAACAAAACGTTATATCTATGCAAAACATACTATAGGTTTTCTCTTTGAATAATATTTATATATATGACTAAAGGTAAATACTAAATACATCTAATCTTTTTTTTAGACTAGTATTTTTTGTTTTTTCTTTTTTAATGGAAGTGTAGTTGATTTACAATGTGTTCGGTTCAGGTGTACAGCAAAGTGATTGAGTTATACATATATATGTATATATACATATTCGTTTTTCAGATTCTTTTTCATTGTAGGTTATTACAAGATATTGAATATAGTTCCCTGTTCTATACAGTAGGCCTCTTCTATACAGTATCTAAATACTTCTAATCTTAATCATAAGAAGAATGAAAGACTGGCTTATGAAGAGCAGACATTTATTTCTCACAGTTCTGGAGGTTGGGAAGTCCAGGATCAGGGCACCTACAGATCAAATGTGTAGTGAGAGCTCACTTTCTGGTTCACAGACACTGTCACCTCCCTGTGTCCTCACAGGGTGAAGGGGGAGAGAGCTCTTTGGGGTCTCTTTCATCCGGGCACTAATCCCATTCATGACGACTCCATTCTCATGACCTCATCACCTCCTAAAGACCCCACCTCGCGACTCCATGACATCGGGGCTTAGGTTTTAACATACGAATTTGGGGGGGGGCACAAACATTTGGACTGTCACACAGCCTTACATTCATTACAATACAAGTGGTAACACAGAGCTGCGCTTTTCAAAACTTGAAGTGTACGTGAATCTCTGAGGATTGTTAAGAAGCAGATCTAATCCTGTAGGTCTGGGGGGACCTGAGATTCCGAATTTCTAGCAAGTTTCCAACTGACACATAAGACGTGAGATCCCACGGAGTAGCAAAGACATAGAAGATGCGATTTTCTAAATGGATCTTACTTCCCTAGAAAACTTAGTACATGTTCTTATCATGCTGTTCCTTGAAGGCCTTACAATCCAGTCCCTGAGACAAATGCTAAGATCTAAAACTTCAAATGCATTCTTATTGTTATTCAAGGTATGTAATCGTTCTTGTTTGATCATACTTACAAACTCGTCTGACAGGTATTTTGTGTGTCTTTATGATAGATATAAAATATTATATTCATTTTCGACATGTTCTCATTTAAGAATAACAAATCACTTTTATCTCCTGGTAATTAATTACTTAAGTAGTTTTGTGGCATAAATGATAATTTGTTTACAACATGTCAAAATAGAATAGCACAGAAATAGTACATTCTGAGAGAGAAGCTCCATACTTTTGAATTGCAGTAATGCTATTCATTATGATAGAAGGGTTTGATGAAATTCCACAATGATGCTTACCTCTCAGCCTCATTAATGGAAGATTAGTGACTTGTGTGTAGATCACTAGTGCCTTCTATTAAGAGTTGCCTTGTGACGATTACGTAAGTGTCTAGTGCATCAGAAGAAGAACCATACACACCGGGATAGTGAGGCATCTCTGGGAAAAGGAGGAGACAGTAGGCTAGACTTTGAGGAACGTCATGGTTTTATTCCTTAAACCATAAGCATTGATGACAACTTTGTTTAAGCTGCGTAATAGGCTACTGGGTTCTATTAAATTACTTTCTGTTATGCTTCATGTTTTAGTTCTAAGAAATAATAAATGGGGATTTGCTTAATACATATTAAGATTTTTATTATGTTTGTTTCAAGATTTTATGTTTAAAGTGAGGCACTTTAGCTATCTGAAACAAACAAGAAAAAACCTGATTTCTGCAGGTGGGAAGGTATTTCAATCTCCTTTAGTGTGATGCGCCCTCCGCAAGCCCCCAGTGCAGGGCCCCTACCCTGTGCCTTGAACACACACCTAAGAGGAGAAGTGTAGTTCTTGACTAGATTCTTGATCTCTCTTTGAACAGGTGGAGAGCTCTTCATATTCACCGCAGATATATCTCCCCTACCTTCCACTGTTTGGTGTGTGTTCTGCTGTCTGAGATCATAATGGGAAAAAAAAAAAAAGTCCAAATATCTTTTTCCCATAATAACCTTGCACATATTTGGAGACAGAAAGTATATCTCAGTCATTCATCATCCTGCCTTCCTCTGGACTCCTTCCACAGTGTCCACGTCTCAAGGCTGCACTCTGTGCTTCAAAAATAGAATAAGCTACCCATGGCACAGTGAGACTGCTAATTCTCTACTCTAATCCTGTTTCTCCAATAACGCCTTGGATGAAAATAGTTTTTTCTGATAGCTGCATCCCAACATTAGCTCGTATTGACTTTTGTTTTGTTTCGTTTTTAATTAAAAACCCTACCTCTTTTGCCAACTTAGGTTGAAGGCAGATCTTTCCCATCTTGTGCTTGTAAAGTGGTTTGTTACTGAGTTATTTTTTCTTTGAGGGCATGGGTGTAAACTGAACTGTAGAAATACTTATTCTTCATGTGAGCTTGAGCCCTATTGCCTTAACCTAAAATAAATCGGCGGCGGGTGGGGTGGAAGGGGGCGGGGGGCGGGTTGGGATTCAGATATCTCCTCCTAAGCACATTCGTAATCCCTTCTTTCTCCTTCTGTGAAAGAACTCTCATCCTGGCATGGCCCAGAGTCAGTGAAGTATAAATGTTTTCGTTGAAAATTGGTTCTTCCACCAATGAAATTACTATACACAATATTGTGATTCTCTGAATCTCATAGAAATACCTTAAGGCATTATATCTTACAGAAGCCCAAGCACACACGTTGGTGTTTATGTAATAGGGGTAGTAAAGAGGCTGTTCAAAGGGGTTGTCTGACTTTGCGGAGGAGCAATGACTGGTATGGCTGACAGGACAGGAGACAGGAAGAGATTAGCAAATAGGAAAAGCACATTTCTCTTTTATAGTTAAGTATAATGTATGTTACTTGGTTGATTATTAAATCTGAAAAAGGGGGGAGATGATAAAATAGGTCTGAAGTACCAACAGATACTAAAACAATATACTGTTCAGACTATTTTCAAAACAAAGTTAATTCTAGAGTAGACGACGCTTATATTTCAGTAATACAACAGATTGTGTCATTCAAGGCTAAACTCCACTGAGATTTTCACTCACCTAAAATAAATCAGCACGCTGTACTTTAGGCTATGTAGTACGATCCAAAGACCAGAAATTCAATTATCGAGTGATTTCTTTCATTTTGACGGGTAAAATTAATTTTTTCTCATTAAAATATTTAAGAACAATTAAATGGGATAAGACATGTAATTCTAAGAAAACCAATTAAGTTCCTTCCTTGAATTTGAATAAGGAACAATTACATAGTTGATACATAATTTTCTAACAATCTAAAAAAATAAAGTTAATTTTTTCATTTCTGAAAATTTGAAATAGCTTGTAGTATTTTACTGTAAATGTGCCAGAAAGTGGAATTGATGTCGATGAAGGCTTTCCACAATTCACCATGTCCTGAACTTGAACTCTAGATGCGCCCTTTGGTTCCAGTGGCTGAAATATATGGTTAGTCTTCTCAGAGGGGGATTTACTGTCAAATTTCAGGCCCCTCATTTTCGTTACCCCATTTCTAATGTGTTCACCTGGTCATATGTTCTTGTAAAACGTGAGCTATTAAGATATTAAAAGTGCAAATGGTTAAGACCACGTCTCTTTCCAATTTGACTTCTCCACCACCATTAACCTCATGGTGAGTGGCCAAGGGCATTTTGAAGTCACTGCTAAGGAGAAGTTCAGCTAGAGGTATATTAGCTTGTCTTCAATGAGAAATATTTATGGGGTCCCCAGGTAGATCGTGCATAATTAAGATTCTGTTAGATGTCCTGTTTAGAAGTGGCTTCTAGGAATGCTGGTACTCAGTGCTATAAGATGAATAAACAGAGCCCGAGATTGTATCACAGTGTGAATAGGTCCCCTGGGACCCAGCACCTGCAGTGTGTGAGTGGAGACAAAAATAAGGACTGATGTATATGGGGCCAGAATCTAGTCCGTGGGAAATGGTTACAATGATAAGACTTGCAAAATGATTAAGTGGAGGGCGAAGTTCTTGCTGACACCTACCGAAGCTGTCAGAAATGGACTTGTTTAGGCATCGTGTATGCTGACATGGAACATGACGTTTCTTTTGCTTTTCTTTTCTATTTGTTTATAACGGCATATGTGGTAACTCTCCAATATGAATAATGGTGCATGTGACAAAACTCAGATATGTCATTTGATTTTCAGTCGGAGAAAAAGATTTAGAACATTTCACTAAAAGAAATAAGAAATTTCTTATTATGGGTGATTAAGAGAGGTTCCACTTTTCTCATCTTTAAAATTAAATATATTTATTAAATAACAGAAAGGTCATATATAATCAAACGTGATAAAGATTAGTGTTGAAATCAGTGGAAATCATTTTGGCAAAGCGAAGCAAATAATAACAAAAATGTTAAATCCTACAAAATCAGTTACTTCTTAAGATAAAGAGATCCATTTTGAATGGTAGTAATTAGTAGGCTTTGTATTGTTTGATAAACCGATTAATGAAGAGGAATAAATTACATATTTGAAAAAGGATTTACACTCCTTGCTGATTTAACTAAACATAATCACATCAATAATAATAACATAAGACTTAAAATACACCACCACAATCAAGACATCAGCCAAAAGGTGATTAATAAGTGTCAGTTCAAAGACTATTTATCATGAATCATTCCACAGCGAAGTTTGAAAAACCCTAAAGACCTACTGATCATGCACGAAAATAACCTGTTAGAAATCTTTCCAAATTTGACAGTACAGAGTATATGACATTAACAATAACTAGTTTTGCAGCTAGACAAAACTTTCTATTAACAATTATATTTTTAATTTAATTTACTATGGTAGGGAGGAAAGACGAGGTCATCTATTTTTCCACAAAAAAAATGATGAAAGAATATGTAGACAATAACGGAAATATAATTTAAAGGCACGTCAGGCAGTTACTTAACTAAAAATATATTTTTTCAGGACTTTGTCATGTTTTTAGAATTTGTCTGCTTTTCTTGAAATTTGTAATATGTTCTGATTAATTCCATTACTCTAAATAATGACTTTTATACCTATTTGTTGTAAAGTCACTACAAAAGTTATTGCTATATATTTAGATTAGTAATTTTAAAAATGGATAGCCATATGCATATATACATACATATGACGTATATTACATATACATTATGATATGTAATTATAATATATCCACCTAAACTGGCATAACCCTCTCTCTCTCTCTCTCGCTCTCTCTCGCTCTCTCTCGCTCTCTCTCGCTCTCTCTCGCTCTCTCTCTCTCACACACACACACAAACACACACACACACACACACACAAACATACACACACAAATAAAAGCCTCACAAAGTAATACTTGCCATTGATATGTGACACGGACTTGGATATTTTTGACCCTGTTTTATTCTAGTTTACTTTAATCTAGTTTATATTTTTTTAAAATGCTGCTGAGTACTTACTAAAATGATTTCCCCTCTGTATTAGTTATGGCAAATTGTATGACCCTGTAATAAAACGCTTCAAAAACACAGGTTTTTTTTAAAGTGCTTAAGAGTTCCCTGATCCCCGGGGAGAAAGCAACACGATAACGTATCCTCTTCAGGATGGTGGCACTGGAGTTTCACAACTACAGCATGAGAATTGTTCTGGTGCCGCAGGAACAGAAAGGCCATCAGATTCTGCTGAGGGTTTTCAGAGAACGTTCTGGAAGATGGGGATCCCACTTCTAGGGATGGAAAGGAGGTGCCTGGGAAGGAGGCTGACAGGTCACACATTGCCATGGTCTCGAGTCCGAACTTGAGTTGCTGCAGGGACCTTCTGAAGAATGGAGGGCAGGGGAACACCTGCTTGGTGCTGAGTTTCAGAAAGACCCTTCTGGGAAGAGTAGGGTTGATGTGTTGGCATCAGAAACAGAGAGACCACAAAGCAGGTCATTGCAGGAGGTAAGGCAAGGATATCGGGGAGACACGCTAGCCTTTGTGTGATGCCAGACACACCTTGACCCTCTGCCGGCTGACTGCTCCCCTGTGACTTCCACACTCCTGATGCTGTGATGTGATGATCACGGAGCTCTTAGATAATCGGTCCAAGGGAGCCCTATTCTCCTTTAGGGCTGAAAAATCTTCCAGGAATGATTTTGATTTTTTTGTAAATTACTGGAACTGAGTCACAGTGCAGAAGAATTCTGTTGTTTATTTCACCATCATTTTATTTGTTTACATCTCAACTGGGTCGTATTCACAAGCCCTTATCTCCTTTTACCTTCTAGAGAGTGAGGATGTATCAGTTATAGATGCACTAAATAGGGGATCTGACCAAGGCTGCATATTCGTGAAGTTTCCATGAGAGTAACATGGCCCCATTAAATATCTGGTCCTTTCCTCTATGTCTATGCTTTGACATTCTGCAGGAGGTTGGAGTGAAATTTGCTTTTTCTATCATTATAAACCTGAATGTGAGAGTCTCGAGAACATAAAATTAATATATTAGACATAATTATTAAACAGATACAAGGATTCTAAATGAGATGTAGCAAGTAAAGTACACACATGCGCCCATGCATGTGTGTGCACGTGTGTGTGTTTAGAAAAAACAGTATATCAGTTATGAATACTGCATTCCT
Organism: Aethalodelphis obliquidens; assembly: GCF_003676395.1. NCBI lineage: Eukaryota > Metazoa > Chordata > Mammalia > Artiodactyla > Delphinidae > Aethalodelphis > Aethalodelphis obliquidens. The sequence continues at coordinate 8,118,973 of NW_020837969.1, forward strand.
TTAACTTTTAACTTGGTTTAAGTTGGAAGACTCAACATTATTTCTGCATAATGTATCATTCAAACGTGTCAAACCCTTGGACAGCATCCTTCAAAGCACACACACAGTTTTAAGTGTGATGATGATTGTGTGAATAAACATATTCCATGTGGTTCCCAAATACTCAAGAAAACAGCACGTTTTTCCAATTCTAAATCCTGACATGTAGTTGAACCTCGACAGGAACATGCATCTTATATATTTATCGTAATGATCTTAAGTTTATATTTATAAATACATAGCATTAATCATTGTGATAAAGTAAATTGAGTTATATAATAACATCAGTACTTAAAAGTTTCATGTAATCCCTTCAATTGTTCACCTTCTCCAAAAATGACAATCAAAAGACGATATTTTGGGGCTTCCCTGGTGACGCAGTGGTTGAGAGTCTGCCTGCCAATAGGGGACACGGGTTCGTGCCCCGGTCCGGGAAGATCCCACATGCCGCGGAGCGGCTGGGCCCGGGAGCCATGGCCGCTGAGTCTGCGCGTCCGGAGCCTGTGCTCCGCAACGGGAGAGGCCACAACAGTGAGAGGCCTGCGTAACGCGAAAAAAAAAAAAAAGCAAACAAACAAAAAAACACGATATTTTGGAAAAACTGTAACTGTATTTACAAGTATATTTTTGGTTTGTGGGGAAGCATTTTTGTTGACAAAAATGGGCTACTCAAAGTCAAACAACAAGATTTAAACTTCCCTGACATTTTCTTAAGTCTGTGCTTGAGACCGTGGCGTGCAAAGCTTTGTGTAACTTCACTGTTTTCCTAAGGAATGTACCTCAAATTGGTATGTGGCCTGAGCTCTCTCTTTACCATTATTATCTACTGTGCCGTCTCTCCTCCAGATCACATGACTGAGAAAGTATATGCTCTCATTAGGTCACTTCAATGTCAGGCTGTCAATTCAAAATCAAAATGTTGAAATTTAATGTCTCACCTTTTCCTAAAAACAGTTTTACTGTCAATTTCCTAGTCATACAAGATTAACGTCTTTTTTTGGTGGGGGGGAGTAATATTTGATTCCCCTCTATGTATCTACCACATGCAGCCCATCACGACTGGTAATTTCTAAGAGACGTGTTTCGACTTCTTCCCGTGCTGAGTTAGTCCAAGTCCTTATATTATTCCTTAGATCCTTCAGCAGTCTAATTAACCAATGTATTCATGTATTCCTTCCAACTGGTCTCTTTGTCTTTCTTCCTTTTCTGCGAAATTATCTGCTTATCAAATACATATAAAACACTCTCAATGTGTCAAGTCTAGAGCCAGCGTGACAAGGAAGATGAAGACGGGTCCAGGCTGGCAAAGCACTCAGCGTTCGCAAGGGAAATAATCAGTTGCCTTCCTGGCCCGGCGCTGTATGTAAAATGTGAAAATCAGGATAGATAGGGCAGCCATGAGAGAATGGAGAAACAGGGTGGTCTCCTAAGACTCAGGACTGGATTGGTTACCAGGACCATGGAAATAACAGGCCATGTCTACCGAGCACTGATGGACCAGCTCTGCAGGAAGCATCTGTTATGTCTGGAGGAGGGCCTATTTTCTGTTCTGGCACCACCCCTTAGGAGCCATGTGACCTTGGACAAATAACTCTGAACTTGAAATCCTCATCTACAGAGTAGAGAAACCAACAGACTGTCCACACAGGAACAGACTGAGGCAGAGAAGTTAAGGAACTTTCCCAACGCTCAAGGGTAAAAATGTAAAAGCTGAGATATACACATAGAGCCAGCTTCTGGAATTGGCACTCTACTCTTGAAGCCGGGCACTTTTTTCCCCTAAAACTCTCCTTTGATCATGCAATTTATCTTCTCAAATTCACTAATTACTTCCCTTGAGAATTAGGTCTAACTATAGGCGCAGTACAATGTTCACAAACCTACCTTCTGAGGCTTGTAACTGACTGTTCACCCCTCCCGTCTTCCTGCAGCTCCTGTGGCTGATTCTCTGATGTGAGGGTCTGACTTCTGACTCCTTAAGTTTTCTCATCTTTTCCCATCGGAGGGACCTGCCCGTTCTCTCTGTTGGGGCAGATTCCGTCCACAATTTCTAAATCAATGCTCTGCTTATCCTAAAAGCTTTTCTGGGTCACTGTGATCATTGTGATCTCTTTATTATCTGAATATCACTAAGAAAAATCACCTCTGTCTTCCTGGATGCAAATCATAGTATGCTCGGACCTAAAGAAAAAAAAGGAATGAAAGGTTTTATTTCTCTTTCCTGTTTCTTTTTTTTTTACAGCCTTTTAAAATTTGATATTGTTTAGTCCCATCAGCACAGAGATGTCAGGATGTGGTCAGGAACTGAAAGTTCAGGCCAACAGAATAAGTTCCTACGCTAGACAAACTTTTCACAGATCGTAAGAAGCAAAGCTTTCCAACGACAGTTAGCATCTCCAAGAAAGCTGACGTGGGGTAATAAAAATGTCTAAAGATAACCTGACTGCCTGCAGCAGCTCTGTAATATTAGAAAATCAAGTTATGAAATCCATTCGCGTTAAGCAAGATAACAGTTTTATGTCTGAAAATGTGGCTGTTTATTACCTGCTCATCATTAAATACTGAATAAAGCGGAAGTGTGCAGTGTGCAAAGCGTGAGCCCAGGAATCAGAAAGACCTGGGTTCTAATTCTGGCACCACGTACGAGCTAAGTGACCTTGGACAAATAATTCTCAATGTGCAATCCTCTGCTGCAGAACAGGGAGCCCAACAGTGCCTGGCTCCTGGGGACCTTATGGGGGTGAAAGCCAGAGGAAGCCTGTGAGGTGTTTGATCCGGTGCCTGGCACAGGGCGGGCCACAGTGCCGGTTTGCTGCCGTCCGTCTTGTCATTGTCATTATTATTTATTTATTTATTATTATTTTTTTTTGCGGTACGCAGGCCTCTCACTGTTGTGGCCTCTCCCGTTGCGGAGCACAGGCTCCGGACGCGCAGGCTCAGCAGCCATGACTCACGGGCCCAGCCGCTCCGGGGCATGTGGGATCCTCCCGGACCGGGGCACGAACCCGTGTCCCCTGCATTGGCAGGCGGACTCCCAACCACTGTGCCACCAGGGAAGCCCCATTGTCATTATTGACATCATTGCCATTAGTGTTAGGCTTGGTTAAGACTCTTTCACCTCTTTTCTTGGCAATGTGTGGGGTCCTAGGGAAGAGACATTTTTTATTTAATTTTTTGGGTTTTTTAAAATTTAGTTTTGTTTTTTAAAATTTTTTCAGAATATAGTTGATTTATAATGTCATGTTACTTTCGGCTGTACAGCAAAGTGATTCAGTTATAGATGTATATGTAAATATATATATATATATATATATATATATATATACACACACACATATATATATATATTCTTTTTAGATTCTTTTCCATTATAGGTTACTACAAGATATTGAGTGTAGTTCCCTGTGCTATACAGTAGGTCCTTGTTGGTTATCTACTTTATATAAAGTATTGTGTATATTTTAATCCCAAACTCCTGATTTATCCCTCCCCTCGACCTTTTCCCTTTGGTAACCATGAGTTTGTTTTCTGTGTCTGCGAAAAGAGACTTTTTTTTTTTAAAGAGAGAGAGAATATTATCCTGACCCTTAATCTAAGTTGGATTAAAACGCTGCAGAAAGTTTGACATGTCAAAGATAACCTACCTTCCGATAAAACTTTCAGGTGTGCCTGATAACGGCAGAGAGGAGTTTATTGGGGGCTGTTAGGTTGACTGTGGAAAGACAATTGCCCTAGCAACACAGATTCTAGGGCTGCATCCTGGTTTGGTAGCTCGGTGGCTGGCATTTGAGAAGCGATTTAAAAAGTCAGTTGGATGAGATTGTTAGACCTTCGCATTTTTCAGCGAAGGGTCCTCTGTCACTTAGTGGCAGCAATAAACGTTCTGAAAGGAAAGGGGGTGTCCCTCACACTGGAGAGCAGCCTTCGCCTCTCAGGTGTGCCGAGAGCGTGCAGATTAGCTCCAAAACTCCCTTTGCTCATCCCTGTGGAAACTTTCCTCCTGCTCTCTTCCAGATTTTAATGAGGAACAATTAGTTACTCTGTACCAATTTGTCCTCCATCAGTTTTGATGTGATTGCAAATACCCCAAGCACTCCCCAACACCATTTTACAGTCATCCAAATGGAAGTTTCCACACAATCCCAGGGCATAACAAGTAGTTTCTAAAGCCAGACCTCCTAGGCAAAGTGAAACGCTGGGGCCGCTCTTCACTGGTGTAGACCAACAAACTCATAATCACTCACAAAGGGAGAGGTCAGCCTTTTGAGCCAGAACTAGAAACATCCAGGTCCTTGAGAGAGGTCTTAAAAATGAGGGTGGGGATGGCACTAGTGAATTTCATTAAATGAGCAACTAGTATTTTCTTTGCCCTTAACAACAATGCCTGTCTCTTTTGCTGAGATAGTCCACTCATCTCAAATACGCAAAAACTGAGAATCATTATATATATATTTTTTAAAGTCACCAATACATAAAAGATGAGTTTCCATAAAATATAATTGTATTTTGTTAGATTAAGAATATATTTTCACGTCCAGCCTTTATTTACACTTCTCTTCCAAATACCCTCCCAAATCTTTAACAGTTTTTATTTTATAGAAGTAAAGTAGCGTTAAAGTTTCTAACCACACATGGAAAATTTTCCAGGCAGAAAACCTGGATCCAACTTTATCTTTTCATCTCTTCCTTTCAGAGCTTCCCTAAAAATAAGCACAAGAAAAATTATATACATTAAGATACACTAAGTTGCTATAAGCTATGCTGTGAAAATCACATCCATCAGTAATAATTTGCTTTTCTTAGTGCCTCCCAATTTACTACACTTTTTAAAAAGGTTTAATAAATTCCCTGAAAAGTAGAAAAGCAAAACACATCCTCGCAGTATGCGGGGGGACTCTTCAGGTAAACACACCTTGAAGTCCCGATATAAGCACTTATGTGTATTTTAACCTACCTTAAAGATACACGGATTGAAAAATGAAATTTTCTTATAAGTTAAAAAATAATTGATATTGACCACTAACGCAGACCAAGACCCTGAAATCTCAGCTTCTGCAAATCTGTGAAAACATTCCTCAAAATAGTGTTGGAAGAAGGGTTCCTCACATTGGTCATATTTACCGGACCTGTGTCAGGAGCTAAACACCAGCTTCATAAAGCCTTGTGCTAATTCTTCCAGACCTCTCCTGTTTTTTCTCCAAAATTCAAAAACCTACCTAGATCAATTTCACAAGTCACTCTGAGATCAGGTCTCATTTCTGAAACAGAAATAAACAGACATGTCTGAAATGGTCAGAGATCATGGTAATCTAAGAAAGTTTTCTATGATATAGTAGCAAAAACATTACAGCAGTTTCTGTTTCTTTTTTTTTTTTTTTTATAGTTTCTTGTCATGGATTGTTGCATCCATCTTTCGTTTAGTCACAGATAGGAGAAAAGAAAAGTAGATAGCCAGTGAACAAAATGTGTGTCCACTGCCTTAAAAAGACAATCTGGAGTGTTGGATAGCGATACTGGAAAGAGCTGTGTTAAGCCATAGGTAAATTATTTAATCTCTTAACCCACATAGCTTCACCTGTTTAAGTGGGAAATTCTCTGTATATCTTCTTGACCCACTGAGAGGATTGCCTCCCAATGTCTGAATGTTCCAGTAACATGATAGATTCTAGTAGGTATCTGGTAGATTACCTTGTTGATATCTGATAGATATTAACCTCCTTCTCCTTCTCCCTGGCTTTCTTCATCTGTCTTTCCTTCCCTCCAGAAAATGGTTAGTCTGGAGGGAAGGAAAGGATTTACCATAACCTGCTGGGTGTAAGGCTTTGATTAGAGTTAAGGTGACAGGCATGGCTAACTTGCGCTTGCTTTGAGGGCGAGATCTCTAGTCATTTATTTTGCCTACTGCAAACTGTTTATGTTTTTCTAAGCGCTAGGGTTTGTTAACCTTTTTGGATGATTCCCTATTGGAATATAATGATGAATTCTTTTTTTGCTTTTTCTAGCATTGTTACTTGGTAGGCATTGAATGAATGAAGGAAAGAAAGAATGACTGAATGAATGCCTTCTCTTCTGGTTCCTTAAAATCTACACTTTAAATACCGGCCTCAGTCTGTTTCTAATTAGTTTGTTTGTTTGTTTGGGGGCATGCTTTATTTTATTTTTCAAAGAAACACAATGGGAATTGGAAGAGGAGGAGAGCAAACCTAGAGGCTGGAGAACAGATGCATCTTCTCCCCTCTGTGCTGGTCTCCATCCTTGTCACCCCCCCCCCCGCGTCTTTACCTGTCCCCAGGTGTGGCATATTTTAGGGACCCTGTGAACTTTGCAAAATGAATGAGCATGGACATCAACTAGCCTGCAGGGAAGTTCCAAGCGTATTTACTGCCTGGAGTTGCTGAATCCTGGAGGATTCGGACACCATTAGAGCTTTTAAATGGCTGCTCAGTTTTATCATGCTGAGGGCTAAAAATGACGTAAACTACAAGGGAAGCCGCTCAGTGAGCACAAGGACACAGCCAGGCGATGTTGCCCAGATTGCGATCGCGATGCCCGGAGGCTTGATTTACCGTCTCCTGCATCCCAGGGTGCTCAGAAAGCTGGGCAGTCTTGACAGGTCACTTTTCATTAGTACAAATAAAACGCAGCAGCTTTGCAAGACTTGAATTTGGCAAAGTTATTCAAACATTAATAGATCCTGAAAAAGAAGGGCTTGTAAATACTTGCCGTTGTGCACTGGAAGGCAGAGTGAGGGGCTTGGTGTCTCCACGGCCTGAGTGGGAATCTGGGGAAAACCACCAGAAATTGTCACATGTTAACGCTTAAGGTGTTTTAATTTAGCATGAAGGTTTCTAGAATCCAGAAAGGAGTCTCTCAGTTTTATTGGAGGCAGTTTGCTAGAGCAGAAAGCATCCTGCCTATGGAGTCCGAGAAATCTTGAGTTATGCCCTGTCTCTGCCACTTCATGCTGCTTTTGCCCAGTGGGTCCTGGGCACGTGGTTAGAAGTCTCTGAACCTCAGACTCCTCGTGTGTAAAATGAAGATGAGAATGTGGGATTGTTGTAAGGATTGCAAGAGAGAAGTCAAACTTCAGATATGTTGTTGGCATGCAGTGAAGTTTCCCTCTCTTCTCATATTTTCCCTTCCTCTTCCAAGTTGCTAGTATTATTATTAATATTGCTATTGTTGTCGACATCCTTTTATTTGGGGTCTTTTAAGAACCTAACATTAGAAGAAAGGTTTAGGAAAATACACAGTACTGAAGTCCCATGTGACAAGATGATGTATAACACCTCACATCATCAGAAAAACCCCTACGGAGTTTGCCTCGCCCCGAAATAAACAGCACCCAGAAGAAGCTTGTCTCACTTCCCAATAGCAGTGAAGCAATCACTGCAGATGGCCTGTCTTCTCAACTGCAGTCCTCCAGGAGCTGCTAAGCTTCTTGAGAGCAAGGGTGGGTTGGTTTTTGTTCACTCTTCCTCATGATTATCAAATTATTCAATTAAAATGCATTAATAAACAAAGGAATCATGAGAGTCATGATGTGGTGTAATGGATATTTGCTCCTTTCAATAGATGAGAGTCATGATGTGGTGTAATGGATATTTGCTCCTTTCAAAGGCAAGCTGAATTTGTAAATTTTAGAAATGATGTAAATACTCTTTGCTATGGAAAAAAAAAAAAAATACAAAGTACAACAGGTATGGGAATGTGAGTATATGCATCTTGTTCCAATCCCTGAATCTGTCCTGTGGTGAGAGGAAAGAATATTGGTCCCAAAGAGTGGAGCCTGAAGGTGGCCCTAACCCAACAAGAGCAGGGTGCCCTGGGCATTTCTTGTGGGGAGACCAAGTTGAGAAGGACTCATTATAACTTCGAAGCTGAGGCAGAAATTGCATTTAATTTGTAGCTGTATTTTGGAGCCTTTTGCCCCACTCTGAGACTTAGAATGCTTTCTCATGAAAGCAAGAGAAAGCTTAAATGAACAAGAACCAGTAATGGCAGGTGACGATCTCACATGGGTCCCACAGTTGTAGAGCTCCATATTCTTCTTCCATTAGAGTCTGAGCCCAGAACTTCAAACCAAGAAACAAAACTTCAGAGCTTTCCCAAATGGGTGAAATCTGATCATCACAACAGGTAGGGACATTAGCCCTGCTTCACTCAGAGATGCCTGAAATCAAAGCTAAGTCAGCTCGGAAAGGTGTTACGGTATGCATTTTCCATCTCTGCTCTTCCTTCTTTAGATAAAGAGTTGTGGGCAGAAATTACGAAAATCAGCAATTGCCCCACCCACTCACTTCCTTTGTTCTTAATTGCGGTATTCTTTGAATGGCCCCATCCAACAAATAGTTTTTATTCTCAAGTTTATACATTATTTTTGAATATGTTTTTATGTTCCAAGGCCTTTCTCTATAGCTTCAATATTTCTACTGGACTTAACATGTCTTCGGATTCATGAAATGTCTCCAAAATTATTCTGAGTTTCCTCCAAAGAAAATTCTCTTCTTCTGTCTCTCTTTTGTTATCCCTTTCTTCTTCTGCACTGTGGCCATTCTCAATGTTCTGGGAATCTATCCAAGTACGTTCAAATACTTTGAAATGAGGAGAATAAAAGGGATGATAAAGACATTCTCTGATTTGTTCTGTTCTCTGGTCATGCTGAGGGTAGTTACAACATGAGCAGGGCAACAACTGTATTCTTAAGCATGTGGTTCAGAATCTGAATGTTACACTTGGTTTGTCATGTGTTCACCCTGTAATAATACATGGCTCAAATGCAGCATATTAAAATACTGAATATCAAAACTCTTGCTTATGTTTCAGATGATGAGGTGGATATCATGTTAAGACTTCTCTGGGAAAAAGATTAGTACTTAAGCATATCTCCATTTTTACTGGGATTGCTTGGGAAATTTTTAATCCCATTAGCTGTTATACATACATTTTGTGTATAAGTTACTTACGAAACCCTTTTACAATTTTGTAGGAAGCACATGTGTAAGTACAACTTTTAAAAAGCCAATGATATTTTTAAATCGCTGGTTAGTCTTCTGTGTTAAAATTTATAACACAGAAGTTTTAATGCAAAATGCAAAGTTTACATTCCAACTTTTCTCACCTACTCAAGGATTAAGGTAACTGATTTTTTTCTGTTTCTCTAGCATCATCAAAATTGGCCTAATGGATCATTCTAAACAGTGTAAAATCATGTTGTGATTTTTATTCCGTCTTAAAAAAATTCCTTTGTTCCACAATCTCCCTTCAACTGGTGCCCATTTTCCTGCTCTCCTCTTAGAAGTTGTCAATACTTGATTTTCCCCTTCTTTTTATTTCCTTTCATTCTTTTTCCAACCTACTCCTGTCAGGTGCTATCTCCAGAATTTCCATGAAAACCACCCTGATGTGGATCATTGAAGGTCACATTTGCAAATATAATGATTGGTTCTTTATTCTTATTTTCTTTCTTCTCACATAATTTGGTAGAGTTTTAATTCCCTGTTTCTTTTCATAATTTTTTTTTTAATTTGTCTTCTGAGACCCCTGATTCTTGTACTACCTCATTAGCCACTCCTGGTTCTCTGTGCTGGATCTCCTGCTCTGTCTGTCCAAATTTGCCCATGACCTTCTGGAATGATTTAGTTGTGAGTATTCACCTCTTCTCTATCTATCATCTTCACAGGTGATGTTCGCCTAGTTCCGTCTATACACCAACAACTTCTAAATGTCTGCCTCCATAATCTTCCCCCCCTTGGCAATCAAGCTGCCCACATGAACCTCCACTTGGAGGTCAGGCAGGTCTAGTACTTACCTCAAATGTGACATGCTCAAAGCCAAATCCCTGTGTTCTACCTGCCATGCTGTCCCCTCTTCCTCTCTTAATCTCAGTAAATGCCAGCTCTTTGCTTTCAGGTGGTTTGAACAAAAGTAGTTTGATTTTTTTGTAGCCAACAAACATCCAGTTATTTTTGTTCAGAAGACATTTGGAAATCTTAACTGAGTGCCTATTTAAATACTCTCACAAATAGAACTGGGTAAACCATCAGTGTGGAAGTATCTTCTTCTAGGCAATAGTAACTAGTGAAGATTTTCTAAAATAGATGTGTCTTTGAACTATGACTTGGAGTTGGGATGGAATTTGTTATATGGTGTAAAGGAACAAGCTGGGTGAAGACATGGGCTGCTCTAACTAAGCTTAAAATTGAGAGTCATTCTTTCAGTTACTAAGTATTTACTGAGTACTTACTATGTGCCAGCTCTCCGCTATGTGCTGTTAATTCAATTGGTGACAAAATTAAAACTTTTTTTTGCCATTGCATTAAATTGGTGAAGCCATCTCCATAACATTAAAGTGCAAAGTGAAGCAGCAAGTGTTGATGTAGAAGCTGTAGCAAGTTATCCAGAAGATCTAGCCAAGATAGTTAATGAAGGTGGCTACACTAAACAACAGATTTTCAGTGTAGATGAAAACAGCCTTCTACTGGAAGAAGATGCCATCTAGGACTTTCATAGCTAGAGAGGAGAAGTCAATGCCTAACTTCATGGCTCTAAAGGAGAGGCTGACCCTCTTGTTAGGGGCGAATGCAGCTGGCAACCTGGAGTTGAATCCAATGCTCATTTACCATTTCAAAAATCCTAGGACCCTTAAGAATTATGCTAAATCTACTCTGCTTGTGCTCTATAAATGAAACAACAAAGCCATCATAACACATCTGTTTACAACATGGTTTACTGGATATTTTAAGCCCACTGTTGAGACGTACTGATCAGAAAAAAAATTCCTTTTAAAATATTACTGCTCAGTAACAATGCAACTGGTCACCCAAGAGCTCTGATAGAGATGTACAATTAGATGAATGTTGTTGTCATGACTGCTAACACAACATCCATTATGAGTCCATGGATGAAGAAATAACTTTAACTTTCAAATCTTATTATTTAAGGCTATGGCTTCCATAGATAATGATTCCTTTGATGGATCTGAGCAAAGTATATTGAAAACCTTCTGAAATGGATTCACTATTCTAGATGCCATTAAGAACATTCATGATTCGTGGGAAGTGGTCAAAATGTCAACATTAATAGGAGTTTGGAAGAAGTTGGTTCCAACCCCCATGGGTGACTTTGAGGGGTTCAAGACTTCCATGAAGGAAGTCACTGCAGATGTGGTGGAAGTAGCAGGAGAACTAGAATTATAAGTAGAGCCTGAAGATGGGACTGAGTTGCTGAAATCTCATAATAAAATTTGAATGAATGAGGAGTTGCTTCTAATGGATGAGCAAAGAAAGTGGTTTCTTAAGATGGAAACTATGGCTGGTGAAGATGCTGTGAAGATTATTAAAATGACAACAAAGAATTTAGAATATACATAAACTTGGTTGATAAAGCAGTGGCGGAGTTTAAGAAGACTGACTCCAATTTTGAAAGAAGTTCTGCTGTGGGTAAAACACTACCAGATAGCATTACAGGCTACAGGGAAATCAGTAGTGAAAAGAAGAGTCAATCAATGGGGAAAACTTTATTTTCATCTTGTTTTAAAAAATTGTCACAGTCCCCCAGCCTTTAGCAACCACCGCTCTGATCGGTCAACAGCCATCACCATCAAGACAAGACCCTCCACCAGCAAAAAGATTGACTTGTTGAAATATCAGCATTTTTAGCAATAACGTATGTTTTAATTAAGGTATATACATTGTTTATTTCAGACATAATGCTATCTCACACTTAATAGACTACAGTATAGTGTGAACATAATTGTATATGCACTGGGAAACCAAAATAATCTGTGTGAGTTGCCATAGTGCAATAGTCAGTTTATTGTGGTGATCCGGAACAACCCTGCCGTGTTGCTGAGGTCTGCCTGTATTGACCTCCTGTTGTTATTCCAGTATGCCTCATAGGGTCTCATTTTCCATCTCAATTATCTCCTCAATGTATTTCTTCTGAACACATCTGTACAGTTCCCAGCAGAAACTCATAAAAAGTGATTCGTTCCAGGTCTTTATATGTCCACTAATGGCTTGAAACTCAACAATATTGGAAGGTCTCTCATTCATTGGCATCTCCAGATGAATCGTTGTGTTGTCTTGATTCTTGATACACAGCAGGACTGAGGAAAGGAAATGTGCTCATACTCCAGTTCTTGCTGAAGGGAAAGTTCCAGAAGGAGGAGGAAGAAGCAAATTAGAAAAGCTGAAATGTGATGACAGCAGAGCAATAGAGAAGATGCTGAAGGACCTGGAAATAGGTCCCAGTTTCTGTTTTAGGTGGATGTTGATGAGAAGCCCCAGAAGTCTCACCTGCCAGAGACAGAAATAACCCTGCCCTCTGGGTCAGCGTCATTTAGATTCTCACTAAGGTATTGTCCACTGGGGTCTCACTTGAAAAGGGAAGTGAAGGCTGTGAAGAGGGCTGAAGGAGCACAAAGCCCTAGAGATTGAGAACGAGCTTTGTGCTCCAGCCACAGGGTGGAGTGCTCTATTTTTAGTTGTTAGAAGAGAAAGCTTTTGGTCCTAATAACCATCTTTGGGGAATAGGAAAAGCTACTTTTTTTTTTTAAAGAATACACTACCCACTTAGTCTCTCTCTACAAAGGATCAAAGAAGGGGGAAAAAGCAGCAGAAATACAAAAGAGCTCTTCTTGAATCTGAGTGATGAAGCTACAGCCAAAAACCTCCAGGTTTCCTACAGAACAACCTTCAGTATTTCTCCACGTGGAGGCAGATGGCTGGTCCACATGACATCCTGACTGTCTACCATGCATTCTCATCTTGCTTCTTCCTGTGTATCATGAAGGCATTCTGAGTATTGTGAATCATTTGTCAGTGCCTTGAACTGGTACTGATGTGAGGCATCACAGGTTCACATGCCAAAAATATCTGTTACAAGGAAGCTCCTACAACTTGTTTCTGATGTCAGAGTTCACACTCAATCATTATTACTTCTCAGTAAAGAACGTCGGGACTTCCGTGGTGGCGCAGTGGTTAAGAATCCACCTGCCAATGCAGGGGACACAGGTTTGAACCCTGGTCTGGGAACATCCACATGCCACACAGCAACCAAGCCCGTGCGCCACAACTACTGAGCCTGTGCTCTAGAGCCCGCGAGCCACAACTACTGAGCCCACGTGCCACAACTACTGAAGCCCGTGCACCTAGAGCCCGTGCTCTGCAACAACAGAAGCCACCGCAATGAGAAGCCCACGCACTGCAACGAAGAGAAACCCCTGCTTGCCAAAACTAGAGAAAGCCAGCGCGCAGCAGTGAAGACCCAATGCAGCCAAAAATAAATAACTTAAAAACATTAAAAGAATGTTGTACGTTGTTTTAGTCTACTAGCGAATGTTAAATAAAAAAGCCCTCCCAGAATGTGTACCCAGTTCCACAACCAGAATCTAAAAACTGCTGGGGATGGGGTGGTGGGATGAACTGGGAGATTGGGATTGACGTATATACACTAATATGTATAAAATAGATAACTAATGAGAACCTGCTGTATAGCACAGGGAACTCCACTTCTCTGTACAGTAGAAACTAACACAACATTGTAATACAACTGTACCCCCCGCCCAAAAAAAAGACTGTTGGGGATAGGGGTAGGACTGGCAACATCTTTAAAATTACACTCAGTCCCAATCAACCACCTAGAATAAAATGCAATGCAAAATCTTTACGATAACTTAGCTTTTTTTCAAATATTAAATAATACAGGGCAAATTATTACTGTATTATTTTGGATAAATGGAGATATTTTTCTTAGATGCCAAAAGCAAGATTGGAATTTCTATGAGAATACAAAACTTGAAAGGCTCATCTGCGTCTATTTCAGGCGGTTTCTTTAGAGGAGTGGAACTCTCAGAAGTACATTAAGTTGCTTCTGAAATGTCAGGTATTTGGTTCATTAGCAGTTTCTAGAAACATACTGAAAAGGAGAAAGATAAAATGGAAATCTCTTTGCACAATGTGCCCCTACAAGCTCACATGACTATGTTTTTTCTGATCTACCTTTTTTTTAATATGGAGAACAACAACAATAAATACTGTAACTTAGCTTATATCGTAGTTTCATAGGCAAAAGCGTCATCACCACCATCATCAGTATTAGTTTTCCTGGGACTTCCTAGAACTTGATTCTGACAATTCTAATAGGGAGAAATGGCATAGAGGAAACTTAAATAAATGAATCTTGGTCACTAATGGAACTGTGCAGTGCAAACTTACTCATGACACTAAGCAACTTGTAATGATTCTTAAAATTAATATTTTGATGTTAATTCTTTGATTACCTTCATTCTTTACGTTTGTGCTGTTAGCTTTACAAAATGAAGAGCACTTTGCAGATATACATTGTTTGAAAAGTCAGAATTGCAAGTAGCCAAACCCACGGATTTCCTTTTTTTATCTTTAATATAGCAAATGCAGATATTTAAAACATGTTTTTCATCCAAAATTTTATGGGCTTAAGTTGTAGACTCTAATCATTTCTGCAGTAGTAATCATCTTATTTTGTTTTAATCTGCAGAATTAGTTTTCCATTTATACTATAGTTGGAGTTTTAACAAAAAAAAGTATACTATTGTCAAATTTCAAAGTTACATATGCAACCTTTATCAGCTTGTAATGTAAATGTAATTGAATATATAAACCTGATTCATACTGCAAGGCTATATACTGTGTCTTAACTTTTAAAATGTTCTAAGAATATGGAACCTGATTATTGATGAATTTTATCCATGTCTTGTTTTACAATAGCGTTCAATAATGTTAACTAAAAATATACTGTCTTTGTGTGAAACATATTTATTTTTTCCAAGTAATATCACATAATATGTCAATCCTAGCTTCTGTAATAGAATTTCATATCTGTGTGTAAATATATAGGTATTAAGCCCAGACAAAATGGTATTATTTTTTATGCTGATGGACTCTCCACTACTTACAGGTGACATGAATATTATATTTGAATCTCGTGTTTATATATTCCAGCTCTATTTTACTTTAAAGTATACCTAATGTGGTATAAGAAAAATAAAATGCATTTTTATACTTTTTAATGAACATTATCTGCTTTTCACATAATCAGCTGTTGTCTTGATCTTGATGTAGCTATGCTAACACATAATTTGGACAAACATTTTAAAACTGACTTATATGTCAGTATTCACATTTCAACCTGAAATTCCTGTTCAAACAACTGCAAGGTCAACTATTTTGCTGTGAGATAATGATAATTATCAAAACATCATGAAAATGTTTCTGAAGCATGCATGTTTTCTTTTGTTTTATTTTTCCCAAGAGGAGCTCTTACGGTAAAACACCAAATTGTGGAGTCTCACTTAAGTGCAAACAGATTTTTTTTTACCATCTTCAGTGTTACAAAAATGATTCACTGATTTCTGTTTAATAGACCTGAAGCAACAGTACATAGTATGAAAAGAATGACCTTCAAATTCTCTGACAAGAGATTCAATATACTTCCCTAGGCAGTTACTGAAAGTTTTACTTCAGATATCGTATAAACAGGAATAATCACATTCCCCATGAAACATTCCCTGTGTTCTGGGAAGGCAAGGAAAACACCTTGCAGTGTCAGCAGAGAGGCAGATACTGTGTTTCTTTCTTTTCTCTTTTTTTATTCTAAAGCATATTTTGCATTCAGCATGTAGATTCTTATAAGAATTAATTTTTTGATGATTGTTAAATACATATACTTGTTGGCTATTTTCATCAGAATTACAAAAAGACATAAAAACAGACACAGATATTCGGCCATTAGCTAAGCAAACCACTAAATCAATTGTTCTTTGCTTTTACATTTTCTTCCCTTTTTTCATAAAATTTATAATATGAAGCACTTATTTTTAGACTAAATAAAATGTGTCCCATTCCCTAAGGGCATAGATTCTACAAACACAAAAGGGAGGTTTTGTGAAGTAATCTCTTTTTGTGACTTGAATGACAGGATATGTTGTATTTCAAATACTTCCCTACTCCACAACATTAAACTTCATGTTTTCAGATGGTGACAAGCTTTCATGAGTTTAGCCAGTCTCCCTCTTTGGAAGGGACCTATCCCAGCTCTGGCTCTCAATCCTGGGTATCATAGATATTGTAATTGGATTAGCCCCAGTTCGCCAGTGAGAATGAGGTTAAGGCATGGCATGAAAATTACCTGAAATGTCTTTTAAAAGTGACTGTCTACATAATGCTCTATTACTTTCTAGTGGGTTTCCCATGAGACCATATAATAGATTCCATTTCCGCTAATGCACTCAAATAGGTTCTAATGGTGTTACGGATACGAGTCAGATATATATGTGTCCAGACAGAAAGCTGACCTCTGCCCATTGTTGAAAGGGGATCAATATTGTACTAGATACTCCCCAGCTGTATCTCTCTTGTAATGCTAAAAGTAAAGAGAAATGATCCTTTAGCCCCTTAACCTGAAACCCCACTGAGTTTAGATCTGAAAAGATCAGCTGGGTATACAGAATAGAAAATAGCAGGTCATTGTGTTCAACAAAGGATATTTCATTTTCTGAGATTTCTAAGGTGCTGCTGTGCTAGTAGGCTTTGTGAGTTGATTAAGAGGTTGAAGAAAATAAGTGTTCCTGAAATATTCAGTTAGTTGAGTTCAAATTCGTGTCATTTTCCTGACTGAGGACTATTGATTTTTTGTTGTCGTTCTGTGAAAATAAGCCAATCTGTCATATTCAAATTAAGAAGTTTTTTTCCATCGAAGGTAGCAATGAGACGTGGAGATTATTACTCACATTCTCTTTGGGCTTGTATACCCTGCAGTCCAGGGTTCTTTCAGGAAGGAGGACAAACATTTATCAGTATTAGATGTGGTTTGAAAAATCCCACCCCACTCAGAACATAATCCTGAAGAATCAGCAATACTAACACGTCCTGATGGAAGAGGGTATAGTGACTCTGGACTGCAGTACAAAATGCATCTTCCCTGCATTTTAATTTTTAACTGAGTCTAGAAGTGTACAGCTCTGGGAGGAGCAACTATATTTAGCAACTTTGCTTTAGATGAAATTAAAATCTGTATGCGTATTAAATATACTATCTTCTTTTCTTCAAAATAACATGTATTTCATTATATATTTCAAATTGGTTCAAAACCTATGTGAATCTCAAGTCAGGGGCATATTAATATTTGTTTTCTTTGGCCAATGCTTGATTCCTTTAATATTCCTGCCTCTCCCTAAGCAGTAGACTAAGACTAGAATGTTTCTATTAAACCGCTCAAACTTGTTATTGTGTGAACAATGAAATCAAATTTATTTATTTCTTGATTCAACATGTAAACAGGACACTAGGCAGGGGGATACAGAGATAAGGAAAACGTCACCCCAGTGCTTCAGCTGTTCACGCATATGGGACAAATTACCTAGATTTCACCACTACACCTTAATAAGATTTGTGCTGCAAGAATTTTGCTGTTGACTTGTGTTTGTGAGTTTTGGAAGTCTTTGTCATGCTCCCCATTTAACCTCATGTTAATCTTGAGAGTTTATTATATCGTGATTTTATAGATGAGCCTGTAAACCCAGAGATTAGCTCTGCATGTAAATTCAATTAAAATAAAAATAGTCTTCCTGGTAAGCAGGCAGGGCAGGTTTTAGAGATGGTGACTGATGGATTTATGGATATTCAGACATTTGATCAAGGTCAGTAGGTGTGTTAGTGCCACGGATGACACTAGAACCTTGGTTTTCTGTTCAGCGTTAAGTGTTCTATCTGCCATGCCACAATGCCCTTTGTTAATTTTTGACTGGAATTCTAAGTCACAAAACATTGGCCAAGATGATCTTTCAAAAAAACTTCAGTTTATAAATACTAAAATCAAGAAAATTCTTTTAATATGATACTTTAAATGAGAAATAATAACACCTGGCTTTCTATTTAATCCTGTTTCTCCTATTTTCTTTAGGACAGTGTATTGCATATTAGTCCAGTGAGATAGATTTTGTTTTGAGAAGAAATAATCCCACAGGTCATCTTTCTGTGATATTTGTGAAAGCTCTTCAGATTTTCCAAAAATATTATGTTCCATTCATATGTTAATTACTAAAACACAGCAAGGGATCAATTTTCCCTTTTAAATATATGTGTGGGTACCTGACTTTGAGAACACAGAATACAAAAGTCCACATCCATAAACTAAGAGATGGTATTTAACATTTTAAAAAGTGTTTCACTTTATAAGAAGGCTCACCGCAGGAATCCTTTCTTTAAAAGGTTTAATGATCTGTAAGTAAGTACTTAAATTCAATAAGAATGGCTTATTATTTTGCAGGTAAAATATAGAAGGGAAAATTTAAAGTGGAGGTGTTAGTACCTATCAACAATTGGTAAAATCAGTCAAATTGGAGTTGAATGTATATATGTGAGATGTATATAGGGTGTCTTTCTCAATACTTTATACTACTTGAATGAGGTAAAATTTTATTTACAGAAGTGAAAGGCAACAGTTCAAGGTCTCAAAGGGAAATAGTAATTTATCCTTTCAATATCACAAATGCATACTGGGAATGCTTTAAGTAATTTTAAAACTCCCTAGCTTTTACTGAAATTCATAAATCAAATTACTTTCATCTGGGAGTACAATATAAATGGAAATTTTGCTTTTGAATAAAATAGGAAAAGGAGCCAAGTTTTTATTTACCTTACCCATCTAAAAGCATGCTCATCCCAGAGTTCTATAATATCTTGGAAATGTTTCAGTAATTCTCGAAAATCTTTCAGGAAGTTGGTTGTTAAAGTAGACTTTTCTTTTAAGGACAAATTTACTTACAAACATTTGAAGAGAATGTAAGGCCCAGTTTCAGAAGAAATGAAGCAGTAAATGTCTGAGCCTAATAAGAACACTTTAGTACAATGAAAAATCATGGAGGGGAGAGAGAGATCAGAATGTCATCATTTCTTATTAAAATTCATTTATTTATTTGTTTAGTCATGGAGGTAATATGCACAGAATATAAAATTTTAAAATGTGTGTTTTTTAAAATCTCCCTCCTCCTCTTTTTAAACTACATAGACGTCTCTCCCAGGTAATTGGTGGCATTTACTTTGTGTTCGTCTATCAGACCTTCCTTGAGCATAAACAAACTCCTTTTTTTAAAAAAAATATTCTTACCCTCCCTCATTTTTCCATAAATGATAATATAGTATAAATTTCCTCTCTACTGTTTTATTCTCATAACGAATCTCAAAAGTATTTTAAATATCAATGTATTGAACATCTCATTCTTTTACAGAGTTGTATTGTTTCCAAAGATAGGTCTGTTCATTCATTTATGTCTTGGTGTCTTTCAAGAGTGTTTTAAAGTTTTCTTAAATTTGGTCTTGTATATTTCTTGTTAAATTTATCCCCTCCTAGTTTAAGTTTTTGTTGCTTTAGTAAATAGATGCTGTTCTTCCATGAAATCTTCTAACTGCTTGTTGTTTTTATGTGAAAGCTAATAATTCCTTTATTAGGAATTAATTAATTAATTAATAAATTAATAAATAATATTATTTATTATTCCTTTATTATTCCTAATAAAGGAATATTCCTTATTCCTTTAATTCCTGTTATCTTATCAAATTTTTCCATACTTTGTATTAGCATTTTTTCCAATTGGTTTTATTTGACTTTCCAGTATGTAATCATATCGTAAGCAAATAGTGACACATGTTTATCTCCTCTTTTTCATGGTTTATAAATTTTATTTATAATTGGCTTGGCAAGTAATTCCTGTGAAATATTAAGTGATATTGGAGATATTAGCAGTCTTTGTCTAGTTCCTGTTTTTAAGAGTGATGCCTCTAAGATTTCACTATTAAGCATGAGATTAGATTTAGAAGTGAGCTAGATTTCTTTTATCATGTTAAATAAATATCAATTTATGAATATTTAGATAAATTTTAACAATAATATTTATGGAATTTTCATAATATAAGAAGCAGTCATATACTTCTTTCCTTAATTCAGTTGATTTTATAAACTTGACTGCTCTTTCCCACCCTTCTCTTCATACAATTTTGTTTCAGTACTTTATCAATCCTCATTATTATTAATCATTGGATGAAAAGGTGTTGAATGTCCATGGACCTACTAGTCTCAAGTGGTTTCTGGTATGGGGTGAGATCTAGAATGGCCAGACCATCTTCCAGATTTCATGGTTTTTCACAATCTGAAGACTCATTTCTTTCATGGATACTGTTTCCTGCAAGTATAGCTCATCAGTGTAATTTTTGGGGTTACCCAGCCTCTTCTCTTCTGAATCAAAGGAAGTTCTGTAACCAACCCCCCTACCCAAGTTCTTTCAAGGTTACTGAAGCATAGATATATTGCCCCTGACCCTCCCTTGTATATACGTGTGCACATACATTTTGCTGGCACTTTCTTAGACTTGCCCTTTTGGGAACCTCTCTCTACACTGTGCTTCTTCAATTCTTCATCTGTGACTTTCACATATCTCTCTTTAAGCATATTTTTCCCCTGACGGTTATGTCTCCATGTTTGTATGAAAATTGTACTTTGAGGGAGAGAGGGGAGGGGGGAGTTTTTCATATTAATTTTTTTTAGTATTTAGGAATAAACAGAAAAAAATCTGTCCCTGGCAGCCATGCTTATATACCAGAAGTCTCAGTGTCTTTTTTCCAGGTGGCTCTGACAAACTGACTTCCCTTTCAACATTAGTGAATCTGAATATTTGACAGTGGATGGGACATTTGGGAATCTAAAGAACCTTCAAAGAAAGGACAGAACTCATTTGACAAGCAGTGTGGAAGTGGGCTCATGTGCAGCCGGTGGGCTACTAGCAGCAATGATACTGTTACAGCTAATATTATTGATTATTATGTGCTGAGGACTTTGTATGCATGTTTCCTCCAAGGAACTGTTGAAGTTGACCCTAAGATGGCTAAGAGAGGAGCCAGGTGGGGAGAAGAATCCCAAAGTAATGGGGGGAGCATCTTAGTCAGTTGGGCTGTTGTAACAAAAATTCCATAGACTGGGTGGCTTACAATCAACATAACCGTCTCACAGTTCTGGGTGCTGGGAAGTCCAAGATCATCGAGGTCTGACAAATGTCTGGTGAGAGCTTTCTTCCTGGTTCATAGACTGTGTCCTCACATAGAAGAAGGGACAAAGGAGCTCTCTGGGGTCTCCTTTATAAGGTCACTAATTCCATTCATGGGGGCCCCACCCTCATGACCTGATCACCTCCCAAAGTCCCCACCTCCTGACATCATCACCTGGGGGATCTGGATTCAACAGGGTAGACTTTGGAAGCGGGAAATACATTCAGTCTGTTGCAAGGGGTGTTGTCATATTTGTGAAAAAGGAATGAAAGACATAAGAAATGCAAGATAAGGCAAGAAGAGTGGCGAATACTGGGTCAATTTGCTATTTATGTGGAGTAATCAAATTAAGCAAAAAGCATTTTGGCTTGATGAAATGGCCCCCCAGAGCTGTGACCAGTCCCTGACAGGAGCAGGTTTGAGAGGGAGAGGGATGTTTATGGGGAGTCACAGGTGGATAACTCTAATACTATCGACCATTAATTATATATTTTTCAAAATTATTGCAAATAATTATAGGTTTGCTAAATTGGTACTTAGAGAAATTACGATTTGTTTTTTTCTAATTCTTAGAACCGTAACCCTGATCCATCTAAAGGAATTTTTGTTGTTGTTTTGTTTTTTGGTTTTTTTTTTTTGGGGGGGGGACTCTGTATTAAGTAAGGAATATGCCATTCAATGGAAAAAAATATATAGATAAATGACAAGTAGCCCTTTATAAAAAGCTAAAACTTTTGAAAGAAAAACTACAGAATGAATATTAACCTTTGTGTCAGCTTTAGACATTAACTAATTCTTTTAACATTAAGTAATACTAAATTCTAGTGAGTATTAAATAAAATTTGCTTTTTTATAGTATACTTTACATATTTTCTTAAATGTATTAGTGAAATAATTTTGTAATTGCACACCAGAACTTCTGTGATTTCATGATGTATATCACTCAACATTTTTTAAACCACAATCAATTGAAAGAAATTATTTTCTATGGAGATTGATAACTGGAAACAATAATAATTTAAATTACCTTTTAAAATGTCTACATTTTTACAGATTAATTTTTTCTCAAACAGTGCTAATTTTAAATATTCTTATTTAATTTCCTAGACTATGTTGATGTGACCAAAAGCATCATAATTTTTAACCACCTACTATATAGTGTGCATAATTTTTAAAAGTTATATATATATATATATATATATAAAACTTACATATTTGTCATACATATTTGGGATTTATGGTATAGTTTATCTCAGAACTTGTAGTTCTCCCTGATAAGAATTCACCCAACCCGGTGCTCTGGACAGCTGTTTCTCTGCTGGTTCCTCCATTCATTTGTTAGCTTTTAATTTACTCCAGGCTCTGCTCTTAGGATCACTGGTGATATTTAAGCAGAGGAGTCTATGATCTGCTTTATATTTTGCAAGGATGACTTACAAGACGATTTTAGCTATTGTGTCAAGAACAGTCTCTGTAGGGACAAGGACAAAAATACAAGAACACCCCTTAGAAAGCTGCTACGGTAATTCTGGTGGCTTCACCAGGGAGCAGGTTAGATGTGTTCCTTTTGAAGGCAGAACCAATAGGGTTTGCTATTGACAAATTGGATATGGTTGAGAGGAGGAGAGGGGTAAGAATGATACCATGGTGGTTGAGCACCCAGAAGGATAAAGTTGCCATAACTAAGATAAGTCTGGAGGGAAAAAAAAAAAAAAAAAAAGTGGTTTTGAAAAGAAAAAAAAATCAGGAGCTCATTTGTGTACCTGTTAAGTTTGAGATGCCCATGACGCATCTACATGGAAATGCAGAGGAGACACCTGGGTATATAAGCCTCCAATTAAAGGGAGCAGTCTAGCCTGAAGAAATAAATTTAAGGCTCATCATTTTATATGTCGTATTTAAATCTGTGAAACAAGTGAGATTGTCAAGAAAATGTGAGTAAATAGAAAGGAGAGGAGAAAATGTGAGTAAATAGAAAAATAAAGGTATTTGTTTTAAGTTTTTATGTATTCAGTTTCTATCATTGCTTTTCAATTAGGCATTACTGTGTGAATTTGGGAATTACTTTGAGTAAACTAAGCAGGAATAATGTCAAGTCAGCTTTAATAAACTCAACATTTTTGTCACAACTAACGGAGTTTAGCTTCTAAACACAAATCCGTGAAAACACTTAGACGTGTATCACATTTTCTTTTTTTTCTATAAAATAATAAAATCACTAAAGCATAGTTATTTTGCAGTTATATTTGTCTTATTAGCTTTTGTAACTAAACTATAAATGTTTTGAAGATTGTAGTAACTTTAGATCACTTCGCTGGACTTACTCAATTAACAGTTCCCTGGATAACATAAGAATTATGCTTGAAATTTTTAATTAATTTTTAAAATTTTAATTTAAATTTTATGTTTAAATTTTATGGGAAGAAATTATATAAAGATGTATACAAAAGCACCTAAGTACTTTGACTTAAAATTTCCATTTCTCTTGTTTGGATTCATTTTTTTTCTCTTTGATTCTGTATGTGTTCTCTTTCCTTACACATAGATGTATATATGTATGGTATTTAATTACTTGCTTGCTTCCTATCCCCCACCCCCAGACTTTAGGAGTGTAAGAATGATCTAGATTTCCTTTTTAAAGATCCTTTGAATACAGAAATTAGTCAAACATTGCTTGGCTCCCCGCTTTACGGTAGGATGATTCTGCTTGTTTCTGAAACTCACAGTCTCTACTGCACAAGGATCTGAATCCCATGAATCCACTGAGTAATAGAGACTTCAGCAAGAGTCAAAGTCAAGAATGACTTGCTCAGGGTTCTACTTGATTCTTTTCATCTCCCCTTTGTCCTTAGAACAGTTTCTAGGATATTCTGGGAACAAAGACACTTCTTGAGAGATTTGAAGCATTTAGAAACATCACCATCTCCATTTGATTAGTCTTGAAATGAATACCAAGGATGGTCTTGAAGAGAAAATAGGAGACATACATTCATTTAGGATGTTCATATATTTTTTCCTGACTCTCAGGGCTGTAGTGGGATGACAGAGCATCCCTTCACCACGATGGACATGGAACTTGGTGATTGCTACAGAATACGGAGTGTGATTTTAGGAACCAGCTTTCCAAACCCTACCTACACCTATGTGTTTGGCTTCTGCTCTACTGCAGGGTATGAGAAAAAGAGAACAGAAGAAAACATGGAGACTAGAACAGATGCCCTTATAGTATGGTTTTCAAACTATGCTTCTCAGGACTCTGGGTTTTTTGCAGTTGCCTCAGGAACTGTGTTGGAGGTTTGGGGTGTAGGGGGTGAGAAGGAGGGGAAGGTTAGGGCTCCCGGCTCTGACCTCTGCTTTGTCAAGAGGAGTTTCACTTTTTAATATTTTTATGTGAGAATTTTACATGGCATTTCATTTTTTTTACATAACTGAATAATAAAAAGATGGAACGCCATTGCAAGACGTCGCGGGATGATGGTTCTGTCTACACCAACTTAGCCTAACCTCTCCTGCGCACCATTCTTTCTCTACTTTGAGTAATTGGCTAATAAATCTGAAACTACTTTGGTCTAAAGTGTTAATGGCTGATAATGATTTAATGCGTTTCCCCACCCAGGGAACACATTTGCATTTTAATAGAGGTCTTACTCGCAATTTTCTTAACTCAAATGAATGACTTTAATGGTGGGCATTTGAGGCGCAGCAGGGACCAATTTTGGCAGAAGAACTTTTTCAGTATCCCTAAAATCACACCACGTCATGCAGGCAGCCTGATATTACCGCCGCTAATGCCTGCCGACTCATCCTGGTAGGAAATGTTACTGGTTTGTGAGCCCCGCATGCAGGTCAAGCACGGTTTTTGAGGATTGTGTTCTCTCATCCATCAGTCCTGATGTTGCTTAATCTATATCCAGATTAGACCTCCCTGAAATAAAAACTTTGGACATTATAGTCATATATGTACCTCAACACGGAATGAAGGTCAACGGTCCCAAAAGAAAGAGGGAAAAAAGCATACTTAGCCTCACCAGTTAACACAGAGGAAAAGGAAACTATAGTCGTTGTTATCCATTTGCGATTCTTTTACTCATTGCTGAATAGAGAAAAGAAATTCTGCAAATCTTCTCATCAGAAATAAATGATTGTCAGTTTATCTTAATATTCCAAAGCCTATTCTTTCTCTTCACTTCTAATTCATTCATCTTCTTCACTCTGACCAGGTAGATTTCCCTGGGCAATGGCCACTTCTGCATGGGAAAAAAATATATGTAACAGTTCAAAGTAAGAGTTGTATTTGTATTTCTCTTTCTTTAATCGAGGCATAATTGACATACACTATTCTATCAGTTTCACGTGTACAGCATAATAATTCAACATTTGTATATATTGTTAAGTGACCACCACAATAAGTCTAGTTAACATTTGTCATCACGTTACAGATTTTTTTTTTTTTTGGTGTTGAGAACATTTAAGATCCACTCTCTTAGCAACTGTCAAATATTCGATACAGTGTTGCTAACTACAGTCACCACGCTGTACATTAATCCCTGTGACTTATTTTATGACTGGAAGTTTGTACCTTTGACTGTCTTCACCCATTCCCCCCCCCCCACCCCACCCTGCGCCTCTGGCAACCACCGATTACCAATCTCTCCTCTCTGTCTATGAGCTTTGTTTGTTTTTTTAGATTCCACTTATAAGTGAGATCATGCAGTATTTGTCTATCTCTGTCTGACTTAATTCCCTTAGCATAATGTCGTCAAGGTCCATGCGTATTGTCTCAAATGGCAAGATTTCATACGTTTTTTGATAAATTTATTTTTTTTTTAATTTTGGCTGCATTGGGTCTTTGTTGCTGCGCGCGGGCTTTCTCTAGTTGCGGCAAGTGGGGGCTACTCTTTGTGGCCGTGCATGAGCTTCTCATTGTGGTGGCTTCTCTTGTTGTGGAGCATGGGCTCTAGGCCCACAGGCTTCAGTAGTTGTGGCACGTGGGCTCAGTAGTTGTGGCTCGTGGGCTCTAGAGCACAGGTTCAGTAGTTGTGGCTCATGGGCTTAGTTGCTCTCTGACATGTGGGATCTTCCCGGACCAGGGATCGAACCCATATCCCCTGCATTGGCAGGTGAATTCTGAACCACTGCGTCACCAGGGAAGTCCAAGATTTCTTACTTTTTTATAGCTGAATAATATTTCAGTATGTG
Organism: Aethalodelphis obliquidens; assembly: GCF_003676395.1. Taxonomy (NCBI): domain Eukaryota; kingdom Metazoa; phylum Chordata; class Mammalia; order Artiodactyla; family Delphinidae; genus Aethalodelphis; species Aethalodelphis obliquidens. The sequence continues at coordinate 8,145,291 of NW_020837969.1, forward strand.
TATGTGTATGTGTGTGTATATATGTGTGTGTGTGTGTATATATATATATATGGTATTTTCTTTATCCAGCCATTCATCAAGAAAGACTTAGGTTGTTTCCATATCTTAGTGACTGTGAATAATGCTGCAATGAACAGAGGGGTATATGTATGTTTCCCAGTTAATGTTTTTGCTTTCTTTAAGTACCCAAAAGCGGAATTGCTAGATCACGTGGTAGTTCTAGTTTTAATTTTTTGAGGAACCTCCAGAGTGTTTCCACAGTGGCTGCATCAATTTACATCGCACCAACAGTGCACTATGTTACTATGTTCCCTTTTCTCCACACCCTCACCAACGCTCGTTATCTGTTGTCTTTTTGATGATGGCCATTCTGACAGGTGTGAGGTGATACCTCATTGTGGTTTAGATTTGCATTTCCCTCATAATTAGTAATGTTGAGTATGTATTTCATGTACCTGTTGCCCATCTATATGTCTTATTTAGAAAAAAAAATGTTTATTTAGATCCTCTGCCCATTTTTTAATCAGATTGGGGTGGGTTTTTTTTGCTATTACGTTTTATGATTTTTTAATATATTTTGGATGTTAACCCCTTATCAGATGTATGGTTTTCATTTTTTTTTTCCTCATTCAGTAGGCTGCCTTTTCATTTTGTCGATGGTTTCCTTTGCTGTGCAGAAGCCTTTTGGTTGGACATAGTCCAACTTGTCTCTTTTTGTTGCCTTTGCTTTAGATGTCTTCCCTTTGTGTTTCTAACTCAGAGGTTATTAGCTAATTTCCACTTGTGTCATGTAGTTTGAAGGCTTTTAAATATTGGAAAAAAGGGGTTGGAAATGACCAATATAAAATGACATAACCTCTACTCAGGTGCACTTACGCCTAGTGACACCCTCAGCCAATTTAGAATAATGATTTTGTCCCGAAAATCATGAGTGGTAGTCAAGGACTAGTGGATTCACAGACAGTCGAGCCCAAAGAAGTGAAGTAGAATAGACTCATGGTACCGGCTTCAGTAACGGTCAGCCCCACTGAGTGAGCTTCAAGGGGGTCAGTCATTGTCTCTTCATGCATTTCATAGGATTTCTCATGAGAATATGTCCTCTGCAACACTTTCACTAAGTCACATATTTTAAATCACTGACTCAGGCTGAAGAATTACCTCAAGTGAGTTGAACATGCAAAGCACCAAGTCCAGTGTTTTCCCACAGCAGGCACTTAGCAAAGCAGCTCTTGTTATTTGTACCATCATCATCTTGTCAGTAATAATTACTATCACGGAACCAAAGTTCCATGGGTCAAGGTGCTTTCTTAGATGTTTGAATACTATCCTCTAAGGGTAGCGTGGGGAAACTTTAGAAGAAAATTCCAGAATAATTCTTTTGAAGTTGCTTCTAGGCTCAAAGTCTTTACTAGAATTAAAAAAGAGGAAAAAGAAACAAACCCTCTACCTACAGCAATCCTAGAAGTGTTAATGGCCTTTCCTATTGTGAAAATATTGTCTGTTATGTGGTATTTCAAATTTAGTACCAACAGTTTTTTGTTTTTTTTTTTTTTTTCATTTTCCTCGGTCCTTTGTTGAAAAAACGTCAAATTTTTCTATTATACCTTTTTCAGGATAGGATAGTTTTTCCAAAAATAGTTTCTCTGGAAGTCAATTTTGCTTTACAAAAATAAAAGATACTGTTCATATCTTTGTTTGAAAATATAGGTAATAGGAAAGAACCTGTTATCTAAGAATACCTGATACTAAAACAAGGCCACTTAATCTCCTGAGAATCTGAGCCAGATTCCTCAATTATGGTTGAAACAAAGGTTTACTTTGGCCTTCAGTTTGAAGGATAAGGAGAAAGTGATTTAAATGAATGCTGTTTCCTAAGTTAATTATTCTGGCGATCTCACTTGGTAGCATGATTTGCAAAAGGGCCATTTTTGCCAAAGTTGTTCAGAATTTCATACATTTTGCAAAGACTTCTCTTATAAGCACTTGTTACTTAAATGAACTTGTTTTCTGAAGCATCATATCATCCTTTTTTCAGTTTTCTTTTCATCAGTGGTTAACTAGCCCAAATGCCTGAGACACGTTTATCCCTCTCTTATATAAACTCAAGTGTACGTACAGCCAGTGCACATTCAGTGGCCTCAGGACCTGATACGGTCCCTCAGTACATGGACACGGGCTGTTTTCTAGTTATAAACAATTTTTTAGCCATTTTATATTCAACTATTTCTTCCCCTCAAATTTCCCCTGACACGGATAATACTAAAAGTATTATCCATACTTTTAAATTTCTCGTTTTAGCCTCTATACCTCTTAACATATCTTTAAAAAATATTTTCTATCTTATGATCTTCCTGGGATGTATTTTGTGTGTTTTCTCAAATTTTCCAAATAACTGTTTTTCAAGTCAGCTTAGTTGCCTATTCAAACTACCCAGTGATATTTTTATCTAATTAACCATGTGTTTAGTGCTAACATTTCTAAACTGACCAAATATTTTCTCAGGCCCCATTTCTTCTCATGGTTTCTAGTCTTTTCTGGCTTTGGTCATTTCAAGCATATTTATTCTAAATTTTCATTTAGATTTTGTTGTTGTTTTGTTTAGTTTCTGTTTCCTTTGGAGCCCGAGGGGACACGGTCTTTATTTTTCTGTCTCCTATCTCTCCCTCCTGGCGATTTCTCTCTTGGAGGGGTCAGGATTCATCTACTGGGGTCTCGCCCACCCAGGGCTTCTGCCTGTGCTTTCCACTTGTCCCTTAGGCTGTGGACTATCTCTGGAGTAGGTGAAACACTTCTCTTTGCTGAGCATCCAGGTGGTCATTTGTTCGCACCCAGTTTTCCTGCTTATCTCTTGCCCGTGGGTCTCTGCGTCCAGAAACTACTGTACACGTGGGTTTCACCCTTATAGTCGGCTGCACCGCGGAGCTCCAGCCTCCCCTGAGAACTTTTGAGTCCTGTCTGCAGTTGGAGGAAGGCTAGAAAGTCCTTGCTGCTTCTTCCCTCATCCCGTGGACAGCTTTCTGGCTCCTGATTGGAGGCTGGGGAAGCTCTAAGTGCCTTAACGATTGATGGAAGGGCCTTGACTCCGATTGGCTGCGTCCACTGAGGTCTTCAGCCTAGGCTCCCCTCCCCGCAGAGGCCTCAGATCCTGACCCCAGATTTTCAACCCTTCCCTCGTCCTGCAGTTTGATGAGCTGTGTTAGCTGTGCCTCCTGCCCCGGTCTGTGGCTCCAAGTTTCCTCTTAATTCCTATCAGCTAGAGACTCCTCTCTCTCTTGACTGTGAGCTTAGCTATGTATTCCATATTACATTGCTTTATTTTATTCATAATCTCCATGTGATTAGAGTGAAAAGGAATTCTTTCCGGGGCAATTCAGTCTACTATGTTTGTGGGTATTAGTTTGCCATCATAAAATACTACGAACTGGGGGATTTAAACAACATAAATTTATTTCCATACAGTTCTGAAGGCTGGAAATACAAGATCAAAGTGTGGGCAGGGTTGATTACTTCTGAGTCCTCTTTCCTTGGCTTGTAGATGGCTGTCTTCTCCCTGTGTCTCTTCAAATTGTCCTCCTTCTGTCCGTGCCTGTGTCCTAATCTTCTCTTTTTATAAGGACATCAGTCATGTTGGCTTGGGGCCATCTCTAATGACTTCTTTTAACTTAGTCACTTCTTTAAAGGCCTTATCTCTAAATATAGTCACATTCTGAGGTATTGGCAGCTAGAACTTTAACATACAGATTTCTGGGACATGGTTCATCCCATGGGAATAGAGAATTCTATTATAGAATTCAATCTGGCTAGGATGGTATGATAATAATAATATTAAACACTATGAATTTAATACCTCTATTAATCTTTCTAATGGACTACCATGTTCAAGTCATTTGAAGATAGAATATTATGTGGCAATCAGAGTTCATCAATTTGACTTTATTTTTGGGAAGACAGATACAGACAGATTGTTGTTGTGACTTAGCAAGATGGTAGCCATCGCAGCCTCAGTGCTCCCACATTTGGTCCCTTTTGTACAGTGTTGATCAATGTCTGCTGTTTGCCAGGAACTGTCCTAGGCCCTGGGAATAGAGTGATGATGAACAAGACGGATCGGATCAGGTCTCCATGTTCATAAACCTTACGGACCAGTAGGAGGGAGAGAAAATACACACATATATAGATGACAGTAATTTATATTCTGAAGGAAGTCAAGAATCATATCAAATGCCTGCTTTGCCCTGTTTCGTTAGTCATTCACACTGGAAATCCAGGGACTGGGTTAGAGTCTGCTTTGTAAGCTGTCTTCCGGACAACTGCTCACTAACTCCTTATTGGTTTGTCTCCCTAAGTCCCGTAAAATCCATGTCCTTCTGTTAATCCCCCCTTCTGATGTCATCATGACTGCACTGTGTGATCGTTTTTGTCTTTGTTTTTTAGCATGACTAAAAACATGATTTTGGAATCACACATTCTTTGAATAATGTCCCAGCTGTGCTTTCTGACCTCGGAGAAATTAATTATACCTTCTCAGAGCTTCAGTTTCCTCATATTTAGAATAAGGACCTAACGTTTCTTACCTCCTAGGATTGTCATAAGAATTAAAAGACAGTGTACGTAAAGCTTTAATAACGGTGCCTAGTGCATCATACGTATTCAGAAGAATGGAAGCTATTATTGTATTGTCATTTTTACCCGTGTAGCTGTAACAGCTTCCTGGTTGTTCTTCTAATTTACTTTCCATAGAGCTGCTGGTGTGTGATCTTCCGAAATCTCAAATCTGATTGTGTTAAGTCACAATATAAGGTCTGTTGATGACATTCCTCGGAAATCACGAGAAAGGTCCTTTGTAATTTGGTTCCTGTTGTTCTGACCACAACCTCTGCCAAGCTTTGGTCGAACGAATCACTCATCGCTTCATGAAATTAGAAGCTTTTATGACTTTCCTTTAAATTTATAATTTCACTGGGCTGCCCTATTTATAAGGCTTTTCCTCCACTAGTTCAGTCTGGTGACTGTATTTATTTCTATCACAACTCAAGCATTATCTTCCCCAAATGCTTATTATCCTGATGCCTCTGAACCAGGACCCCTCTCTGTGTCGCCCTCTGCACACCTCTGTTCTCTTATTTTCAAACGCTCGTATCCCTGTCTGCTTCTGCCAGTGCAGTGATTAGGGATTGTTTATCTTTATTTCTTCACTCCTAACATGCTGTTTGGCTGTTTTTTATGGACCAGAGGCTTACTAAATATTTGAAGTGATTTAAATGTGGCATAAGGTGATCTAATTGATGTTGACTTAAACGTATTTGTTTACTGTTTGGTCCCTTCAGTATGGAATGCAAGAATTTGGAAGGTCACCACATGGAAAAGGATTTGGTTTGTTTCTTGTTGTTCCTTAGGGTAGATGTAAAGTAAATCGATAGAGAATAAAGAGAGAGAAATATTAGCCAAAGTATATTGTGGAACTTTCCAACAGTTATCAGTACCCAGATGGCCAGAAATGCGTTGGCCCTCTCTCTGGAGCAATTAGATTTAATACGGATCACCTAAGCACTTATGAAGAGGTTTATCAAAGAGATTTCTGTATTGAACAGGAAGTACCATCCTAGACCTAATGAGGGTGATTTTCTAAGAGTGGAATTGGGGAATGTTTATGTCATGTTATTTTTTTTTTTTTAATTTTTTTTTAAAATTTATTTATTTTATTTTTGACTGCGTTGGGTCTTCGTTGCTGCGCGTGGGCTTTCTCTAGCTGCGGCAAGCGCGGGCCACTCTGTTGCGGTGCGCGGACTTCTCGTTGCGGTGGCTTCCCTTGTTGCAGAGCACGGGCTCTAGGCGCATGGGCTTCAGTCGTTGTGGCACACAGGCTCAGTAGTTGTGGCTCGCAGGCTCTAGAGCACAGGCTCGGTAGTAGTGGCGCATGAGCTTAGCCGCTCGGCGGCACGTGGGATCTTCCTGGACCAGGGATTGAACCTGCGTCCCCTGCATTGGCAGGCGGATTCTTAACCACTGCACCACCAGGGAAGTCCCCTGTAATGTTATTTTAAAGTGCACTCAACTGATCCTGGTGCAGCTCATCTACCAAAAAGGATTCCCACAAGACCAGACATTCTTTAATTTTAATATAATTAAAAATTCTCATTTCAAATTATATTTTGTATTATTTTGGTTTTCATGAACTCATTTATTATTTCATGGACAAATTTGCCTAAAAAAATTGATCAAAAACGTATTTATTTTTCTGACAGTTCTGAGGCCTGTTGATTATACTCAGCACATTACATAGGTTGGTAGCCGATGTGCTTTCTGTCTCTCTTAAGGACATATCTTTTCTAAGCAGCTAAAGCAAAGGTAAATAAAGAGTCTGTTAGCGTTTTACTACAATCTAATGTTAATATTTTTAACCAAAACCTGCTGGAAATTTCTCAGTATTCCCTATCTCCATATGGTGCTAGAATTTGGTCCATTGGGTCTGTCCTTAGAATATGGTACCTATGCCCTGTCAATGGCTCAAACCCAATGTTGTCCACTGGATCTACTGTGCCTTACAGCCAGTAATCTGAACTCCAGGAGCCTCTACCATTGGGAGAAATGATTCTTTATCAAAAAAAGAACATTCATGAAGTGGTCGGGAAAACTTGGAAAGCAAAGCAAGAAGATTTCTATGAAGAAAAAATGTTTTAAAATACGAAGTTATAATCATTCAAAAATTTTAGCAGGAATATTAGTTTCCTGGTTTAAGATACTGTATTAGATGGCAGTAATTAAGAAAAAAATGCATGGTTGCTCCACTATGTTGCTTATTATTACAGCTGGAGAGATGATTTATGCAGGGTTATAATTACCAATTCAAAACACCATCAAATATATTATAAATGGGCAGGTAATTCGTTTTAATGCTGCCACCAATTAAAGTACTAAAGCAAAAGAGTGTACAATGAATCCCTAAATTATTATTCAGCATGCTGTCTGTCAATTTTTTCTGGAAATGATGGTCTTTCTTCCATTGCTCAGAAAAAAACAAGAAGTGCTACATTAAAGAATTTTTCATGGTTAGCATAAGAAATTTGGTTGTATTAGTGGTTATTAGAGATGTTTCTTGGAAACCCTTATTTGTGATCCTAAATTTATTGTTGACTAGTAATGAGGTTCATTTTTTAATGGGCATTATATCCTCATACAAAATCTATCACATGATTTTTATACTGGTAAATATTTTTATTTTCCATGTTATTAAAAATATTTTGACCAGGGCTTCCCTGGTGACGCAGTGGTCGAGAGTCCGCCTGCCGATACAGGGGACACGGGTTCATGCCCTGGTCCGGGAGGATCCCACATGCCGCGGAGCGGCTGGGCCCGTGAGCCATGGCCGCTGAGCCTGCGCGTCCGGAGCCTGTACTCCGCAAGGGGAGAGGCCACAACAGTGAGAGGCCCGCGTACCGCAAAAAAAAAAAAAAAAAAAAAATTTTGACCAAATGAGACTATTTGGATTGCTGTAATCTGATCTGTAAGATGTCATCTCCCTCCAGGTTGTTTTAGCAAGATGATTCATTCAAACCTTTGTTAGAACGTGGTTGTTGGAATGGTTAGTTCAAATAGGATGTAACTAACGTAAGATTCATAATCCAGTCAGGCAGCCCCGAGGCCATCTGGGTCTGGGGAACAGTGGAACCCATTGATTCTTAATGGACTTTCTGGGTTCTTCATCCAGAAGAGAACCTGAGCTTAAGTGTTTTAACTAAATCTTAACCCAAGTTTTTCTAAAACTTGTTTCAAGAAACTAATGTTAAGAAGTAGTTAGAAAAAATAATTTCCTGAATTCTCATCACTATACATTTTTTTTTTTTTTCCCCTGAAGGAATGGGTTTGAAAAGAGAGATGTGTGGACCTGGCCCATTTCACATTTGTGTCTGTGCTCATTATTTCCAGACATATAACCTGACAGTGCCGTGGCCAAAACCTATTTCTTGAATGAGCAATTAGTCCAGTTTGGCTTCTTCAAATACTCACCATAAATGCTTACCCAGTGCTTTCTGTGGGCCAGCCTTGATGCTTTGCGCTGGGGATACAGAGCTGGGTTGCTGTGGGGGTCTCTCCCCATCAGACACTGAAGGAGGATCCCAGATATATGATAAAGTAGGCAATAGAGCTGTAATGTAAGGGTACCTCAGACATAAGTAAAGGAGTATGTAGTCATTTCTTCTTAAGCAGAGTTTAAGAAAAAGCATCAAAGAAAAGATGACTCAAAAAGAGCCTTCAGAACAAAACTGAGTTATCTGTAGTGAGGTGGATGGACCTAGAGTCTGTCATACAGAGTGAGTAAGTCAGAAAGAGAAAAACAAATACCATATGCTAACACATACATATGGAATCTAAAAAAAAAAAAAAAATGGTTCTGAAGAACCTAGGGGCAGGACAGGAATAAAGACACAGACATAGAGAATGGACTTGAGGACACGGGGAGGGGGAAGGGTAAGCTGGGACAAAGTGAGAGAGTGGCATGGACATATATACACTACCAAATGTAAAAGAGATAGCTAGTGGGAAGCAGCAGCATAGCACAGGGAGATCAGCTCGGTGCTCTGTGACCACCTAGAGGGGTGGGAGAGGGAGGGTGGGAGGGAGACGCAAGAGGGAGGAGATGTGGGGATATATGTATACATATAGCTGATTCACTTTGTTATACAGCAGAAACTAACACACCATTGTAAAGCAATTATACTCCAATAAAGATGTTAAAAAAAATTAAAATAAAAAGACTAAGAACCTCAAAAAAAAAAAAAAACCTTCAAAGCAGAGTGGGTATTTGCCAGACAGAGGGGAAGTGGGCTTGAGGAATGGGTAGAAGGATTGAGCACAGAAGAAATGTAAACTAGGGGCGAACAGCTGCCTAGAGCTCCAGGGTTGTTCAACTCCTGTGTCTGTGTGTAAAGAACCTTAGACCTTGGACTTGGCTGTGACTTTCACCTGCTGCTCTAACTCTGCCCTTAATTTCACTGTCAGGCTCATCTAGCAAGTGTTTTATTTTATTTATGTTCTACTCACTACCCTACCTCCTGTTTACCACTAAGCCCCAGCTCTTATATTTGCTTATTGTTAAAAGCATGTACCTGCATTTGACGAGTAATAATTTCATATCCAAAACTAACTTTCTACAGTAGTGTTGATCATCCTTTTGAAATCTTTTAATTTTGGTCTTTATGTCACTGCAACACAGTTGCTCTATTCTTCCTCAACCTTTTCTCCCATGTTTGTTGTTACATTTTTCTCATTTTCTAATCACTTTTATACAATGTCCTTCTCCTTTATTTAACTGATTTTTTGGGGGTATAATTTACATACAGTAAAATATGCCCATTTTAAAGGCATAATTTGGTGAGATTTTGAACAATGTACATATAGATGTTGATATAGATATATCTCCTTTATATTTTAATTATTTTCATGTTTTGGAAGAGGTCTAATCTGTTAAATCTGTTAATGGAACCCCATTACTTCATTAATGAAAATCTTTAGCAAACCACACTTAGGGTTTTACTCCTTTGAAATATCTTGACTCTCTTTTGGAAATGTTTTCAATTTAACTTGCATATTTTAATTCTCTTAAATGTAATAAATATGCAAATAGTTATTTGAGCAATGAGCTGTCATAAAATAAACCTACACATTCATAAGTTAAAACCTGGTAAGAGCAAAGTAATGCAAATATGCAGGTTAATAATGAATAGTACTTATTTGTATAATATTCACTTATACTTAATATAATAATAATTAATAGTAAATCATTTATTAAATTCACCTCAGTTTGTAGTATTCACCAACTTTTTTTTTTTTTTTTTTGGGGGGGGTGGTACGCGGGCCTCTCACTGCTGTGGCCTTTCCTGTTGCGGAGCACAGGCTCCAGACGTGCAGGCTCAGCAGCCATGGCTCACGGGCCCAGCCGCTCCGCGGCATGTGGGATCTTCCTGGACCAGGGCACGAACCCGTGTCCCCTGCATTGGCAGGCGGACTCTCAACCACTGCGCCACCAGGGGAGCCCCTATTCACCAAATTTGAATCTCACCTTTTCCACTAAAAAAACAGAAATCCTGTCTCTAATTTCTTTGTTTGGTTTTATTATTTTGCTTCTAAGGTTTCAAGATTTTTGTCCCGAGGATAGAAAATATATTAACCTTAAAAAAGTAGTAGTAAGGTGCTCCACTATTAGGAAAATAACTCAATGGTTAACAATATATCTTCTTTTATTTCTTTGTAAAGTATTCCAAGATAAGCAAAATGGATAGATTGAAGCCACATATTACAATGAGAGAATTATAGAATCCAAGCCTGTCATCTTCATATCCCATCCTGTGTATCTGGCTATAAATATTAATTTTCCAAAGCTTTCCATTATATCTAAAAAAACTTATATTTTTGTTCTTTCTCAGAGTATTTAACCTTCCTTTTCTTTTCTGCATAGTCAAGACTTGTTCATACTTTAAGGTGAGTTCAAACACAATATACTTCCTTGACAAACGAATCCTGAAGTACTATCTTCATTCAACGAATCTTGATAGAAGTTAACATTTAATACATTTTCTGGGAGATAACAATGACATTGGTCTACAATGTTCCAATTTTTGTACATAGCATGTGTTTTTACATCTCACCAAATAAATTTCAAGATCCAAAGGCAAGTTTTTTTTGGTTTTTTGCTCCCCAAATCTTTGATTTACTTTACAATTTCACTTTCTCTTATGAAAATGATAAAATAAAATTGAACATAAGAAAAGCTGATGAATAGAGATGTTCAAATATATCATTCTTTATCTAGATATTCTAACATTTAATTCAGCCTGTACTGGGTACCTACTATATGAAGCTAAGAGTTGAGAAAAATACAAAAAAGTTAGAAGACATGAGTTTGTCTCCTTTATGGACTTACTTTACATAGGAGGTAAAGCAACAGTAAAATTGTAAAACGAGAAGTATATGATTGCATGCTCAAATGACAAAGTTATGATAGAAAATATTCCTAGTCCAGTAGCACTGAGCTATATGTACTTATTTTTTCAGCTTAAACTTAAAATGAGAGAATAGCAATTGAAGTGGAAATACCACTGTAGAAGTATATTGGTTTAGTTTCTAAACAATCGACGATTTCAAGGAGCATAAGTTTTCTCATTTTTAATATGATTGTGTCAAGGTTTAAATAAATTAAATCACAGTTTCAATAAAATTGATCTTCTCAGTAATGTTATTTAATAAGATATTTTATTAGGAAATTTATATCTATAATAGCAAATTTGGTAATATTAGATCCATTCGTTTTTGTTTATGTTTCTTGAGAAATATGTTCAAATTCTTTATCATATCAAGTAAAGTGATTATATGAAGAAACCCATATGAATATGATTCCAACTGCTAAAGGAATGGAAATCAAAAACATTTTTGATTGAAAATTCATATAATATATGTATCTTATAAGATTTTAGAAAGATAACCAAGAGAAAAATTTAATATGCATAAAATATAGAGACATCTTTTTCCCATTTTCCATAAAGGGATTTTTAGAATGTCACATCACTTGTAAATAGCTAGAATCAATGAAGAAATCTTTCTTTCTGTTTATTTATTTAATAGAGGAAAACATTGTCAATAGTTCTGTTGAAAAAGACATTAGAAAAATTTAATTTCATGATTACTCCTTTCTTTTTTACTGTTGTTCCTCTCTTTATATTTATTCCCATCTCAATGATGTGTACACTTTTTAGAAGACATTCTTTAAGGTAACAAAGCATGTTACCTAGGAATATGTGCATGTAGTATGTATTTAGGAATGGTTTCCGTATTATTATTCCCTAAATAGTCTGAAGATATTTAGGAAATAGAGTTAATAAAATCACTTATGTTTATATTCTTACCAGTTAAATTAGAAAGAAAGGGCACACATACAAGGATAAATAATGTAGAAAATAGCATGTGGTGAGCGTTGGATACATAATCCTGATCGTTTTTAGGACAAATGGTTTTGGGAGAAGCTTTACAGAAGATGGCATTGAATCTGCATCTTGACAACAGAATAGGGACACTAATGTAAAAAATGAGCAGTGAGAGGTGTGATTTGTGGATAATCTCTGATCAGTAGGGTCTGGAGGAAATCTTCATATGGAGTATTAAAGAGAGAAAGAGTAGAATAGTGTGCCTAAAACACAGAGGTCTTGTTGGTATAGAGGCAGGTGAAAAAGATGGATGAAATTCAAGATAGACCATGTGGAACTCATCCTTTAAGGAAGGAAAACTATTTGAATACCAAAGGCACTGAACAGGTTTTAAGGTCCAGAATGTATAACACAATTAAGCCTCCACTATGTGGCAGCCCACACGTAATTGATTGAGTGGTGAAAAAACAAAGGCTTGGAAATCTAGTAGGATGTCTGTATTCAAGTCCATATTTTCCCAGGATTATGGACAAGATTTAGGTGAGTAAAGACATAATAAATAAAAACAAAGCGCTACCATGAGGAGGAAAAGAGCATGATACCGAGTAGAGTTGGTTAGATGGTGAAATTGGAGTCGTGTGTGTGTGTGTGTGTGTGTGTGCGCGCGCGCGCGCGTGAGCGCATGTGCGCGTGCATGTGCCCGTGTACATTGTTAAGATTACGACTGCAAAGCTGATTTGAGGTAAAACAACCAATTAGGATTTTTCAGGTTGAAACAAAAAGTCAAATTCTGTTTTAGGTTACAAGGAGCAATAACTGTTTTGTTTTGTTTTTTAATTGAAGTATAGTTGATTTACAATGTTGTGTTAGTTTCAGGGGTACAGCAGTGATTCAAATACACACATAATTATATATTATAATTTTTCAGATTCTTTTCCCTTAAAGGTTATTACAAAATATTGAGTATAGTTCCCTGTGCTATACAGTAGATCTTTGTTGGAGCAATAACTCTTTTTACATGATGGGATTTTTCAAAGGTAAGGAAGAGAGATGATGGTCCTAACACCAACATAGACAAGTTTTGGGGCAGTCGGCACCTGGGTCATCATTCAGACAGTCCAGCAGTAATTGTGATTCAGTAGAAACTCTAGTAGATCAATAAAAAGACTTCGCCTTCTTGTCCCCTCAGCAGCAGACAAGAAAACTCCTAATTCTTTGTTTCACCATTAGGGCAACATGGAAACTTTCTGACCTCAGTTTTACTTCCCCTGCTTCTCTCACTACCATAGGTTCACTGCTCTCTCCCCTCTGAGTGTGTATGTGCTCTCTCCTCTATAGACACATGGGCAAGAAATCAGGTAATCAGTCACCTATGAGTTTGCTGGCTGCAAGTTGATGGCCAATTTCTGAGGAAGTGTGTGCCCTTTGCTCAGGAAATGGGAAGAGTGGTTCGTAAAGGAAGTGCATCAGAAGCTGCTCTCAAAGAAGTGTGCCGGCAGGTGGCTCAGAATTCACTAATTCACAGCTCCCTTCACAGTGACACCTCATGCCTACTTCTGGTGCCTCAGTTTATTAAACACCCCCCCCCACATGCCATACACACACACCACACCACACACACAATAAACACATACACACCAAACACCATACACACACACATACACGCACTACAAAAAAGCAAAATCCTCAACTTATCACCTATTTGCAGCTATTACATATGTGCAAATCCTAGGTTTAGGAGAAGACATAAAATAATCTGTAAAAGCCTGTCCCTTTCTCAGAAAAAGCTTACTAAGAACTTTGGGCAAGGCAGCACCTGGACGAACTTTGCCATTTCACATTTTAGAAATGCTTTCGTATATGAACTTACTGTTTCGTCACAGACACCTTTGAAAGAACATTTAAACAATACTCAACACATCTCCTCAAGCTGGAAATGAATTTTTGATACTGATGAAGAATCTAATTTAGATTCAATATTAATGTAATTAAGTAAGCAGATGTCATGGAGTTTGTGGTATCTGGTGCAGCGCTCTCTTTAAAAAAATAAAAGACATTGGTGCAGCCACTATGGAAAACAGTATGGAAGTTCCTCAAAAAACTAAAAGTAGAGCTACCATATGATCCAGCAATCCCACTCCTGGGCATATATCCGGACAAAACTATAATTCAAAAAGATACATGCACCTCTGTTCATAGAAGCACTATTCACAATAGCCAAGACATGGAAACAACCTAAATGTCCATCAACAGATGAATGAATAGAGAAGATGTGGTGCATATATACAATGGAATACTACTCAAGCATAAAAAAATGAAATAATGTCATTTACAGCAACATGGATGGACCTAGAGATTGTCACACTAAGTGAAGTAAGTCAGAAAGAGAAGGACAAATACCATATGATATTACTTACATGTGGAACCTAAGATATGACAGAAATGAACTTATCTGCAAACCAGAAACAGGCTCACAGGCAGGGAGAACAGACTTGTGGTTGCCAAGGGGGAAGGGGGTGGGTGAGGGATGGAGTGGGAGTTTGGGTTTAACAGATGCAAACTATTGACATTACATATAGAATGGATGAACAACAAGGTCCTACTGTATAGTACAGTATGTGTGTGTATATACATATATATATACACACACACACACACACACACACACACACACATATATATATATAACTGAATCACTTTGCTTTACAGCAGAAATTAACACAACATTGTAAATCAACTATACTTCAATAAAATAAATAAAAAACCAAAAAGACAACCAAACCATATATTCAAACCAAAAATGTCCATGGATTTGGAAAATGGCTTGTATTTAACATATGTGGGGAAGTGTTCTTAGTATTTTGATCAAGCCATTTCAATTTCATAATCTTGTTTCTTCTATATGCATATTAAATGTTCCCTGCAAATTATAGATGGTAACGAACACTTAAATTTAAACATCACTATTTCCCTTGACAGGACCGAGATCTTAAACATGATTGGCCATCTAAATTATTCTTAAACTAAGAATGTTCTTGTACCTCTTACATAACAAGTTGCAAATATTAAGCAATTTACTAATTACAAAATTAAGGCTGAGTGTGTTTGCTGCTTGTGGAAGGTAAATGTGTTTGCCCTCCATCACAGTATAATACCCCAAATGACTCAGGCTTCCCTTTTGTTATTTGAGCTATTAAGTAATTCACATATTTCAGAACTCTCTTGTCCAGTAATTAAAACTGTCCAGGGAAGTAATGTCACCAGCTTCTAATATCTGTCCCTGTTATTTCACCTTTGGTATTATAACCTGAACTGATTGGCTGAGCACTAGTCACTGGTCACGTGGGTAACTTAATTGTTCTGGGCCACACTTCCCACTCGAGTGTACAACGCGGGACCCAGCAGTCCGCCTGAAGGCGAAGGAAAGCATCATCTGTAACCACTCCCCAGTGTTTCACATGCCTGGACTTGCCCATATCAACAAGTACCAGCAGGCTAAAACAAAGTAATGTGCTCGTACCTATACAAGTGCCAGCCGGGGTGTGGGGCAGCGGAGGGGGGTTAAAGCATCATAAATATTTGTCAGGACATAACCCCATGTGGCACTCCCAGTGGTCACCCAATGCTTGTAAACTTACAAAGGGCCTTTTCTGTGAGCTTGTGTTCTAGATTCAAAGGATAAGCAGACCTCTCTCTTGATGTTTTAATTCACAACATTCAGAACTAAGTTTATAGCTCTGTTAATGCTAGCATTCTGTGATTTTGATGGAATGAAATTGGACCATTCTGGATGGCCATAGATCCATTTATTCAATCACTCGTTCAGTCATTCAGCAATCACGTTGGATGCCAGGAACTGTTCTAGGCACTAGTGATAGAACACAGGTGAAGCCCCCGTCTCATGGGTTTAACCTTCTACTTGGGTGGAAGGAAATAATGAAAGAAAAACTGAGTAAATAAGAAAATCATGAAAAGCGCTATGTAGATAATGAGAATAATAAGAGAGGAGTTGTCTTTCCTCCCTGTGTGAATCTGTAGCCTCTGTAGATATCGTGGGCTTCCAGGGTGGTGTAAGGTCTTAGACCTGAACCAAACCGATTGGCTTCCCTCCGGGGAATCCCTAAGATTAGTGCCCTCTATTTCTTCCATTACACAAATATAATTGACTCTGAGTTAGAGATCTAGGAGGAGAGGGATGTTTGGGTGATAGACTCAGTTAAAATTGTCTATATTACAGAGTCAGGCTTTAGAGTAGAGTAGATAAGTTAAGCAATAATCTACGTCCTTGAAAGTTATTATTACCAAATATTCCAATCAATAGTTGCATAGAGGGCTCTTGATTTTTTTTGTAGTTATCAAATTCCTATGTGTATCTATTATATCTATTGTGCTCATAGACTGAAAATAATAGATATAGATAGGTAGACATAGATATATTATATTTTGAATGTATAGTTAACATTCATTGAGTGATTATCATGTACCAAGACTGTACAAACGTTATCCTTGTTAAGCCTCGTGAATGACCATGAGCTACAGACTATTACATTCCTGTCTCTAAGATGGAGACTCATTAACTAGACCAAGGTCACACAGCTAACAGCTAAAGAGCCAGGCTTCAATGCAGGTGCCCCCTCTAGAACCCAAGTCTCTAACCATCAGCATGCTTCTTTATAGATCCTACTGTGTCTTAAAATATTATTAAATCGGACACTTCCAAAAAGAGGTTCTTATACTCAGAAAGTTGGGAGCCATTGGTCTGGATGATGGCCAGCTAATCATTTTGAAATTAAAATATCCAGGCAAGACTATTTTAGGGGAAACAGATAAAGTCAACACACGATCTGAAGAGATATCACCAGTCTTCATGAGTAATTAAACCTTTCACATCACATATATGTGTCTACTGTGTGTGAATGGACAACAGTGTGAGTGACAGTCCTTACCCTCAAGCAGTTTACTGAACCCCAGGCATAAACTGCTGAAATAAGACAGCATGAATGAGTCCCAGTGTTGGTAGCGCAGCTAATTAATGATGTAAGGAATCATAGGAGAGAGGTGGGCAGGGAAACCTTCAAACAATGGGAACGCTTCACTTGGGAAATGAAAGGACAGTGATAATTGAGAAAAAGAAAGAGGAGGTGTATTTGACGTAAAAAGATCACCCACCACTGGGCAAGCCACGGTAGTCAGAGTGAAGACCCCGTGTTGGAACACGAAATAGACCACCTTGGTGAGACAGGAAATTTCCTACAGAGGGTGAGGAGGGAAGGGCAGAGATGGAGAAGCCAATGAGAGCTTAATTATGGGATGTGTCCGTGTCATGGTAGCATGAAGTTTATGGAGACACATAAGCATACAAATGAGGCGAATACTATGCTTTAGGGAAGTTTTCTTTGCTGCAAACGGGAAGACACATTTCAGGTCAAAAGCAACCCAAATACTCTCTGTGTGGGGTGCCACGGGCAGTAAAGAAATCATTGGGAACCTTTGAAAGGAACTTTCAGCACTTTTATTAGAGTGGGAAGAAAATCCAGAAAACAGAAGGTTTGAGAAGAGTTAAGTGCTGAGGAAATAGATACAAATGTGAGCGATCGCACGTTCGAGAAGATTCAACAGAAAGAAAAATCCAGCCACTTGACTTCCATGTCACTCTCAATAAGGATGTCTCAAGATCTGGGTATATCTAAAACAAGTGTAAAATGATCAATAAGATTAAAAGGGATCCCCCCCTAAAAAAGAGTAGAAGTAGAGGAATAGCGTAGAGTTGATGTTCCTACAGAGTTAGTTAGTGGAGAAAGGGAGCAAAGGGCACAAAAAGCTGGGATTGTTGAGGCCAGTTCAACCAGAACAGACCCCCTGGAAATCCCATTACCCCATATCTTGCTTTTCCCCATGCTCACATAAGCATCATCTGTCTCTGTGTCGCACTGTGTCAAAGTTACGGAATTCCTTGGTTTGCTTCTCCCTCTTCCCTTCCTGTCCACCCCTTGATGAACTTGATCTTGCCATGAGGCAAGAGTGTTTCTTGCTCATTAGTGTGCCCCCGGCCCTGAGCACAGCCTCTCTCATTTCAGTCCTGAAACACTTGCTAAATGAATGAATACAAGGAGCTTGGGGGCAGCGCGACCGTGAGACCCAGACATTTCCAATGAAAATTAGGAACTTCTGAGAGGAAATCCTTGAGTGATGTCACAACACCCAGTGTGGATTTGTGGCTGGACAGCAGTCTGCATCACTCCCCAGTGATGCCCTCTGTTCCGGGGACCACAGGAAAGTAGATGGTGACCCAGCGTGGACGGGTCCCAGGTTAGTGGTACAAAGCTCTCTGTAGAATATGATCAGCATTTAAGCAGTTAGCTAGGAAGATGACAATATCATCTTCTCCAGCGTAGAAGGTTCTGATGAGGAAGTGGTCCAGGACTGCTGTGGCAGAAATTTAGAGACTTGGGATTTCCAAGAGGGCTTTAAGAATCGATAGGAAATAATACTGTATTTGATATGAGATCATTCTGGTTTGCAAGTTCCTGAGGGCTTTCAGTTTTAAAATGGAGACAGTCCCAGGCAAAGCAGGACAGCTGGTAACCTGTTGTCTGCTGCAGCTTCCCCAACCCCATGTGGTTTCTTGCTGCCTCACGCTCTGCCTTAGGCACTCTTCCTGTGGTTGACACGCTCTTTCTGGCCTTTTTCATCTGACTGCCCCCTATTCTTCAACTCAGAATTAGTTCATTTAAAAAAAAATCTTATCAATTCCCTCAACTGTCATGTCCCCAAGACGACCATGAGCTACAAAGGACGGTTTTCAAGACTTGGATATTCCGCCAGAGAAAGTGACTAGAACTTGTGTTTGGAAAGTAGAACCTGAGGGAGTTTTTTGTTTTGTTTTGTTTTTTAATCCTTTCTTCTTTTGTGTGTTCTTTATATTTTCCTTAATGAGTTTCTCAAAATGGCGCTCTTTCTTTCATTCCTCAAAATAGACAAGACATTCTGCATTGGAGAATTTTTAGTCATTACCCTAACAAAAATGGTTGTATTAGTGGTTATTAAGTATGTTTCTTGGAAACCCATATTTGGGATTCTGCATCTGTTGTTGGGCAGGCATGAGGCTCACCTCACGATGGGCAGTCTGTCCTTGGACTGAATCTGTCATAGGATAGGAAGCAAGTTGAACAGTAATTCAGGGATTCATCACCTCCTCTCTTTGCTTTAATTGGTGGCAGTATTAAAATAAGTTAATTAATGAGTTTATGCCTCCTTAATATATATATGTTAAAACGTGCCTTTCGGGAGCTGCTTCTAGGAAGACTTGGTTGAGGTCAGTCAGCATGATTCCCTCCGAGGGTCCAGGCCCGAGGCTGCTGGCTTCCAGGGAGAGAAAAATGAAGGTGAGTGATGGGGGAGGACGCGGACATGGAGGAGGGCAGAGTGTGTATGGCAGGTGTGTGCCCAGTATCTGGCAGAGCGTGGCTGAGCCCAGGTGGGCATCGGGCCACTGTAGGTGGGTTTGAGAGACGGCATAAGAGGACAGCTGAAGATTCTTGGCCACAGACTGATTATAGGGAGTGAGGGGCAAGGTCCCCAACCTAAGTTCATGCTTTCTGCCAACTTACGGGGCCGTGTTTGAGAAATGTGAAACCACTGGCTGATTTCAAACCTCTTTGACTTTATCTGTTGTGGTTAGATTTGAACAACGGCGTAAAGGTCAAAGATGTAAAATTCCCATCCTGGGCTCGATAGCCATGCAGTTGAGATAGTGTGCCTGGACCTTAATGAAGTCGGGTTGGAAATAAGCATAAGCAGAGTTGAAAAAGGCAAGGGACCTGCTTCCGCTCCGTGAGTACGGATTTGACAGGCGTAGATGGGCTGCAGGAAAGAAAGAATTTTTGCCACAGTTCCTGGAGGAAGAAGTGTGGCCGTTTCCCAAGATATCATAACAAATGGTATTTGCTTCACAGACGCCTCGTCAGAGAACATAAGGTCAGGAAGGGGGGAAATCCAAATAACCTTCACAGGCTGAGAGTTCCATCAGTGATCAAATTGTCAGGAAGGATGTTATCAAGATGAATGTAATTACTAAACATGTTGCAGGAATGTGGTTTCTTTGGAAATAGGTGTCTATCGAGGTGAGTCGACCGAGTGACTTTGAAATCGCAGCCTGTGGTCAAGGTTATCGAGGAAGAAAATTAAACTAAGGCTTAGCGCTGAAATTCAGACCATCCACCTCTTCATTCTGCTGACAAGTTGGCTTTCCAGTTTAATTTTGCTTAGCGGTACATCCCTACGAGGTTGCTGCTGATTTGCAGTTTCTTTCGGTAACATTCTTTCATTCCTTACCTCTCATCATTCCCTGTTAAAATGCCATGTGCTATTTTATTCTATCACAAAGATGGAAACAAGTTCATTAAAAAAAAAAAGACTCAGGTACAGTTTTAAAGTTGCATGCTTCAAAGCATAATATAGCAAGACTTTCAAGATGAGATGACAGATCGCTAGGAAAAGACTGCAATATAAATTATTCAATTTATAAAGTCAAACTGCAAATGCTGAGATGAAGTCTCATGTTAACAACTATATTTACATGATTTAGGAACAAGCATAATTTGCTAATAGGTGATCCCTTGAGTTAGAAGTTACCCGGTTTCTAGAATGTAATGTCATAAAAAAGATAAAAATTCCCAGGACATGTCGAACAAAAATTCTAGCTTATTATCCAGTACAACTTTTTTTTTATTATTTTTAGCACAATAATTTTTTCATATTTATTTATTTATTTTTTTAATTTTCTTTATTTTTTTGGCTGTGTCGGGTGTTACTTGCAGCACGCGGGCTCGTCGTTGAGGCATGTGGGATCTTTCGTTGCTGGCGCTGGCTCTGCATTGTGGCACACAGACTTCTCTCTAGCTGTGGTGCGTGGGTTCGTTTCTCTCTCCAGTTGTGGCGCGCAGGCTCCAGGGCTTGTGGGCTTTCTAGTTTGCAGCACACGGGCTCTCTCATTGAGGCGCACGAGCTCAGTAGTTGTGGTGTCGTGGGCTTAGTTGCCCCGCAGCATGTGGGATCTTAGTTCCCCAACCAGGGATTGAACCCATGTCCCCTGCATTGGAAGGAGGATTCTTTACCACTGGACCGCTGGGGAAGTCCCTCCAGTACAACTTTTAAAAATAAGATTCTGATATTTCCTCCACTCCTGCAATACTTTTGTTTGTCCATTTTTTTTCTATTGAAGTATAGTTGCTTTATAATATTATATTAGTTTCAGTTGTACAACATAATGATTCAAGATTTTTATAGAGTATACTTCATTTAAAGTTATTACAAAATAATGGTTATATTTCCGTATTCTGTACGATATATTCTGTTGCTTGTTTACTTTATACATAGTAGTTCGTGTCTCTTAATCCCATACCCCTATCTTACTCCTCCTCCCTTCCCTTTCTTCACTGGTAACCACTGGTTTGTTCTCTATATCTACAAGTCTGTCTGTTTTGTTGTATTCATTCATGTGTTTCATTTTTTTAGATTCCACATATTAATGATAACATAGAGTATTTGTCTTTCTTTGACTTATTTCATTAAGCACAGCACACTCTAGGTCCATTCAGCTTTTTGCAAATGGCAGAATTTCATTCTGTTTTATGGCTGAGTAATGTTCCATTGTGTGTGTGTCTGTGTGTGTATATATGCATGTATACATATATCACATCTTCTTTATACATTCACCTGTTGATGGACTGCTTCCGTACCTTGGCAATTGTAAATAATACTGCAATGAACATTGGGTGCATGTATCTTTTCCATTTAGTGTTTTCATTTTCCTGGGATATATGCCCAGGAGTGAAATTGCTGGATCATATGGTATCTCTATTTTTGTTTTTTTGAGGAACCTCCATACTATTTTCCACAGTGGCTACACCAGTTTACATTCCCACCAACAGTGATTCCTTTTCTCCACATCCTTGCCAACATTTGTTATTTGTAGACTTCTTGATGATAGCCATTATTTGTTCATTTGATCACCTGGAATTCTGAGTGTCCTAGCAGCATGCCTCAGTTTACCTTGCTCAGAGAAAGTGGGAAGGAACCGTTTTAAGTTTTGTGTGTTGTTTACTTAAATTAGGCCACTGAACTGCTACGTCACCTCCTACAGGATGGAGGCGTGGGGACTCTCGGTGTGACTCGTATTTATCATATTCTCGTTGGACTCAAAACGTTAACAGCCCTAAAATGTTGCAAAGTTAAGGAAGAAACGTACTCTGTTGACAAATAAATAGAGTAACCTTAAATTGTGAGCATTGCAGCAAGTGTTTTGGTGGAAAATGAAATTATCTGAAATAGAACAATTGACGATAGAGGGCTTTCCGAAACCTCGCTGTGGAACTTGAACTGTGCTTTTAGCCCATTCTCTTCTCTAAACCCATTTTTTAAAATTTGTTTTTAATTTTTTGCCCTGTGTTTAATGTGGTAATAGTGGCCACTTGCTGATGGTAGGAAAGTGATGACATTTATAGCCAGTCCTTGAATAGAGATTTTCCTTTTTATCTACTTAATAGTTTTAATCATTCATACAAACATGTGAGGACTTTAGTAATTAAAGCACCATAAAAGGCACCATTGGGCTCCAGAGATGGATCCTACATGGAGTCAGCCTTGAACCACTAACGGGTTAATAGAAGGAAGATGTCTGGTGCAGGAGTAGCTATAGCCAAATATGGACTGTGCACAGTTTCATGTGGTCAGGAAGCAAAACAAAGGCATTTGGCAAAAAAAGATCCCATACTTTATTTTGTTACCTTCGACATACTTTTTCTCTTACACCTTTTCTATTCTCTGGATGACAAAGAATCTTTTTTTTTTTTTTTCACTCCACCACCACTGCCCCACCACTTTCCCCCCTTGGTGTCCATACGTTTGTTCTCTACATCTGTGTGGATGGCAAAGAATCTTACTAAACTTGTTCTTCAGCTTTTCAAACATATTGTACCATGAATAGTCATAATAATGCACATGACAATTTAAAAAGTGTCCAAGAATTTGCCCAAGAAATATCATAGAAAGAGAAACCGTTTTCACCACACATTTTCTATTGTAACTTTATACCCAGTAAATCATGTTTTCTAGTTTCTTATGAAGTATACAGACAATTTAACCGACAATATGGCTCTTTAAATTAAAAGATAAAACTGAAAAGTCACTCAGGAAAGTGAGTATTATTAGTATCACATCTTAAACTAACAATGCCCAAATTTATCTCTCAGTATAGCCAAAACTGAGAAACTGGTAAATTCTGTTTTTATTGATACTATCATCAGTATATTATGTACAAAATCACCCAGCAGACATAAGAACAAAAGCATACACATACTGAAATTTCCAGACTTAGAGCCTCTTACGTTTGCTGAATCCAGGAATCATAAGATGAATAAATCATCTGTTGTTGAGAACAAATTTAGCAATACAAACTCAACGTCTTCATTTGCGACTTGAAAAGGAATTATTCTGTGGACCTCAGAAGAGTGCATTCATGTGATCAGACAATTTAGTCCCGTAACCCACTAGGGTAGTTGATATCAGAGTTAGAAAATGGCTTTTTCTTGAAAAATCAGAAAGTGAATGTTTTTCATGGGCAACCACTATTCTGTGCTGTCAAGACACTGATAGAAGTCAAAGAATTTATATCAAACTTTATTTTCCCTGTCTAAGCCCCTTATAAACAGTAGCCTATTTGTGATGTTGAACTAGAACTAGTCTCACAAGTGACAGAGTTCTGAGTCTTGGGTTCTCTCCCCAGCTCTGTAATTGACTGACTGTGAGGTAATAAGATATTTGTCAAGCTCTGCACGGATCTCATATGAAAAGAGCCATGTACGTAGGAAGCACTGTTATGAGTTTAAGGCCCCCCATAGGCTTTGGAGTCAACTTGACATTCAGTGGAATAGGATGTAGGGAAGGTTCACATTGTGGCTGCTGCTTAGCTGGAGACCATTTAATTAAGAACCGTTTTGGAGGATTTTCCTTGGTATTTTAATGAAATTCAATCCGTCATGCTTATTATCACAGTACCCGTGCGTATCCCTGCCGGCAACTGGGAACACGGGTGACTGCCCCTCCTTGGTATGGCCCTGTAGGTGGCGCATCGTTGAGCGAGGCTCGACATCACAGCCGATCATTGTGGGCATGGACGGCTTTTCAGTTTTTTTTTTTTTTTTTTGCGGTACGCGGGCTTCTCACTGTTGTGGCCTCTCCCGTTGCGGAGCACAGGCTCCGGACGCGCAGGCTCAGCGGCCATGGCTCACGGGCCCAGCCGCTCCACGGCACGTGGGATCTTCCCGGACCAGGGCACGAACCTGTGTCCCCTGCATCAGCAGGCAGACTCTCAACCACTGCACCACCAGGGAAGCCCCAGCTTTTCAGTTTTAGTCTGTTGACGTTTTGTCAAAGTCCAAGCTTAGTAATTCTCATTGAGATAGATGCATCTTGTCAGATCGATACGCATCTTGGAATTTGTATCTGAGGTTGAGAATTAAGATATAAGAAGGAATATTTAAGACCCAAAGAATCTACACTCTTCTCTTGCACTGAGAGCAAATTTCTAGAGTCAAATAACATGGACAGACTTGTAGAGCCCTCCCGTTTCTAGAGGAATTTTGCAAGACCATAGAACTGGAGAAGAAAGTGAATGAAACCTCAGCATAACCAACTAAATATCTTCTGATGGTGGAACAGTGTTGTGAAAAACACACCAGATGAAACCAAGCAGAAGTGAAAACAATTTGGGGAAACAGAATGAAATGATCAGGGTGGGAAACAGTAGCCATCCCATTTCATGCCAGGTATATACTTACCCAAGCTGACACCCTGCCACAAGGCCCGGTGAGAGACGTGCGTGGTGCGTGTGTGTGTTTGTGTATGTACTAAGGGCATTCATGAGGATGGGGGCATGGGATGAGAGAGCCAGAAATCACAGAAGAACCCAAAGCAGAAAGTGGAGGCAACTCTTTCAACATGACTGCCTTGAAAGATCACAACCAATGGGGGCCCATTTTAAGCCTACGCTGATTTAGCTTTGAGTAACTTCTTTATAATTCACTGGGAAACATAGTTATAGATTGAGAGCCTCTTTTTTTTTTCAGTTCTTATATATGGCTCATGATATGTTTACATTCGCCACTCTTCTTGCTAAGGCAACTAATGTTGATGATATTTTACATGTATTCTTTCGCTTAATTGCCTTCACAATCCTTAGATTCTTGTCGTTTTATCCTTACTTTACACAAAAGCGTTCAGATAAACTAGTACAAAGTACCAAGTATGTCTGTGGCAAAGTCTGAATTTGAAAATATCTCTGTAAGATATCTTTAATATCTGTAAAGATAACTTCATCTTTAAAACATCTTTGCAAACTAGTCTAATTCTTAGGGAACATACATTACATGTGAGCTAAGTCATTAACAGCTGATTAGTTATGATAAAAAAATGTGTGTGTGTGAACGTTTATCCAATTCTGAGAGCATGATGCCAGCTTTAAACTTTGGAAACAGTTGGAATTTGGAGAATATAAAATAGATGGAGGAAAGAGGGTAGGTTATATGCTGTGAGAATAACAGAAAATGTATTTTTATCAAGTCATCCCTCCTATTTTTTTTTTTTTTTTGGCCGCGCCGTGTGGCATGTGGGATCTTAGTTCCCCAACCAGGGATCGAACCCATGCCCCCTGCATTGAGAGCATGGAGTCTTAACCACTGGACCACCAGTGAAGTCCCATCCCAACTTTTTTTTTTTTTAATTCATTTATTTTATTCATATATTTTTGGCTGCATTGGGTCTTCGTTGCCGTACGCGGGCTTTCTCTAGTTGTGGCAAGCGGGGGCTACTTTTCTTTGTGGTTTGCGGGCTTCTCATTGTGGTGGCTTCTCTTGTGGCGGAGCATGGGCTCTAGGCACGCGGGCTTCAGTAGCTGTGGCGCACAGGCTTAGTTGCTTCACGGCATGTGGGATCTTCCCGGACCAGGGGTCGAACCCGTGTCCCCTGCATTGGCAGGCGGATTCTTAACCACTGCACCACCAAGGAAGTCCTCTCCTGTTTTTTATTATTAAAAATCAAAGCACACATTTTGTAGAAATATTTTCAAAATATGAAGAAGAAAAATTGTACCCATAATGTCCTTACTCAGAATACCTTGCCAGTGTTAAAGTTTATCGTATTCTTTTATTTTCCTACACCTATATCTGTATGTCTGTCATTTTACATTATGCTCTTTCCCTTATACAAAGTTCCCCAGATTTTTAATGTTTTTGAAAAATTGTTTTAAAAGTTGTATAAAGCCATCATGTTGATATGCTAGAATTTATTTAGCCGATATCTGATCTGTAAATTGTGTATTTCCTTAAATTTCACTATAATATATAATCCTTTGATTTTAAAAAAAGGAAAAAGAATTCCCCGGTATATGAGATTCTGCTCACACTGCTATTATGTCTTGACTCTGCAGCTCTTGAATGAGATTAATTATTCAAAAGGCACAGATTTATGATCCAGGAAGTACATCTCTGCTTGTTCTTGTTTTTTGTTATCATTTTGTGAGTGTTTCAGTAAGCTTAGTGTATAGAGAGATGTGAACAACAGAACACTTCTGAGCTAAGTGTACAAAAAAGAGGAGATTTTATTGAGTGCATCAGGACATGTAGGGGACCCCAAGGAGGCAGCGCAGCTGGCCGGGCTGCTGGCTCCTCTGCTTTATTTAGAAAGCCTACCTGTCTCTGTGAAGTTTGTGGTCATTGCCAGGTCTCTCTGAAGAAAGGCTTTCTCAGCCTCCGTGAATAGGCTGAAAAATAATGTGCTCTTAGTTGCCAAATTTGCTTTGCTAGCTCCATCACTAACAGAAGGGAACTAGGCTGTCTCAGTTTTGATCCTGCATCTTCAGGAGCAGAGTCGGACCGACCTGGCTGGACCAGGTGTGTCCTTCAGTCTGTAATCAATGTATAAATGTGGGGTCTGGACTCTGAGCAGGAGAGGGAGGGTATAGACTTGGAAACCCCCTCCCAATGGACTTGTGCATCTGGTAGGACATTTATAAGCCATTCAGTCTGCTTTGGATTTTGCTCTTTTTGTACAACGGAAGAATGTCGTATTTACCTTCATGACTTTCAGTGCATCCTTCTGAAGAATGCATCTTCCTGACTTTTAAGGCATCTTTTATCCTTTTGATGAATTTCCTGGAACAGAAATTGAGATAATTATACTCTTTTTGGTAATACGAAATTGTTTCAAGGACATGTTATGTGTTGAATAAACAAATCAGAAATGAGAATTCTAAATCATTGGTGTCTTTAGTTGCATGACAATGATAGTAGTACAGATTGAATTAAAACTTCTCTTTCTGACTTCCGCACCACATGGATAAATTGAACTCCTTTGATCTTTCTGTAACCAATGAGAAGTGAGAGAGTCTGGGTGTGTGCGTAATATGTGTGAAAATCTGTACATATAAAATAATACTTATTTCTCTAGGAGAATGGGATGGACTTCCTCTGGAAACTTCCCAAAGTTATTAAAAATATTAATAAACTAAGCATTCAATATTTATTAAACTTTAAATAGAATATTTTAGTATATTTAACATAGTGAGAAATCATATTATTATATACATTATTCATTTAAATGCATGTATTGGAGCATTTCAACCATATTTTTAAACAAGAAGACATCATGAATTGGACCAATATTATTTAATTAGGGTATCCTTTTGCCAGAATAAAAAGCAGCATGCAATTGTCATCTGTAGTGTCCTAAAGTCTATAATTAAAAATAAATATTTTCTAAAAGCCTTTACATTTATATGGGACTTTTCAGACAGCATAGTACATTCATGTATTATCTTATTTGCTTTTAAAATGACCATGGGAATTAGGTGTTTTCCAGATACTGAGTATAAAAAACCCTGTAAGAAGTAAATAATTCTAATTTGAAAAGTACTAAATGAATCACTGAGAACATAAAAATATAAACAAATAATTAAGAAACATCGTGACTAATCAAGAAGAGCTTCTCCAAAAGAACTAACATAAACATTCCAACATAAACATTCCAAGTCCATTAATCAAGTTTTCCACTAACATCAAGGAAGGCAAGAGAGTCAGCATTTACTGGTGATGCATCATGTGGTGGGGATTGTGCTGGACTCTCCTTTGTCAGTTAGAGCTTCAGGGTTTATTGTCTCTAATTTATAGAGAAGGAGATGGATGCTTCCAGAGGTTCTATGACTTTCTGAACGTCACCTACATAATAAGTGCTAAATGCCACTTGATCTTTCCCAAGGATGTTGATTTTCTCACAGTGCTATCCTGCTTCTCCTTTTCACTCTTAATGTTTGGGGTTTTTTTGGCTTGGGAAGAAAGGGGGAAAGTATTAGAGCAGATTCGATCCCGCGGCATCTAATGGTCCAGGGAGGTGACAAAACAGTCTTAGTGAGGTTACAATATTGCTTGTGATGTTTCTTCCTCAGCAAGTTTCAGACAGCACATTGTATTTTTCTTACTTTATCGAAGTATAGTTGATTTACAATGTTGTGTTAATTTCTTCTGTACAGCAAAGGGACTCAGTTATACATATTTTTTTTTCATATTCTTTTGCATTCTGGTTTATCACAGGATATTGAATATAGTTCCCTGTGCTATACAGGTGGACCTTGTTGTTTATCCATCCTACATATAATAGTTTTCATCTGCTAATCCCGAACTCCCCATCCATCCCTTCCCCACCCACCCCCCACTTGGCAACCACAAGTCTGTTCCCTATATCTGTATGTTTCTGTTTTGTAGATATTTTCATTTGAGACAGCACAATTTAAGTTGCTGAGCTGACAAAGGAGATGCATTGCCTTACGTAATCACTGGGATTCAAATGTCGCTTGAGCCTTAGGGTCATGATTTCTTCAGGGCCGTGTCTCTGGGTCTCCCAGATGCATTCAACTCTGCCTTATTCTTTGGCTAATGCGTTTCGTAACGCTTTGCTCATGATAGAGCAATGGCTGCTGGAATCTCCAAGACCACATGGTTCCACATTCAAAGCCAAGGCAGAAGAGAACTTCTCTTTTCCAGCCATTGGGCATCAGCCATGGGCTTCCCATAGTAGGACCAGCTTAGACCACAGGCCCAATCATGTGGACGCCCAATCACTACAACCAGGACAATGGGGCATCTCGATCTGAATAGGCCACGTCACACGGCCATTGGAAGATGTGCCAGTTGCTGACTGGCTGACACCCATTGACTCCTTGGCACCAGGGTGGATTTATTTCACCAAAATCCAATGACTGGAAGAACTGGAGTTTTGTTAAGAAAGAAAAAACAGAGAAATAGATGCAGGGGAGACAACAATAATGCCACTGAAACGAGTAAATTATTTTGGTTACTTCAACTCTTCTTCAGTCAAATACTGTCGTACCTCTCATCAGGTTTACGAATAGGAAGTAGGAGACGAAAGCATAGCCAGAGATGTACCCATCTAGATATCTGGCCTCTTAGAATCAAATGATCTCTCTTATTTCCTAAAAACAATTCAATTGGTAAGGATACCTTTTGAAGACATCTTACTGGCAGTGCATGCCTCTGTCAAGAAATGTCTTTTCATGTTCATTATTCAGGAGAGACATTAATTATTTTTGATTACACAGCTACATCGCAAGTTAATGTTTCTGAATTTAAAAAGCATGCATACGTGTGTGTGTGTGTTCTTGTATTCACATTAAAACTATCTAAAAATATGTTGGCCTGTTCTCAAGTTGGCTCACTGTCACCGATCCCACTTTACTTTCCTCTTCCTACCCACTCTGGAATTTAATACACTTGCCCACACCGTCAAGTGTGAAAGTACAGTTATGCAAACACGGCTTCTCATTGCATGTAGTTTCAAAGGGTGAAGGAAATTCACAGGGAAGTGCATTCATATTACAAAGTAACAATGGTAGGGAAAGGTTTGAGGTTAGATTAAGTGACCCAACACTTTCAGATTCATATTACTTTCCAGACTCGTTTTTCTAGGTAGAATTTTAGTGACAACGTAACAGGTATTTTTCAAATTCAACTGAGTAACCAGGGCTGCAGCTTGCGATTTTCCAGGGTACAAATTGATCTGAATTGATCCCAGGCACAGTGCTGATTCGAAATACATTGTGTATATTTATAGGTGCCCTTTTACCAAAGACTATGAACTTTTAAATGATTTAAAGTATGTATGTAATTCATTTTCATGGCCTGTTGACAGAATACTTGAAAAATCTTCAAACAAATTACAAGCTGTGCTAGTTTTCTAGAAATACGGTTTTAAATCTGCGTTTTTAGAGATAAAACAACTAGCAGTTAATTGGGGAAATGGCCATTCACTTTTTTTGGGCCCAGCCACTCCACGGCATGTGGGATCCTCTTGGACCGGGGCAAGAACCCGCGTCTCCCGCATCGGCAGGCAGACTCCCTACCACTGCACCACCAGGAAAGTCCCTGGCAAAGGCATTTTATATAACTTATGCAAACATTATTTATGCATAAGGCTTCATTTAAAGAATTAAGTAGTTACAGAAACCGATAAATTTCAGATTCAGCAAACGTTTATTCAGCAAACGTTTACTGAGCACCTGGGCTCTTTCAGATAGTTATGTTTTTTGGCCCTCCTAACCTCTTAGTAAGATATTACCTCCTTGTATAAAAATTATCAGTAAAGAAGGAGGGAGATTAAGAGGACTTATAGCAATTTTTGTAGTGTAAAACACATTTTCTCTAGCTCCCAGCATGGAGTTTGGGGCCTGATGTCAGAAGTCAAGGCTAGACTTGTCAAATTCTAGAATAGTGGTGGGTGTGCATGGGAAGGGAGGGTGGTTGGTCTAAAAATCAATAGGGCTGAGTCGCTTTGATTTGTTATTAAACGCGGCATCTTCTGTATTTTAAATTTCAACAACACTAAAGAAAGGATTCATATTTTAATGTTTATCAGTGGGTGTGAGCTAAAGATAGTTTTAAAGCGTCTATCCATGAGATGGCATCTTCAGAAGAGAAAAAGTTCACTGGAGAAGTGTGTGCCTTGCTACTAAGGTGACCACCCAGGGTCGGGACCTATAACTTGCCCTTCATTCTTTTCTGCAGATACCAGGCCAGTGAAGCAGTAGTGGGAGGGGTCCTGAGAGACCCCTGTAAAAGGATCGCGGATGTGAGGTCACCTGGGGGAGATTAGGGCCACATGGGAGAGATGAGGGACAAATGCAGAAGGGACTTGGGCAGAGTCCTGTTGTCACCAGTCCATGGGAGAGGGACAGAGCCGGTGTGGTGCTTCCATATCACCATTGCTGGTCTGGTGGCTGGAGTCTGGGGGTGGGTCATTATCCATTTGTTAAGCATCACTAGTTATTGTGTCCACCATGGCAGTATTGGGGAATGGCTTCTGACTGGTGATGCCCCAGTTAGCAAAACCAGACCCTCGTCACAGTGCATGGAAAGAAACTTGGCCAAAATCTGATAAGAAGCGAGACAGCCTTGCTAGTAGTTTGAATTAACATAAGTTGGTAACAATAGGCCTCCTCCAAAACACCTTTATCTATTTCAAATGCGTATGTTGAAATGTTGTCCCCTTATCCATTTCCAAGATAATTATGGAGATCGCGTTTTTCATTAATTGGTGAACTCTATATTTCATGTTAATTATTTGCTTTAATTTCTGGCTATATTATCAGATATTTTCCACAAAAAAGGATTCCTTCCAAAACTCAGTGAGTGTAAATTCCACAGTAACTTAACTATTCTGTGTAGTTAACTGGCTATATAAATGATAAGAAATATAGGATAGTTCTTAAGTTACTAACAGGCATTTCTTCTCTGTAGATTCTGTGATTCGATGCAGTCTGATAAAATAGTCTCTTTAATTCATGTGTGTGTGTGTGTGTGTGTGTGTGTACTCTTACAAAAATAGTCATCACATAATCTTACAGTTATTTGTATATCCTCTTTATTCTCTATTGCCAATAAATGAAAGGCAAGGACTACTGCCTTTAGTATTTTATACCCAGGGAATCAGTATATAGTTTCATTAATCTCATAGTTACTTGACAGATTGAAAATGATGTTTTTAATATATAACATGAGACATTCTTAAATTTCCTTCCTTCCTCCCTCCCTCCCTCCCTTCCTTTCTTCCTTCCTTCTATCCTTTCCTTCCCACTACTATTTAATGAGCATCTGCCAACTGCCCAGCACTTTCATGTGTTCAGGGGTACAGTGGTGAGTAAAAGCAGAACTCATGAAATTTGTAGTCCAGTTGGAGGGAGAACTTCATTCATGATCACGTGGAGAAACGTAAAATTGCAACAGTGATCAATGCTATAAAGAAAATGTATTCAAGCGCTATGAAAGCATAAAAGCAGGTATTCTTGATGTGGTCTAGATTATAAGGAGAAGTTTTCCTGAGAAAGTTATTCTGGGTTGGAAATAAAATCCATGATTATAGAATATGTGGATAAAGTGTGGTAGATTGGAACCAGTTTGCAGGGCAGAAATAGAGACACAGATGTAGAGAACAAACGTATGGACACCAAGGGGGGAAGTGGTGTTGGGTGGGGTGGTGGTGGGATGAATTGGGAGATTGGGATTGACATGTAGACACTAATATGTATAAAATAGGTAACTAATAAGAACCTGCTGTATTAAAAAATAGAATAAAATTTAAAAATTAAAAAAGAAAGTGTGGTATATTGGGGTGAGGAAGTGGAGCGGGGTGCGGGGGAGAGAGAGAGAGAGAGAGAGAGAGAGAGGGAGGAAAGCAGAACAGCAGTTCAAAGACATTTTACAAAGTGAACAATGTGCTAAGAAGAACCAAGAAGGTCTCAGTGTCTGGAGAACGACAAAGTAAGGGAAAGTAGGGTGGGGGCAGCTGTGGAGATGTAGACACGGAACAGTAGTGACAGGCTCTGTAAGTCATGATGACAGTTGTGTTTTTGTCCTCTGACTGTGGCTTGGAAAGCAGATCACTGCAGATGAGGAGTCAGAGAGGACTGAGTGAAGGAGATGGCACTGCTGCTGACAG
Source organism: Aethalodelphis obliquidens (assembly GCF_003676395.1). Taxonomy (NCBI): domain Eukaryota; kingdom Metazoa; phylum Chordata; class Mammalia; order Artiodactyla; family Delphinidae; genus Aethalodelphis; species Aethalodelphis obliquidens. The sequence continues at coordinate 8,178,269 of NW_020837969.1, forward strand.
AGACAGTTGGAAAGGATGAGATTTATTTGAAAAGCAAAATTGGCAGGACCTGGTGATGCATCAAATGGAGAGTTAAAGACAGGAATAAGAACACAGGGCGGCAGCTGCAGAGGCTCTGAGAAGTGCTTGAAGGTGGATTGGGGTGTCAGAAGTGGGACACGGACAACATCGGGTGCAGGTGCAGTCGGGAGCTTCTGTTTCAGTGCTTGGCAGGGAATGAGAAGCTGGTTAATTTGGTCTCAGCATGTATGGAGAGGGTGTCATAAACAAAAGAGTAAAGATGCTGTTGAAAGTCTCTTCAATCCCAGGTACCTCCAAGCTGGTGTATGTTGAGGCCTGTGTCTGTGATCTCTCTGTCTGAGGATGCACAGAATGTGGCTGTTGATATGAGGAAATACTGTGTAAAGCTGAATCATGTAATTATCATTCAGCAAAATGTGGATAATAGCTTCCTCATCTGCTTTCTAGGATTGTTGTCAGGATCAAAGGAGATAGTATGGCTCAAAAACAGCAAAGCCTTATGCAAAGCAATGTGAGGGATTACTGTATCTACCAAACTCAGGCACATCCTGAAGATAAGTGTGTGATTCAGCCTGGATGGTTCTCTTTTGGCTTTTCCTGTCCATCTGAAAATTTAGGAACTTGGTGTCTAGGAACAATATGATGCCTTACTATACGACACACATGCAATGATTAGAGCACCTCTGGCATTCTTTTAAAGGAAATAAATCCCCCAAATGTAAATATAAGCTTATTGTTGACCAGTAGAAGGCACTCAGAGGCACCACAGGTGGATTTGGGAAAATAGGTGAGAAAGATATACAAACATACCTGTTGAGTTTTTACTTAGTTCTGTTTTGATGTTGCCAGGAAGGCTGTCCCTTTCATATTTCCTGTGACGATCCTCTGCTCTCTGTAACCACTGGTCCTTCAGCTCAGGCCTCCATTATCTCTACAGGGAACTCTGGATCCTTCTCAGACCTGGCCCGTCCTTCCAGCTCTGACTGTGCTTCAAATCTTGCTCTACACTGTGCTTGCATCGTTCTCATCTGATATTCCTACAATCCTGAGACTCTGTGAGGTTAAAGAAGTCAATAATGATCAGTCAGCTCACGAACGGTAGAATCAAGATTTCACCCATGTCTCATTCCTTCCCTTCTTCTTTCTCTCCCTTTCTTTCTTTCTTATTGGGTGCAGTTCTCTTTGCCTCTCAATACTTTTGGAGTTTTTTCCTAGTTTTCCAAAGAAGTGTACATGTGCATGTCGCTGTGTATGTGAGTGTGTGTGTTTATGTGTATGCGCGTGAGTGTGTATGTGTATACCAGTGCATGTATGTGTGTATGTGTGTATATGTGTGAGTGAGTGTGTGTGTGTGTGTGTGTGTGTGTGTACAATCAAGTTTTCTTTCTCGTTCCTGACTCGAAAATCTTTTTTTTTTTTCCTTTTTTGGTCAAGCATGTGTCCTTTCTATGTGTTTGTTTTTAATTTTTCTGCATGCTTGGCACTTTTTATGTATCCAAGATTCAGTGATAGTCTTACATTTTCTCTTCTTGGTGTTATTTACCTTATAGGTATGTATTTCATTATTTTAATGACCCTTTACTGAAGGTTTTCTCTTAAGCAATAATACAAAATACATTTTCTCCCTCTTCTCTCCATGAGGAATTGGTTGATTTTGTATACACTGCAGATACTTCCTGCCCATCCTTCCAAGTTTGCTTTTACCTGGGGGATGTTGACAGTCTCCACCATCCTTACCCTCCCGTGATCAAGTCAGCGCCTCCCGCCCTCGCTGCTTTGATCCTAGAGCCGAGATCCCAGGGCCATTTCCATGTGAGCGAGCTCAAGAGATCAAAAGAATCCTGAAATGTGTTCTTTTAAAGGAGGTGCAGACACCTGTGCCAACATCCCCTCTAAGGGCCCCGAGCTGCCTGCAGTTCCAGGGGATTGGCCAGTAGAAGCCCAGCAGGGGTCCCCCCTGGGATGCTGGACTGAGGTCTGGGACCCCAGGCACAGGGGAGATGGGTCCCCAGGCTCTTGGGCCGCAGAAAGCCTGATTCTTTCAGGAACGCTTCATCTCCTGCACAGAGAGCTCGGGGCCGCCCTTGATGTGAGCGCTGTCGCACTCTCCACAAGCCACCTGAACTGCGTTAGATGTTCTGAGAAAGAAACATGAAGCCAACCTGGGTGGAGGGGCTGCTCCGCACTTTGGAAAACTGACCCATTCAGGAGCCATTCTTGTCGGCTGGTGGGGTGTTTCTGTCTCCTTGTTCTGAATGTGACTTGAAAAGACAAGGCATGGATGAAAGTCTTCAAACACGATTTTTCCCCACCGGCTCTTTCAGGCCAATAGCCTCCTAGAGAGGAAAAAATAGATATATAACTAACAATACGTTCTGACCTGTGTGTCTTACAAGGTGAGAACAAAATGGATCTATTAATTAAATCTAACCATGAAAACTGTTCATTTTAAACCTGTTCCCCTTAATCTCTCTGTGCTGAGAGAGGCACTATTGAGGATAAGTTATCTGATTCCATTGTGAGTGTCTGGTGCATCCAGGTGGGGAGAAGAACAGGACCCCTGCCTGGAAGCCCGCCAGCCACATTTCGCCAACATCATTGCTATTGTTCCAAAGCAGTGGCTTCTCTCCTGTGCTTTCAGGATCATCACAATAAACCTGTTTGCCAAATGTTAATTTTTTAATTTGTCGCCTCATGAAAAGTTACCACTTGATTAGCCAGAAGACTCAAGACTGCAATGTGTGTGTTGTTATTGTTTTAAGTAGATAAACAAACAGCATCAGTTGAGGCTACAAACAGGATCTAGACGTTTGCCATGTGAGTGTTTCCCGAGGGCCATTCAGTAACCTGCATTCGCAAAGCAGTAGTTTCATGACCGTAATGACAAAAGGATTGACTATTTCGTCTGGAAGGGGAAGAAAAATACTGAGAGAAAGAGTAGAGTACTGAGCTTCATAGGTGTATAAATCATGCCACAGGGTCCTAACAGAGACTAGTACTTGGAAACAGAGCTAGTTTTCAAGCCACAGTTTTAACCAGCAGTGCTTGATACTCTGTGATATTTGCCAACACTGTGTTCACAATTATTGGCGGGAAAACAGCATCTGATGGACGCAAGCCCAGTGGAGCTTCTTGGTAAAGCCAGAGTCAGGAGATAACACTGATGTGCTTGTTACATGACTCTGCTCCATGAATAAAGCCCTTTCCACACGCAACCATCTCTACCACCACACACAACTGCGTTCCTACACTCTTAGGAAATGTACTGTTACTGAGCATATGAAACAAATCATCGTTTTCTTTGTATTATACATTTTTAATTGAAGTATAGTTGATTTACAGTGTTGTGTTAACTACTGCTGTACAGCAAAGTGATTCAGTTATACATATATACATACATTCTTTTTTCATATTCTTTTCCATTATGGCTTATCATAGGATATTGAATATAGTTCTGTGCACCATACAATAGGACCTTGTTGTTTATTTATTCTATATATAAAAGATTACATCTGCTGACCCCAACCTCCCACTCCATCGCTCCTCCAACCCCCTCCCCCTTGGCAACCACCAGTCTGTTCTCTATGTCCATGATTCTGTTTCTGTTTCATAGATAGGTTCATTTTTGTCCTTTTTTTAGATTCCACAAAGAAGTGATATCATATGGTATTTGTTCTCTTTCTTACTTCACTTAGTATGATAATCTCTAGTTTCACACATGTTGCTGCAGATTGGCATTATTTTGTTCTCTTTTATGGCTGAGCAATATTCCATTGTATATATTTACCAAATCTTCTTTATCCATTCCTCTTTTGAAGGGCATTTAGGTTGCTTCCATGTCTTGGCTATTGTGAACAGTGCTGCTATGAACATAGGGGTGCATGTGTCCTTTTGAATTATAGTTTTGTCCGGATATACAACCAGGAGTGGGATTGCTGGATCATATGGTAATTCTATTTCTAGTTTTCTGAGGACCTTCCATTCTGTTCTCCACAGTGGCTGCACCAAATTACATTCCCACCAACAGTGTAGGAGGTTCCCTTTTCTCCACACCTTCTCCAGCACTTACTGTATGTAGACGTTTTGATGGTGGCCTTTCTGACTGGTGTGAGGTGATACTTCATTGTAGTTTTGATTTACAAATTCTCTAATAATTAGTGATGTTGAGCATCTTTTCATGTGCCAATTGGCCATCTGTATTTCTTCTTTGGAGAAATGTCTATTTAGGTCTTCTGCTGTTTTTCGATTGGGTCGTTTGTTTTTTTGTTGTTGAATTGTATGAGCTGTTTGTATATTTTGGAAATTAAGCCCTTGTTGGTTGCATCATTTGCAAATATTTTCTGCCATTTTGTAGGTTATCTTTTCGTTTTGCTTATGGTTTCCTTTGCTGTGCAAAAGCTTGTAAGTTTGATTAGGTCCCATTAAATTTCTGTTTTTATTTCTGTATTATACAGTTTTGTGTATCTATATTTCTCAACCAGTTACCACCACCAGTTGTTTGTGGGTTGTCTGAAGTGTCCTGAATCTTATCGAGACCCATCACGGTGGTCCATGCACTCATAGTAACCTTTGAATATACTTTTGGATTATTGCAGATAACATCTGCACAGTGAAGGATCAAAACAGGTGGCAGAGAGAACTGCTTTCAATAGGGATGTGCTTCATTTCCCATTTTAAGAGTACAGGCCAAATACAGAATGCAGTACTCCTGAAGTTGGTACTTTTAATTATAATAAAATATTCATGTACAGATAGTCAAGATATCATAAGGTAGCTAGCTCATAGGTCATGTGCTATGGACTAAACTGCATTCTTTCAGTTTCATATGTTGAAGTCAATACCTCAGTGTGATGGTATTGGATTGGCCAGAAAGTTTGTTCGTTTTTTCCATACCATCTTACAGAAAACCCTGAACAAACTTTTTGGCCAAACCAACATTTGGAGGTGGGGCCTTTGGAAGGTGATTAGGTTGAGATGAGGTCATGACAGTGGGGCCCTCATGGTGGGATTAGTGCCCTTGTGAGAAGAGATTCCAGAGAGTATGCTCGTTTCTCTCTCTCTCTCTTCCTACAACGTAAGGATGCAGTGAGAAGATACCCATCAGCAAGCCAGTCAGATAATCCTCACCTGAATTGCCTGACACCTTGATCTTGTACCTGTCAGCCTCCAGAACTGTGAGAAATGTCAGTTGTTTAATCCCCCCAGCCTGTGGTGTTTTGTTATGGCAGCCCAAACTAAAACAGCATATCTGCTTCTTGACTATCCCAAATGCACAATATCCTTGCCCACTCCTTCACTTATTAGGAGAGTGTTTCATTATTAACCATGGTCTGGACAGGGTCATGAATAGGAGAAACTCTGACACTCAGTAGGGTTAAGACCCTGTACAACATCAAAAGAGGCAAATGAGAGCTGAGGCAGTGGTGGGGGCCAGTCCACTGCTGTTCTAAATAGCTGACACATATAACATGTAAGGAGACACAGTAGGAATGTAGGGGGAGGGCTTTAGTTTAGGCAGATTGTGAGTGTAGCAGCTAAAAAAGTCAATCTCTAAATTTACCCTATTCAGAAAACTTCCTCTGTCTTATATTTGGTGACATGGATGCCCCAAGCCAGTTTCCCTGGTTACAGATGGCTTCTCTCAGGAGAGATTCAAAGGACGCATTGATCTACATGGAGCAACACTTAGAAAATTCCACTACATCTTCTGCTTAAATAGCTTCAACGTTTGTAAACCCTTAGACACACTTCTTTCAAGATTGAAGGAGGAGGGCTTCCCTGGTGGTGCAGTGGTTGAGAGTCCGCCTGCCAATGCAGAGGACACGGGTTCGTGCCCCGGTCCGGGAAGATCCCACATGCCGTGTAGTGGCTGGGCCCGTGAGCCATGGCCGCTGAGCCTGTGCGTCCAGAGCCTGTGCTCCACAATGGAAGAGTCCACAACAGTGAGAGGCCCACATACCGCAAAAAAAAAAGATTGAAGGAGGAGCATATGACATTGGGCCACTGCTTCTCATTATCACTCCTAGAAGCCACAGAAACCTAGTGAGTTTTTGTTCTTTGCCTTCTAATACACCATTCTTCTTGGATGTCCTTCCAAATATTTCTGTTTGAATCATTCTCCTTCTGGAAAACCATTGCTGCGCCCCAACCTCCAACCCCAAGAAGATGAGTACGAGCTGTGTAAAAATAGTTTTAAAAAAAAAAAAAAAAACAATAGCAGAGGGCTTCCCTGGTGGTGCAGTGGTTAAGAATCTGCCTGCCAATGCAGGGGACACAGGTTTGAGCCCTGGTCTGGGAAGATCCCACATGCTGTGGAGCAACTAAGCCTGTGCACCACAACTACTGAGCCTGCACTCTAGAGCCCGTGAGCCACAACTACTCAGCCTACATGCCACAACTACTGAAGCCTGTGCACCTAGAGCCCGTGCTCCACAAGAAGAGAAGCCACCGCAGTGAGAAGCCCGCGCACCACAACGAAGAGTAGCCCCCGCTTGCCGCAACTAGAGAAAAGCCTGCGTACAGCAATGAAGACCCAACACAGCCTAAATAAATAAATAATAACAGCAAAAGTTTTAAAGTTAAAAAAAAAAGTTGACAACTTCATACTCTAAAATTTTAAGAGTTGTATTCAGAAATAAAAAGTTTCCACAAGGAACTATAGAACATCCACCTCATACTTCCAGAATACTAGAACATTCCAATCGATGAGATTGAAAGGAATATAGAGATCTAAGGAAATAAATTAGAAATAAAGCTAAGACAATTTCAGATATAATATGGGTTGGCAAAAAAGTTTGTTTTTTCCCGCATGATGGCTCTAGTAGTGCTTAGTTGTCTTTAACTGTATTCGAAACAATTGTGTTAGATTGTATGTGACAGCTGTCATATCAGCGTGCATTTAAAATAAAACTTATCAAAAATCGGTGAATTTTTGTGTAGCCATTTTAATATTGAAGATGGAAGGAAAAAGCAACATTTTCAGCATATTATGCTTTATTATTTCAAGAAAGGTAAAAACACAACTGAAACACAAAAAAAGATGTGTGCAGTATATAGAGAAGGTGCTGTGACTGATCGAAAGTGTCAAAAGTGGTTTGCGAAGTTTCATGCTGGAGACATCTCCCTGGATGATGCTCCACGGTTGGGTAGACCTGTTGAAGTTGATAGTGATCAAATCAAAACATTCATTAAGAACAGTCAACATTATACCACGCAGGAGATAGCCGACATACTCAAAATATCCAAATGAAGTGTTGAAAATCATTTGTACCAGCTTTGTTATGTTAATTGCTTTGATGTTTGGGTTCCACATAAGTTAAGCGAAAAAAACCTTCTTAACAGTATTTCCACATGTGATTCTCTACTTAAACATAACGAAAACTTTCCAGTTTTAAAACAAATTGTGATGGGTGATGAAAAGTGGATACTGTACAACAATGTGGAATGGAAGAGGTTGTGAGGCAAGTGAAATGAACCATCACCAATCACACCAAAGGCTGGTCTTCATCCAAAGAAGGTGATGCTGTGCATATGGTGGGATTGGAAGGGAGTCCTCTATTATGATCTCCTTCTGGAAAACCAAAGGATTAGTTCCAACAAGTACTGCTCCCAATTAGACCAACTGAAAGCAGCACTTGACGAAAAGTGTCTGGAATTAGTCAACAGAAAACGCATAATATTCCATCAAGATAACGCAAGACCGCATGTTTCTGTGATGACCAGGCAAAAACCGTTCCAGCTTGGCTGGGAAGTTCTGATTCATCCGCCGTATTCACCAGATGTTGCACCTTCGGATTTCCATTTATTTCAGTCTTTACAAAATTCTCTTAATGGATAAAAACCTCCATTCCTTGGAAGACTGTAAAAGGCACCTGGGAGAGTTCTTTGCTCAAAAAGATTAAAAAGTTTTGGGAAGATGGAATTATGAGGTTGCCTGAAAAATGGCAGAAGGTAGTGGAACAAGACAGTGAATACATTGTTCAATAAAGTTCTTGGTGAAAATGAAAAATGTGTCTTTTATTTTTACTTAAAAACCAAAGGAACTTTTGGGCCAACCCAATAGATATACTAGAAGAAAAGAATAAAATAAGCAGCTTCAGTGATGTGAGAGAACAGTCAGCCTGAATGTGACGGAAAAGACAGACCTACACACTGAGAGAGGGGACACGCGATGTGGAGAAGAAATCATGGGACGTCATGACCACATGACTGAGCCACCAGGAGAGAAACACTGGAAATACTGTTTTAAGTTTATCCAAGGTAATGCAAAGATGGAAACCGCTCCCAGGAAACTTAGAGCCAAGTAGCGTGAGCATTGCTTCTCTCATCCCAGGGTGTATATGACAAGGTATGGGAAGCTTTACCAGAATCTGGTGACATCCTGCAAGTGACTCACTCACAGAATTCACACTGGTGGTTTCCTGACTTTGCTTCGCCAGGACAAAGGTTTGTTAGAATCATAAACAGGAGTCACTTCACCAATCCTTGGGATCCTCTGGGTCAGTTTATCCAGTTTTATGTCAGGGGAGGTCTTGCTAGATGGTATAGAAGAGTCCCAGGAGGTTTTTCCTGACCCAGGCAAGGGACTTGTGAGATTCTGAAGTACTGATGTCAAGATCCTGGAATTCGCTCGCTACTCCTGGAGCCTTGAGGATATTGCAAATGTATCTGCAGGTTCTAGATATTTTTGCTCTGTTCTTTACCTTTTCAATGAAGGGCTTTCATCAACATTAAAAAAAAAATCCAATTAGAATAAGGATAAAACACATGTAAAAATGTTTCACTGAAGAGAATATGCAGATGAAAAATAAGCCCATGAAAGTATGTTCAATATTATTACCCATTAGTGAAATACAATTTAACCCACAATGTGATATCACTGCCCACCTGAAATCTTTAAAAAGTGATAACCCCCCCCAAAAAAAATAAATCAAAGGCTTTGTCTAGGGGATTGGAAGTTCCTCCTAGCTTTAACTTTCTGTTATCTTGTATATAAAGATCATGAAAAATTGAAGCAAAAATAAGGCTGGGAGAATGTGATCAAGGCTTGCTTCACCAAGAGGACCAGAATCTTCAAGGCTGATCCCGCCTGTCTCCAGCGGATAAAAATGTGCCCACGTTTCTCTCTAGATTCACCAGCCCACGTCAGAGTGGTCTCTTTTATTGTTTTTCTTTTGTTCCTCTTTTGTTGGCTGACCCATTGGGGAACATGCACTGTCTGCCATGTTTGAACACTGTCACGTGTGTCCTGACACAATATTGATAATGAGGGAGCTGATTTGTCTCATGGCCTTGCATCCCCAGTGGAAAAGGGCTGGACCCACACTCAGTGGAAATAATGAAGCAAAGGTGGATGTGAAGAGTAATTGCCGAAAATTTGAAAACACCGTGTAGCCACATTAACGCAAAGGGAAGTGGCTGCTGAAAGGGATTTTATTTTTCTGAAGAACATGATGTGAGGAATAGTAACAGTTCAGACTGACATTGTTGGACACATGACTCACATCTTCATATTAACATTCACCAGGGAGACCAGCGAAAGTGCGTGAAAAGCACAGATGGGCTTTTCACGATGGGAAGGCACCCAACTACAGAAACAAAGTGCCTCACTGGAGAAAATAAAAAGAAATTAGTGTCATTAAAAGAAAAGTGTAGCAATGAGGTCTTTTTGTAAAACCTAATCCTTTTCCTCAGCAATTTCAAGAACAATCTGTGTTCCTAAAAAATGCCCCCATGCCTTTTCTCATTTGCTCCGAGTTATTCAGTCCTCTGTTATTTTTAGAAACCCTTTATTTGTCTACAAAGTAGGAATGTTTATTAAGTTTGCTATGAATTATCAAAAATGTATTCATAATTTTGAGAACAAGCCAAGTTATTAGAACTGGTTTATGGATTTATGGGAGGGATTTCATTTCCTTTGCAATTGATGCATTTGATCATAATGTGTTTGAAAAGTCAGAAGTCGGATGTGTATGTGGTGTTTCTCCATCTCTGATTTTCCCTTTTCATATAAAGTCTAAACACATTTTTTTTATTTGACCTGCATGTGTCAATGATGTATTTGTTCATGAAATGTGAACCTTACTAACAGCAAAATTATGTTCATTCTATCATAATAACATTATAGATTAGTATAACTATGTAGAAATTCCATCAGTTCAGATAATCATATTAGAAGATATGAACTGTGGGGACTTCCCTGGTGGTTCAGTGGTTAAGAATCCGCCTGCCAATGCAGGGGACATGGGTTCAATCCCTAGTCCGGGAAGATCGCACGTGCCGCGGAGCAACTAAGCCCGTGCACCACAGCTACTGAGCCTGCACTCTAGAGCCCGCGAGCCACAACTACTGAAGCCGGCGCGCCTAGAGCCTATGCTCCACAACAAGAGAAGCCACCACAATGAGAAGCCCGCGCACTGCAACAAAGAGTAGCCCCTGCTCGCCCCAACTAGAGAAAGGCCGCACGTAGCAACGAAGACCCAATACAGCCAAAAATAAATAAATAAATTTATTTTAAAAAGATATTAACTGTGAATATATATATATAAATATATATATGTACTCATTCAGGTTGCAACATGCTATTTTCCTTCATCTTCACGCTAACACTGGGTTTAAACAACTTACATTGCCTACTACAAGCTTATTTCCAATTCTAACAGTTTTGGGAATTTGGGATGATCAAGATTTACTGTTCTTATAAGGAATTGATTTTTGTCTATATATTTTTTCTAATCAAATTTGCCATTTTGAGATAATTTTAGATTCACATGTAGTTGTAAAAATTAATACAAACATCTCCTGTCCATTTACTCAGTTTCCCCCAGTGGTAAGTTCTTTTCTGTTTTCTTTTTTTTTTTAACAGGGTGGTCGGCTCACTTTTCAGCCTTCTTTTTATTTATTTATTTATTTATTTATTTATTTATTTTTGGCTGCGTTGGGTCTTCGTTGCTGCACGCGGGCTTTCTCTAGTTGTGGCGAGCAGGGGCTACTCTTTGTTGTGGTGCATGGGCTTCTTGTAGCGGTGGCCTCTCTTGTTGTGGAGCATGAGCTCTAGGCGCGTGGGCTTCAGTAGTTGTGGCTCGTGGGCTCTAGAGCACAGGCTCAGTAGTTGTGGAACACGGGCTTAGTTGCTCCATGGCATGTAGGATCTTCCTGGACCAGGGCTCAAACCCGTGTCCCCTGCATCGGCAGGCAGATTCTTAACCACTGCGCCACCAGGGAAGTTCTGCAGGTTTCATTTCTTAAAGAAACTGCAAACTGCTTTTCAGTGTGGCTGTACCATGTTCCAGCAATGTATGATTTATCCATTTTCTCCACATCCTAGCCAACGTTGAATATTATCACTTTTTTTTTAATTTTAGCCACTCTGACAAGTGCTTAGTGATCTCTCACTATGGTTTTAATTTACATTTCCCCAATGGCTAATGATGTTTAATATATTTTCATGTGCTGCTTTGTCATCTGTGTCTCCTCTTCAGTGAAATGTCTCTTCTTGTCTTTTGCCTTCGTCCAATTAGATTGTTTGCTTTTTACAGAAGAGCTTCAAGAGTTCCTTGTACGTTCCAGATACTGGTCCTTTGTCAGATATGTGCTTTGAAACCACTTTCTGCTTGTCTTAGTTTGTCTCTTCATCCTCTTAACAGGATCTCTCACAGAACAAAAGGTTTTTTTGAATTTTGATGAAGTCCAAGTTACCATTTTTTTCTTTTTATGGATTGTGGTTTTGGTGTCAAGTCTAAGAACTCTTTGCCTATTTGTAGATCCTGTAGATTTTCTCCCCACTTGTTTTTTCAAAACTTTCCATTGTTTTGCATTTTACATTTAAGTCCATGGTTTATGTTTGGTAAGACGTAAGAATTACGTCTAGGTTCATTTTAAGCCTGTGGATATCCCCTTGCTCCAGCACCGTTGTCGAAAAGGCCCTCTATCTTTCCTTAATTGAATTGCTTTTCCACCTTTGTAAAAATCAATTAAGCTTTTTTGTGCGGGCCTAGTTCTGGATTCTTCATTCTGTTTTATCTATTTGTGTATCTATTGCTTAGCCAATACCACAGAGTCTTGATTATAGTAGCTTATATAATGTCTTGAAATTAGTTAGATTGGTTTCTTTCATTTTGTTACTCTTCTTCAAAATCATTCTAGCTAGTCTAGCTCTTCTGCTTTCCCACATAAATTTTAGAATATTCTCATCTACACATATAGAAAGTTAGGTTGAGATTTTTAAAATAATTTCATAAAACCTGTATATCAGTTTGGGGAGAATTGATATTTTTTACCATACTGAGTCTTCTAACGTGGTATATCTCTGTTTACTTAGATTTCTGTCATCATTTCACCAGTATTTTGTGGTTTTCAACATACAACTCTTGTGTTTTGTTATGTTTCTACCTAACAATTTTTGAATGATTTTAAATGGTACTGCGTTTTTAGTTTTTCTGTCCATGTTGAACTCATTTCTTAGTTTTAGGAGTTTCTTTGAAGATTTCTTGGGATTTTCTACATAGACAACCATGTTATCTGTAAATATAGGCAGTTTAATTTCTTCCTTTCTGATCTGTATAACTTCGCTTTTATTTTCTTGCTTTTTTGCACTGGTTAAAGAACTTCCAACAGTATATTGAATAAGAATGGTGAGAGTGGATATCTTTTTTTTCCAATTTTAGGAAAAAGTCTTTCACTGTTAAGTTTAATTATAGCTATATATATATATAGATGCTGTTTATCAATTTGAGTAATTTCCCCTTGCGTCCTAGTTTTTTGACTGGTTTTATGCCAAATGTGTGTTAAACTGTGTAAAATGCTTTTTTTTTTTTTTGCATTGATGTGATTTTTCTTATTCATGTGATTTTTATTCTTTAGCCTGTTAATAAGGGGGATTACATTAATTGATTTTTTTAAATTTAATTCCGGTGACATTTACATTATATAAAATGAAGCATTTTAAGGTAACTAAATCAGTGCCATTTAGTACATTTACAGTGTTATGAAACCATCACCTGTATTTAGGTCCAAAACATGTTTATCACCCGAAGAGGAAACTCCATACCCATTAAACAGTTCCTGCCCATTCTCCTGAATAATAGCTCAGACCTTGCCAACTACCAATCTGCTTTCTCTGTTAATAGATAGGCCTATTCTGAATATTTCATATGTATGAAATCATACTTTCTATGACCCTTTGTGTCTGGCTTCTTTCATTTAGCATGTTTTCAAGGTTCATCCATTTTATAGCATGTATCAAACTTCATTCATTTTTATGGCTGAATAATATTCCATCTTAGGTATATATCACATTTTATTCATCCATTCATTTGTTGATGGAAATTTAGGTTGCTTCCACCTTTTGGCTATTGTGTTTAAAGCTACTATGAACATTTATGTGCAAGTATTTGTTTGAGTGCCTGTTTTCAATCTTTTGGGATGTGTACCTAACAGTGGAATTGCTGGGTCATATGGTAATTCTACGTTTAACTTTTTGGTTATTGCAGAACTTTTGGGTAGTGCTTTTCACAGCAACTAAATTATTTTACATTCCAACCAGCAGATGACTCCAATTTTTCCATAGTCTCACCAACACTGTTTGTTTTCTTTTTTATTAAATTAAGCCATCCTAACTGGCGTGAAGTTATACCTCATTGAGGTTTTTATTTCCACTTCCCTAGTGACTCATGATTTTGAGCATCTTTTCATTTATGTCTTGGCTATTTGTATATCTTAGGAGAAATGCCTGTTCAAGCATATTGCCCATTTTATGAATTGTGCCATCTTTTTGTTATTGAATTGTAAGGCATCTTTCTATATTCTAGCTACTAGACCCTGATAAGATGTATAATTTACATTGCTTTCATTCTGTACGTTGCCTTTTCACTTTTTGAAAATGTCCTTTGATGAACAAAGGTTGTTAGATTTTTAAAATTTTTAACGGTTTAATTTTTCATTTGTTTCCCATGCTTTTGTTGTCACATCTAAGAATCCATTGCGAAATGCAAGGTCATGAAGATGTATTTCTATATTTTCTTCAAAGAGTTTTATGGTTTTAGCTTTTATACTTAGGACATTTATCCATTTTGAGTACATTTTGGTATGTGGTGAGGAAGGGATCCAAACTCTTTATTTCTTATGTATCAATAGATATCCAGTTGTCCCAGGACTATTTGTTGACGAGACTGTTGTTTCCCCTATTGAATGTTCCTGCCACACTTTTCAAAAGTCAGTTGTCCATTGACGTATGGGTTTATACGTGGACTCTCAGTTTTATTGCATTGCTCTATATGTCTATCTTTATGCTAGCACTGTTTTGATTACTGTAGCTTTATAGTAAGTTTTGAACTTGGCAAGTGTGAGTCCTCCAACTTTGTTCTTTCTTGATATTATTTTAACTATTTGGGTGTTCCTCAAAAGCCCGTATGAATTTTAGGATTGAATCATCCGTTAAAAAACAAATTGTGGGTAGTTTGATAGGTATGGCACTGAAGTAATTGATCAATTTGGGTAGTATTTCCATGCTAAAAATATGAAGTCTTTCAATGCATGAGCATGAAATACGTTTCTATTTATATAAGCCTTTAATTTATTTCATCAGTGACTTACAGGTTTCAGTTTATAAGACTTTCACCACCTTAGTTACATTTTCATCCTAGGTATTTTATTCTTTCAGGGGCTATTGTAAATGGAATTGTTCCCTTAATTTGTTTTTTGCATCGTTCATTGCTGGTGTATAGAAATACAACTAAGTTTTCTGTGTTAATCACGTGCACTGCCACTCTGCTGAATTTTTTATTGATTTTAGTCATTTGTGTGTGTGTATTCTTTGGGATTGTCTATATGTAAGATTATGTCATTTGCAAACAGAGATAGTTTTACTTGTTCCTTTCCCATTGGATGCCTGAATTTTTTCCTAGCAATCTACCAGATTTGAAAGGTTAGGGACTTTTCAGGTCCTTTTTGAGAATGCATCCTACCTGAGACATGTGTGTACATTTCTAAATTTCCCATTATACATGGTGCTTTGGAATGAATGCCCTGATTTCCCAAAGAAACTCTCTCCAGCTTCTCTTCCCAGCCCTTTGGTACTCTATTGTCTGCCTCAATTATAAAATTTTGCATTAGGTGGTTTTGGTTGTACTTGCCTTAAAACGTTTTTGAGGAACGCTCACCCTTTTCTGCCTTGAGTTGTAAGTTACACAGAACAAACACAAGCCCTTTCTATCAGTCCTCAGGTAACTATCCAGACAGAGTAAGACACACAAACAATACAGTTTGTTCAGTGTATTCAGTGATTATGAACTATCTCACTATCCTTTTTTTTTTTTTTTTTTTTCTTTTTTTTTTGCGGTACGCGGGCCTCTCACTGTTGTGGCCTCTCCCGTTGCGGAGCACAGGCTCCGGACGCGCAGTCTCAGCGGCCATGGCTCACGGGCCCAGCTGCTCCGCGGCATGTGGGATCTTCCCGGACCGGGGCATGAACCCGTGTCCCCTGCATCGGCAGGCAGACTCTCAACCACTGCGCCACCAGGGAAGCCCGGGAAATGGGTGTTTAACTAAATGGCCAGTAAATGTTCTCATCAGTTAAGGTCAAGTCCTTTAGGCTTTAAATCCTTAATACAGTAACATGTAACAGTCGCCCTTCAGAGCCTCCCCACTTCACTCATACAAGAATCCAAAACAATGACACCCGATGTGACCCTCAGCACCCCGAGGTTACATCCCAGACCTCCTTTCCCCCTCTGCTTCCTCTCAGCTCCCTGCCGCCCCTCCTGCCCCTGCAGGTACCCTCCTGACAGCACTGCCCTTCACTTCCTTCTTTGCTCAAGGTCACCTGCCATTGGAACCAAGGTTAAATTGGGTTTATACCATTGGCAGCCCCTTTCCCCTTGCTCTGCTGCACTTTTTTGTTCCTTCCATGACACTTCTCATCTCCTACCGGAGCATATAATTTGTGTATTTATACTTTCATTGTTTACTGCCTAACCCTCTACACTGCAGTGGAGCAGCAAGGGCCAGGATCTTTGTCTTCCCTGATAGAACTCGAGGGACTAGAACTGTGGAAGCAGTTAATAGTCGATAAATATTTCATGAATTACAGAAAGCGTTTTTCTCCCATTCCCAATAAATGAATGAGCTGACTTCCAGTCCATATTTTGTTGTTGAGGTTCTTTCAGTAATTAATTTTTACACATCATTTTAAATTTTACTGTAACTATGAGTAGCTGTGCTTATTAACATGTGATTTCCCTTTAACGTCTCTTTGTGGTTTTGGTTTTAGGTTTTTTAGGTTTTTTAGGTTATTTAGGTTTTGCATTATCTAGACATTTCAACTAAATTGTTAAGGTGGTTACGTGCCATATTTTCCTATAGCAAATACCACAAAGTTACATACCTAGAATTTGCTTGGCAAATTTAATTTAATTAATTCCACTGTTTATTTCTCTGTCAAATGTTAATGGAAGCATATATTACAATTTGAGTTTCTCTTCAATTCTGATCACCAAAGATTTTACTTCAATGAAAATTAAAAAAAGCCAAGTCGTGTCTGTAGCTTTGCATTTCCATGCAATTATTTTTAACTTTCACTTGGCTTTGTTTTGCTCTGTCTCTTGGAAGCCACTTTCACAGCCTCCGAAGGTGGGTTGGAGACAGGAGGTCAGGAGGGAACTGACAGCAGCCTGAATATTAACACAAAAAGGGCTTCTGTTCCAGTCTAACTACAAAGAAAAGATTTTCAGGAGGACAGAAAGCAAATTCACGGGAAAGGTCATTGTCTGTGTTGAAGGAAAGATTTTGATCAAGTCAGAAGAATCAAAACTGAGTCTTAGTTAGACACAGTCTTAGAATGATCAAAGAAAAGAACCAACATGTCTCCTTTGACGGACAAACTGAATGAAGATTTAGGCAACATTAGAAGAGATTGGACTTGTGGCGATGTGTCACAATCTTGATTAGCCTCATTTTCAAGTGACAGTTAGTTATTTGTTATCCTAGAAAGAGTTTCTGTTTGGCCAAACGTAGACCACCTTCCAAAGTTGTCTGCCTGTGCAAGCAGAAGGAGCCCAGTAAATAACCTTCTTTCCTACTTAAGTTATGAATTAATTAAGAAATAAGGCAAAGATGCAAGGCTGATGGGAGCCAACGGGCAGCCTTATTACAAATGAAGCTACCGTTGAACCCTTTAATTGATACCTACAGGCATTTGATCTTTCTAATAAGAAACTCTTTCATTAGACCATCATCCTTTCTCTCCCCCATTCAACTCCACTCACACCTTTGCAAGCGCACAGTCACTCCTTAGAAGGCGACAAAGAATGCAGGCTGCCTAAAGATGGGAGAGAAAAAAGATTCACGTTCCAGATTTCTTCCTTCCCCTTCTAAACACAGCAAGCAAATAATTTACCCCTTCTGGAATAGAGTGTATGTGGGAGGGGTGGGTAGAGAGAGACCAGGAATTTTACACTAATGGAGGTCCCTCCAAATGAGAGGAAATAACATGTGAGAACCATTTGTGTCCTTTCCATATATGTCCATATTCACTTGAGATTTGCCTAAGCTGAATTTTTGAGAAATATTTTAATACATTTGGAGACCTGAATCCAGAGTAATCCAGAAGAATGGTTTTAAGATGAGGCAACAGACAAATAGCACAAGTACCAAGTAATGTGGTGTTAAATTGGCCCCAGTTTGCAGACGGAGAGAAGAGGGCTAGTGAGGCTCCTTATGGGACTCATGGAAGTTTTTTTTTTTTTTTTTTTTTTTTTTGCGGTACGCGGGCCTCTCGCTGCTGTGGCCTCTCCCGTTGCAGAGCACAGGCTCCGGATGCGCAGGCTCAGCGGCCATGGCTCACGGGCCCAGCCGCTCCGCGGCATGTGGGATCTTCCCGGACCGGGGCACGAACCCGCGTCCCCTGCATCGGCAGGCGGACTCTCAACCACTGCGCCACCACGGAAGCCCGGAAGTTATTTTTGAACTTAGATGATTGCAGCCAATTCATGTGCAGAACTGACCTTAAAACTTGGGTATCAAAACCCTAATCATGAGCAAATGAACCCAGCTCAATCCTAAAATATCCCCAAGGACATGCTTTGGAGAAAAATGGCTACTGAGACATTTTGCATGAATAACAATATGAAAAATATAAGTCTTCTTCAATATCCTGAAAGCATGGCACTTAGACCAGTTATTTGCAAAAGACTCAATTCAAATTCAGAATGATGTTTAGCATGCTTTGGAGTTCCAAAGAAATGTATTTGAAAATAGATTTTAATCTGATGTTTCCTTTTTGCCATTTGTGTTATGATTCTTTTCAGCCTGGGGCAACTTAACTCCCCAAGTATCATATTGAGATCGGGAACCCCTGCCGTTGACTTGACAGCCCTGAGTTCTTATCTAGGACTATTTTAATGCATGTCATAAATCACAAAGAAAAGCTTCTATTTTGAAACAAATTAAAAACAATCATGATCATGAGTTTCTAAAATCTGTTTTAGAAAGTTTGTTGCCTGTAAGTCTTTGCTTCATTTAAAACTCAAGATCTTAGAACTTGCCTAGAGCAAAAAATAACATTATTTGCACCTGTACAGTGACAGACAAGTTACTATTGTGAATTAGAACACAATAACAGAATTTTCAGTAATAGGAAAAAGATACATTTCATGTGTTTTTGCTCCTGAAGCCAAATCCAACCTCTGTACCTCCAACACCGAGTTAAATCTCAGAGACAGAGTTTTGGGTGAAGTAGAAAAGAGTAACTTTATTGCTTTGCCATGCAAAGGGGGCCGCAGTGGGCTAATGTCCTCAAAACTGTGTGTCCCCTCCAGGAGGGGGTAGTGAAGAGACAAATGTGAGTGAGATGAGACTGGATTTATTTTCCTATGTCATTTTTTCCAACTCCCTCCTTAGATTTTTATGGTTCTTTCGAAAACTCCTATTAATGCAAGCTCTTAATTCTTTATGATTGGGGATAGAATTTATCATTTCTCCCCCTGCTTCTCCTAATCTCCTCTCGTATTAGTTTATTTGAAAAATGATGTTAAAGAATTGACAATTCAAGCTATTCCTGACTCAAACGTAGCTTATTTATATCTCAGAGGAAACTTCAGACAGAGATTTTCTAATTCATTCTCTCCTCTGTACTTTAGGGAACTAAACCCAGAAAATTGAGTTAAATTCCTCACTCTCGGTTCTTTAAGTAGCATTGGGATATTCAGCATAATCTAATGTCCTTCATTTGCTGGCTGGGGTGCTTTCTAAAACAGGCACCTTTGAATGTCAAACATCTCTGTTTTGTTCAGTGAATGAAATCAGGTCACCCTAATAAACACACACCTTGCCCATTAAGTAGTACAGATGGGGACTAAATATGTGTATTTAATTTAATTCTAAAATAAGGCTTAAATTAGAATGTTGCGGGGAGATAACAATGAGAGAATGTCATCATCCACTTGGCAGGAATTGAGACAGTGAGAATTCTCCCAGAAGATGTCTAAGAACCATGTGAGGCTGTGAATCCCCTGGACTTCACGTCGCAGGTGGGGATTGAGACGCTGAGGAGTGAATAAGAGTTTAGTCCCTAAGAGTGAAGTGAAGTATGACTCTGCGTAGAGAAACCACTAAACTTGATGCTTTCTTATCTGATCCACTTGTGCTTGTTCGAAGTTTTCTTTTCCGCAAATGACTATAACCAAGCTACATGGAACACACTGGAACTGATGATGGCCCGGGGCCCAGGGAAGCAGCATAGCCATCCAGGCAGCCATGCCCCATGGGCTTATCATCAATTTAAAAATTCACCATTAGAGAGTGGTTTTATCAACCTTTTTTCTTCTGGAAATGCCAACTAAACTTTTTTGTTGTTGTTACTTTTTTTTTTAATATATATATATTTTTTATTGGAGTATAATTGCTTTACAATGGTGTGTTAGTTTCTGCTTCACAACAAAATGAATCAGTTATATATATACATATGTTCCCATATCTCTTCCTGCTTGCGTCTTCCCGCTTGTTGTTGTTACTTTTATACTGAGCTATAGATATAACATTGTTAGTTTTGATGTACAACATAATAATTTAATATGTGTATATATTGCAAAATGGTCACCACAATAAACCTAGTTCACATATATCAGACTCTCTTAGCAACGTTCAACTATACAATACAGTGTTATTTACTATAGTCACCATGCTGTACATTACATCCCTAGGATTTGCTTGTTTTATAACTGGGAGTTTGTTCTTTTGGACCCCGTTCACCCATTTCGAGAATTATTTCACTCTTGATAATTAAACAAACACTTTTTTTTATCACTTATTCAATTTCCCCTTTGCTTTAGTCCAGCTGTATAACATTCCTAAATTTGTATACATTTCATGTTATGGAATTTTGTGTAGCAGAATGATTTTTTTATTCACAGTTGAAAGCAACATGCTCATTTAGCTTCAGCGTTTTTATTGTCATTCACTTAGCTCCCCATTATACTTTCCGGAGCCATCTCCCACAGGTCTAAAAGATTTGATTTACTATGCAGCTTTGATCAGTTAATACTGCAAATGGTCATTTATCTCTATATTCCTTCTTTTTATAAATATTTAAGTTATGAGTATAATCTTCTGGTTTATATGCAGTAGTTAAAGCGAGGCAAATTAAATTAGTATTTTCCTGAAAAAAACAGATCAGCACTGCTGTTAATACTCTTTATCTAGGCAGTAAGCTATTTTTCTCTCTGATCTTTTTTCTGGTCTAAAACCTTGAAAGTTAAGCTACAATAAAACAAAGAAGAATAGAACCTAGAGGAAACTAAATAACTATGTTTAAAGGGGGGGAGAAAAACAAAAACTTTTGTTCTCTTGAAGTTCTAAGTAGAAATCAGTAAAATAAAAATACACACAAAGTTCACTACACACTGTATTGTTTCAACTCAAGGCCGCGGATTTGAAAGAACAGCAGTTCCTTTTTGCCAAAGTAGTTTTTTTTTTTTTTTTTTTGTATATATACTTAATTTATCACCAAAATGTGGTACATGTGGTTTTTTTTTGTTTTTTTTTTAACATCTTTATTGGAGTATAATTGCTTTACAATGGTATGTTAGTTTCAGCTTCACAACAAAATGAATCAGTTATATATATACATATATTCCCATATCTCTTCCCGCTTGCGTCTCCCTCCCTCCCACCCTCCCTATCCCACCCCTCCAGGCGGTCACAAAGCACCGAGCTGATCTCCCTGTGCTATGCGGCTGCTTCCCACTAGCTATCTACCTTACGTTTGGTAGTGTATATATGTCCATGCCTCTTTATCGCTTTGTCACCGTTTACACTTCCCCCTCCCCATAGCCTCAAGTCCATTCTCTAGTAAGTCTGTGTCTTTATTCCTGTTTCACCCCTAGGTTTTTCATGACATTTTTTTTTTTAATTCCATATATATGTGTTAGCATACGGTATTTGTCTCTCTCTTTCTGACTTACTTCACTCTGTATGACAGACTCTAGGTCTATCCACCTCATTACAAATAGCTCAATTTCGTCTCTTTTTATGGCTGAGTAATATTCCATTGTATATATGTGCCACATCTTCTTTATCCATTCATCCGATGATGGACACTTAGGTTGTTTCCATCTCTGGGCTATTGTAAATAGAGCTGCAATGAACATTTTGGTACATGACTCTTTTTGAATTATGGTTTTCTCAGGGTATATGCCCAGTAGTGGGATTGCTGGGTCATATGGTAGTTCTATTTGTAGCTTTTTAAGGAACCTCCATACTGTTCTCCACAGTGGCTGTATCAATTTACATTCCCACCAACAGTGTAAGAGGGTTCCCTTTTCTCCACACCCTCTCCAGCATTTATTGTTTCTAGATTTTTTGATGATAGCCATTCTGACTGGTGTGAGATGATATCTCATTGTAGTTTTGATTTGCATTTCTCTCATGATTAGTGATGTTGAGCATTCTCTCATGTGTTTGTTGGCACTCTGTATATCTTCTTTGGAGAAATGTCTATTTAGGTCTTCTGCCCATTTTTGGATTGGGTTGTTTGTTTTTTTGTTATTAAGCTGCATGAGCTGCTTATAAATTTTGGAGATCAATCCTTTGTCAGTTGCTTCATTTGCAAATATTTTCTCCCATTCTGAGGGTTGTCTTTTGGTCTTCTTTATGGTTTCCTTTGCTGCGCAAAAGCTTTTAAGTTTCATTAGGTCCCATTTGTTTACTCTTGTTTTTATTTCCATTACTCTAGGAGGTGGGTCAGAAAGAATCTTGCTGTGATTTATGTCATAGAGTGTTCTGCCTATGTTTTCCTCTAAGAGTTTGATAGTTTCTGGCCTTACATTTAGGTCTTTAATCCATTTTGAGCTTATTTTTGTGTATGGTGTTAGGGAGTGATCTAACTTCATACTTTTACATGTAGCTGTCCAGTTTTCCCAGCACTGACAACCATAAAAGGGGAAATCGACAGTAACACATTCATAGTAGGGGACTTTAACACCCCGCTTTCACCAATGGACAGATCATCCAAAATGAAAATAAATAAGGAAACACAAGCTTTAAATGATACATTAAACGAGATGGAGTTAATTGATATTTATAGGACATTCCATCCAAAAACAACAGAATACACATTTTTCTCAAGTGCTCATGGAACATTCTCCAGGATAGATCATATCTTGGGTCACAAATCAAGCCTTGGTAAATTTAAGAAAATTGAAATTGTATCAAGTATCTTTTCTGACCACAACGCCATGAGACTAGATATCAATTACAGGAAAAGATCTGTAAAAAATACAAACACATGGAGGCTAAACAATACACTACTTAATAATGAAGTGATCACTGAAGAAATCAAAGAGGAAATCAAAAAATACCTAGAAACAAATGACAATGGAGACACAACGACCCAAAACCTGTGGGATGCAGCAAAAGCAGTTCTAAGCGGGAAGTTTATAGCAATACAAGCCCACCTTAAGAAGCAGGAAACATCTCGAATAAACAACCTAACCTTGCACCTCAAGCAATTAGAGAAAGAAGAACAAAAAAACCCCAAAGCTAGCAGAAGGAAAGAAATCATAAAAATCAGATCAGAAATAAATGAAAAAGAAATGAAGGAAACAATAGCAAAGATCAATAAAACTAAAAGCTGGTTCTTTGAGAAGATAAACAAAATAGATAAACCACTAGCCAGACTCATCAAGAAAAAAAGGGAGAAGACTCAAATCAATAGAATTAGAAATGAAAAAGGAGAGGTAACAACTGACACTGCAGAAATAAAAGAGATCATGAGAGATTACTACAAGCAACTCTATGCCAATAAAATGGACAATCTGGAAGAAATGGACAAATTCTTAGAAATGCACAACCTGCCAAGACTGAATCAGAAAGAAATCGAGAATATGAACAGACCAATCACAAGCAATGAAATTGAAACTGTGATTAAAAATCTTCCAACAAAGAAAAGCCCAGGACCAGATGGCTTCACAGGCGAATTCTATCAAACATTTAGAGAAGAGCTAACACCTATCCTTCTCAAACTCTTCCAAAATATAGCAGAGGGAGGAACACTCCCAAACTCCTTCTACGAGGCCACCATCACCTTGATACCAAAACCAGACAAGGATGTCACAAAGAAAGAAAACTACAGGCCAATATCACTGATGAACATAGATGCAAAAATCCTCAACAAAATACTAGCAAATAGAATCCAACAGCACATTAAAAGGATCATACACCATGATCAAGTGGGGTTTATTCCAGGAATGCAAGGATTCTTCAATATACGCAAATCTATCAATGTGATAAACCAAAGTAGTTTTTACAACAAAACCTAATCCTCCATGGAATTTCAATATCATGGATGATTCCTTCAGAAACATCACAAAACCAAGATAAAATAAGGGACGTGGGCTTCCCTGGTGGCGCAGTGATTAGGAATCTGCCTGCCAATGCAGGGGACACAGGTTCGAGCCCTGCTCTGGGAGGATCCCACATGCCGCGGAGCAAATAAGCCCTTGCACCACAACTGCTGAGCCCACGTGCCACAACTACTGAAGCCTGTGCGCCTAGAGCCCGTGGTCCACAGCAAGAGAGGCCACCACAATGAGAAGACCGCCCACCGCAACGAAGAGTAGCCCCCGCTCGCTGCAACTAGAGAAGGCCTGCGCACAGCAACGAAGACCCAACGCAGCCACAAAATAAATAAATAAAATAGAAATCTTAAAAAAAAAAATATATATATATATATAAAAATAAGGGACAGAATCCAGGACTTTGCTTTCTTGCCCACAGCCTAGGAGCAGGTGAAAAGTTGAAAGGTCATAAACATGGAAGTAGATACGAACGTAAAGATCAATTACAGCAGCAAATCCATAAGTGGAGCTTCTGTTTCCATGGATAATTCCATGGCTGTTTGGTCAGTGTCTTCTGTCTTGTTTCTCACATTCAGAGGAAACGTTATTAAGACGTGAGAAATTCTGATATCAGTCAAGTTCTCAACTATCTTATGTTTAATTAGCTGGGTAGTGTGTGTGAATAGCATCCATTAAAGTTGTTCAGTATACAATCTCTGTGTCCCCCAATCCCACCCCTAGAAATATTAGTGAAATCCCAACCCCTTTTATGTGTTAAGCATGTAAGAGCTTTGGGTCAAAAGAGTTATTTAAAGAATCAAACCATAACTAAAAAAAGCTTTTTTCACTTTTTTAAATGCCCCTGCATAGAGACAGATAAGCGGAATCCAGCCTTCAGCTCAGATACACAAACGCGCTTTTTGTTTCTTTCCCAATTTACGTGGTCACCTGTCTCTTCCTGAACAGCAGTAGGAACATTCTGAGGATTCAGACACTGCCCTACGCTTCTGCAGCACAATTTGCAGGATCCATTCCTTTTAGAAAATAGAAGAAAGTGATAGTATACGGCTTCTAAACTATGGTGTCATGGGATGAGCACCGGTTTTGAAGCCAAAATAAACTTGACTCGCTTCCCATTGCTTTGGCCTTTGTGTCTGTGTGACTTTGGGCAAATCACTTACGTGAGCCACAACTACTGAGCCTGCGCGTCTGGAGCCTGTGCTCCGCAACAAGAGAGGCCGCGATAGTGAGAGGCCCGCACACCGCGATGAAGAGTGGCCCCCGCTTGCCACAACTAGAGAAAGCCCTCGCACAGAAATGAAGACCCAACACAGCAAAAATAAATAAATTAATTACTAAACTCCTACCGCCGACATCTTCTTAAAAAAAAAAAAAAAAAGGAATGACAATGCATGTCTATCAAGATCATTTCGAGGGCTAGAGAAAGTCTGGAAAGTGCTTGCCGTGGAGTAAGGATGCAGTGATCACCATAGGAGAAACACTGTCCTTTATCAGACATGGCAGTCAGCGCACTTTTCCTGCTCCCATGGACTGATTGTTTAGTAGGTGCTGGACACAGCCCTTAACACCTAGGATGGAATCACAGATTCTAGGGTAAGGGATTCTGACCTCATATGGCTTCCAGTCTAGAGCACTTAGATCTTCATGAAAAGATTAAATAAAATAATGATGGATTATCAACAATAACTTGCTGTTTTCACACACCCTGACAGATGTAGCCGGTGCAGTCCAGGTGAGGAGTTTAGGGCCAAGGGAAATAGGTAATCAAGGTGTAGATTATATGGTAATGGCACTTGGTACTCCACGGTTTGTTGAGTAAACATCAGTACTTCAGGACACAATAGACCCGCATCCCTTCTCATCATCCGTAAAATGCACATTTGCCACTTGAGAGGTAACTGACGGGAAGCTCCCTGTCAGGTCCCGCTGAGCCCTGGATCCAGGGAAGACAGGTCCTGATGTCTCATCATGATGGGGGATCTATAGTCAAGCCCTTATCCCCCAACCTTCTCTCCCTAAAATAGTGAAGACTCTGAGGAAAAACACAATTGCAAGTGTGAAAAAATCTGCTAAAAGATGTTAAGCCAGCCCTGTGAATGATGACATATGTCGTAGTTTCCAGTGTGCAGCCACAGTGTGAAAGTCTAGTATTTCGTTCAGGAAGACACCGAATCCTAATATAAAACCCAACACCATTTCATCCAGAGGCGAGGGAAGCAGGCTAGCATTGTGTGCAAGTGTATGTCTGGGCGGGGCGGGGCAGGAGAGGGAGAGAAAAAGAGAGAGAGGGGGAGGGATCTCACCGTTTGATGTCCTGTAGTTGTGGACCCTCCGGGAAGCCACTGAGATTCTGGGTGGCAGAATCATCTCCATGGAGATTCACAGTGGGGAAAGCGACCAAGAGAGACATTAAATTGAGACCTGAACCATTTCAGGAGTCCTGTTGGGCCCAGTGGTCTATTTGCCCAATGGGACAAGCAGATTTTAAACCTGTTTGATAAATTTAAGCACAACTTCTTGGAGATCAGTTCTTTCCTATTAAACCTATACAGTGACCCTTAAGATTCTGACTTAGCTGCTGTCTCAGCCACTCATTCTGGGTGGTATTCAAAGTACGTAGGAAATCATTACACATTTTCTTTTTATTTTTAAAGTGCTTGTGTTAATTTTGATAAGGTTAAAAAAAATACCTGTTCGTGATTTGTCAGGCTTTCAGCCTCTAAATCTGAAAATCTTCCTTAACCACAAAGGACCTCATGGATGAATATTCTTCTTCCCTTTCCTTTATGAGAGTTTACATTAGCTTCACGCTTCATAGATGACCATAGGTTAGTGGGGTTTTAGAGTGACTTTTTAACATTTCAGTTTCTCTTTGGAGGTAAATTCTCACTAAACATTAAAACAGAACATAATATTAGAATTTAAAAATCTCTCTTGCAGATCTAGAAATTGTTCACTACTGTTCAAAAAAGAAAGAAATGGGGAAGAGGATGGTGGCGATCCATCTGCACAGAAATAATTCATGTAGAGGATCGATAGGCCCCATTGCAGGTAGGGATTTGGAGCACCCAGGAAGGAGTCAGGTGATAGTTTTATTTTACTTAACAGGTATCACCGAATTGATTGTACAGCATCAAGGTTAAATTATATCAACATCTTAGATTTTAAATGCTCTATTTAAGGGAAACGTATTTTCCTACATTGTTTTACCACCATTACCTTGAGACTGATTTATACCTCTTTTAAATTCTCATGTATTAAAGCAGAAATACAGAATTACATTATTTCAAATTTGAGGAACAATTCAGTTCTATTGACCGATCATAATGTGTTTCATCACTGGGTATTTCATTAAAAGATAAAGCAATATCTGACGTACAATTAAGAGCGTTAGTTCTACAGTCCGTGGAGAGAGAATTATCTTAATTGACAATGCATGGTGTGCTTCTATGAGCAAAGTAGAGTTGAGTTCAAAGTAACTTGCAGTAGAGAAATGTAGATTTGAAGTTTCTGAGAGAAAAGACTCAAATTTAGATGGTAGCCTGTTTCAGACCAAAAGTCACCTATTGAAAGAGCATCAGTGTGAGATCTGGGAACCATGATAAAGTACAGTTTATTTGCTTGTTTGTTTGTGTTAATTTGGTTTGTTTTGTGATAAAACCAACTTCATCACTCAAAATCTAGAAAGTCAAATAATTTGGCAATGGCAATCCTAGTATTTTAAGTACCACATTGTGAGCTGAGGACCTCGTGGACGAGGCACCAGGCAGACACAGGTGCATATGAAGGCATCTCCTAAAATGCAACGTCTACCCAGGCCTTTAAAGGAAAGCAGGGCAGAGCCAGGTAAAGGGTGAGGTCCCACTCCTTACTTAACTTGTAAAATTCTCTTAAAATCAGGAGACTCTCCAGTGAACTATCCTTTTTGAAAACAGTACAGATCTTCCTCGACTTACGATAGGGTTACATCTCAGTATTACATCCCAATAAACCCATTGTAAGTTGAAAATAGCATAAATCGAAATGGACTTAATTCACTTACCCTACGGAACATCGTAGCTTAACCCAGCCTACCTTCAACGTGTTCAGAATACTTACATTAGCCTACCGTTGGGCAAAATCATCTACCACAAAGCCTGTTTTATAATAATGTGTTGAATACCTGATGTCATTTATCAAATACTGTACTGGAAGTGAAAAACAGAATAGTTGTCTGTCTCCAGGATAATTGTCTGTGTCTACAGGCGTGTTGGCTGTTTCCCCTTGTGACCTTGGGTTGAAGGGGATCAGGCCACCTATCACCAGCCTGGGGAAGAGATCAAAACTCGAAATCTGAAGTATGTTTTCTCCTTTGCTTTTGCACCATCATAAAGTCAAAATATTGTAAGTCAAATCATCATAAGTTGGGGGCCATCTGTAGTTGTCGTAGTCAGTTCAGGCTGCTACAACAAAATACCATAGACTGGGGGCTTATACACAGGAGAAATCTGTTTCTCACTTTTCTGGAGGCTAGAAGGCCAGGATCAAGGTGACAGCAGATTCAGTATCTGGGAGGATCCTCTTCTTGGAACATAGATGGCCATCTTCATGCTGTGTCCTCACATGGCAGAAGGGGTGAAGGAATTCTCTGAGGTCTCTTTCATAAGGACACTAATCCCATTCATGAAGGCTCCACCCTCTGAACTAGTCACCTCCCAAAGGTCCCACCTCCTAACACCATGACACCAATGGGGATTGGGTTTCAACATATGAATTTTGTGGGGACACAAGCATTCCGTCTGTAGCTACAGCAGCTATCCTTTTGCTTTCCAGCCTCTACCTCTGCTCAACCGTGCTTCATCTCTAATCACTACTACAATCTTGCAACATGGTATCATTCTCATCTCCCACCCATGGAAGCTGAGGCTACTATCAGCCAGGTGACTTGATCAATCCCCAGTGCTTCATGCTGGAAATTAATCCCATTTTTGTTTTGTTTGATCCACAGCCCAGTGCTTTTTTGACCCTACACTATGTACAGTGTTCTTCCAATTTATCTCTTCAGAGTGGATTGATATTGAATGACCTTATTACCATCAGTGCAAGAATTTCTCAGTTGGTGAACCTATTACAGTCCTAGAGTTAACTAAAAAACCCTCCCCTGGGTGCAATAGCTGAGGAAACAGCATTGACCTCACATCTAAGCAGTTCCAGGTCTGACTAACCACAGCCTTGCCTTATCCTGAATTATGACTCACTTCTAGAAAGGCAGAGATGCCAGTGTGTGAAGGAGGATCAAATAAGAGAAAAATTAGCTTCAAATAGAGCAGGGAATATGTGGTAGTAAATTTTTATTTCATTTTTTATTTTTTTTATTTATTGAAGTATGGTTGACTTACAATGTGTTAATTTATGATGTACAGCAAAGTGATTCAGTTATACATATATATATATTATTTTTCATATTCTTTCCCATATGGTTTATCACAGGATATTGAATGTAGTTCCCTTTGCTATACAGTGGGACCTTGTTGTTTATCCATTCTTTTTTTTAATTAATTTATTTATTTTTGGCTGCCTTCCGTCTTCATTGCAGTGGCTTCTCCTGTTGAAGAGCACAGGCTCCAGTAGTTGTGGCACGTGGGCTCAGTAGTTGTGGCTCGCAGGCTCTAAAGCACAGTCTCTGTAGTTGTGGCACACTGGCTTAGTTGCTCTGCGACATGTGGGATCTTCCTGGACCAGAGATCGAACCTGTGTTCCCTGCATTGGCAGGCGGATTCTTAACCACTGTGCCACCAGGGAAGTCCCATATCCATTCTATATGTAATAGTTTGCATCTTCGAACCCCAAATTCCCAATCCACTCCTCCCCAACCCGCCTCCTCCTTGGCAACCACAAGTCTGTTCTCTGTGTCTGTGAGTCTGTTTCTGTTTCATGGATGTGTTCATTCGTGTCATATTTTAGATTCCACATACAAGTGATATCGTATAGTATTTGTCTTTCTCTGTCTGACTTACTTCACTTAGTATGATAACCTCTAGTTCCATCCATGTTGCTGCAAATGGCATCATTTCATTCTTTTTTATGGCTGAGTAATATGCCATATATATACCACATCATCTTTTTCCATTCATCTGTTGAGGGACATTGAGGTTGTTTCCATGTCTTGGCTATTGTGAATAGTGCTGCTGTGAACATTGGGGTGCATGTATCTTTTTGAATTATAGTTTTGTCTGGTTATATGCACAGGAGTGGGATTGCTGGATCATGTGGCAATACTAATTTTAGTTTTTTGAGGAACCTCCATACTGTTTTCCATAGTGGCTGCACCAGTTTACATTTGAAGCAGGGAATATTTAAATTAGTCTTAGGAGCTCTTGCCAATCAGACTGCTCTATAGGACGGAGATGATAAAATCCCTTTTCTTGGAATTAGAATGATAACACTACACTCTGAATGTTCTAGGTAATCACTTGGCTGGAGAATATAAGGAAGTTTCCTTCTAGTACCACTACTTTATATTTTTACAGATTCTTTCCACATGAGTGTGCACATAGATTTATAACTCATAATTTACACCACCACCACCATTGTTTCCCACACATATACCCCAACTCACCCACATGCCTCCATAACTGAATACTGAGTGCCTTGTAGGAATAGGGTTATAAACAAGACCGACAACACCCTCCCTCTTGGAAGGTTTACGTATTTGTTACAGAGACAGGTAGACAACGAATAAAGAAGCAAACAAGATATTTTCACAGAATGATAAATGCCATCTGAAAACACAGCAGGGCATGGGCCAGTGAGCACAGATGGAGAGGGGCTACTGACCAGGACATGAGTGTCTGGGAAGAGCCCCCTGCACTGTGACCCACCGGAGGAGAGGTCAGATCCAGGGAGATCTGCGGGAAGAACATTTAGGGTAGATGGATTAGCACATGCAAAGGCCCTGCGGTGGGGACAGTCTTGGGGTGCTTGAGAAAGGGAAAGGTGTTAAGCAGACCAAGTCTGCACATGGTCACGATGACAAACTTTAGTACAATGATGAAAGATTGTACTCCATACTTACATAGTCTGGTGAAATCCCCTCTCTCTTTTATAAGTGGTAGAATTGGGTATTAATGGCTCATTGATGGTTCATCTGTAGTGTAAGGGCTGCCTGCATGGCCTTGCTCAGGGGCGGTGAAGTCATTAGGGAAGAACTGATTTTTTGGCACCATCTCAGGGACTAAGGTTTATGTGCCTCCGGCTTTTCTATTTTTCTTCTTTGCTCACATCGTGAGTAATCTCCCCTAAGTGCTGGAGATTAAAACTGAACCAAGCAGCCTCGGGCTGTCAGCTACAGTAGCTGATACAGTTGCTGCTGTGGGTACGCTGAGAAATTGAATGCTCTTAAAACTTCCTTTAGGGCACGCAGTTCCCGGAAAATGCCTGAAGACTTGTAATTTTGAAACACCTCCATCAAAGTCCTAGGAAGGGCACTTTACGTCATGATCCTTCTACAATTCATCCTTTCCCAAATAATGCAGACCCTGAAATAGCCAATGAAACCGTAGGAGATGAGGATGCCCGGAAGCTCAGCTTCTGTGCACCGGTGCCGGATCGAATCTCAAGAGACAGAGTTTTGGGTGAAGTAGGAGTGGAGAGCTTTACTGCTTTGCCAGGCAAAGGGGGCCACAGCAGGCTCTTGCCTCGAAAAGCTCTGTATCCCCAGAGGATTTGATGAGGGCTTTATGACCATGGTTCAAGGGCAGGGTCTCTCACAAGATCAGGGTGTGAGCAGGGCCTGTACCCCTTAATCTCATCTCAGGTAATGCTTCTCCTAATCTTGATGAGTTTCTCTGGTCCCTTTAGTCTTGCCTCAGGTGGTTTCTGGGCTGCTTCGGAGCTGTTCAAATCCTCCCTTTGGAACTCAGGGAAGGCTTGGAGTCTTGCCAACACAAAATGGGGGACAAAAGGGCCTCCTCACCTGGGAGTCCCACGGGCCCCGCCTGGTTTCATGAATGCAGAGCAGAGTTTAATGCGTATTTGATTCATTTACCGCTTCAAAAAAGTACTTATCTGATCAGAGAGACTTCTGCTGCCGTGAGTGAAATGCGAGGCCTCCTGATATTGGAAATTCTAATAAGCGTGTCATCATATTCCTTAGTCATGAAGGAAAATTAAAACAGCAAGTGAGGATCACAGTGCACCATTCTCTGTTACTTTTGAGTTACTGTGTTGTCACCCATCCAATAGGAGAAGGGAATTTTCGGTCTTGCAGCCAATCTACAGGTGTAGAGTATATTTCCCCCCAAATTCCAAAATAAGAGAAGCTTTCGAGGTCCATAATCTGGTTGTAAGAAAGTAATGAAAGTTGTATTTGCATAGAAACTTACATAATATATGAAAAATGTAAATTTTTATTTTTGCAGAATGGATGAAGGGAATGAATGGAGACAGCCACCAAGTATGATAAATATTAAAACAAAACAAAACAAACAAACAAAAAAACTTCCTGAATTGCCTTTTTCTCAAAATGAACCAGTGTGGTTATCTGAGCCTGTTGCAGACGGGACATAAACCTATTTATTTTCAATGTCCGCCTCCAAGGAGAGACAGGGGTGTGATGATAATACAGCTTTTGTTCACACTCTGTACACTCAAGTCTATTTACTCTTTTAGATGATATCAGGACGGAGAGTTAGAAGGCAACTATATATTTCTCAAATGTTGCCATCTCCAGATTATTCATCTGCGGTCCTGGCAATCATTTGTCACGTGACCTGCTTCCTTGTTGCTAGAATTCAGGACAGAGTGTCCTTTCCTGGTATGGCTGTCTTCACATACTGAATATTATAGACCATGATTTTCTGGAGTCACTGAACCAAACCACAGGTTAAAACATCCCAGATGGCAAAATGTTTGCTCTCAGAAAGGAGTTTTATACAGCAAAGGCACTACCTTATCACAAATCTTCATCTGAATACATATCCCAACAGCTAGCAAAACTGTTACAAATACTATAATGTAACTATAAGTATATGATAATAAATAAATAATTATTATAACAGCTTGCAAAAGCTAAGCTACTTCCTACCTTAAAGGCTGTGCAAGAATTAAACAAGATAGTAGGTGTCAGACGCTTGTATATGAGTTTACAAATATTATGTCGTCTACCTCTGTTACTTTCCAGGAATGGGTCAGCAGGTCCAGAATTGAGGGAAACAGCAGTTTCAACAGCTTGTGGAGTCAGGAAGGCATTTGTGTATATGTACGTTCATTCATCAAATGCTTACAGTGAATCAGGATGAATCATCTCAGCGAATACTCTCTTCTAGGAAGTGAAACGTGTGTGCTGAACCGTAGCACAATTCAGAGAGTAGGATCTGGGTGAGGCACAGACCCAAGTGTGGTGACCCTTCAGAGCAGAGGGGCTGTTGCATCTCAGGAGTGACCAGGGCAGGATGCTATTTGCTCAGCTGAGTGTTTCCAAGACTGACTTTCAATGCAGGGAACTGTCGTAGAGCACATTAGCCCTGCCTTTCCCAGAATGGGTTCCCCGGCCTCCAGCGCTGCACCTCATCTGACCGTCATGAGCTACACTGCTCTCAGGACTTGGGATTTTCCCTGCAGTCCCCTTGTTGAGGCCCAGGCGATCTTATGTAGCTTCTCAGAAAAAACAACAACGTCAACAACCAGCCAACCGACCGACGAAGCAAGACATACTACACCTGTAGTTCTTACTGTCTCCTGTTCAGTCCCTAGGACTGGCAAATGTAGAGTCACCCCGAAACAAATTGCTCACATATTATACATCAGGTAATATAGCACCGTTAAAGTGTAGATTGGAAAAAACGTTGAATAATAATAATTCAGTAATAATAAAAAACATTCAACAATAATTATTGTTGGTAACGGGATGGTGAGTGACTTCCATATATACTGATATATATATATATTTTGAAATATTCTTGAAATATAGTTGATTTACAATGTGTTAGTGTCAATGTACAGCAAAGTGATTCCATTATACATATATATATATATATTTTTTACATTCTCTTCCATTATTGTTTATTATTTGTAACCTATAATTATAGGTATTATATGTATAGGTGTAGATACATATATACTTGCTTTTTTTCCTGTTGACACTGATATTTGATTTCAAGGTAACTTCTAGCATCAGTGCCTTAAGGACAGTTTCTTAAAGAATAGTAGTAACTGAGTTTTCCATCCTGGAACAAACAACATAATTTTCATTAAGAGATTAAAATTATCATTGCAAATTGCTGATTATTTCATTGCCCTTAGGAAATATAATTCACAAATGTACTTACAGTAGATTTCTATTATGCAATATATAAATGTATGATTACATTTACAATATTTAAAAGCTTGGCCATTAACATTGTTTTCCAGTTAAAATAATCTGCTTATTTGAGGCTGTTTAAGGCCAACATTGAAATCAAGCATAGATGTCAGCGATTTAATAAGAAAAGATTTGTAGAATATTTGAGAGTTCTCCGTAGCAGGCAAGTGCCCAATGGAGTATAAGAACCAAGGTGGAAAGTCATATAAGGAAGGTAGGATGAAAACTCTTCTGGGAACCCACAACCTTGGTGTTTGTGGATGGTGGGACAATTGGCAAGTCCCATACTCCATCTTTATGTGAAAGTGCATATAAGTTCTGAAAATGTATACATATGACATATATAATCTGTGTACCTTCATCTGTGGCTTTATTTTATTCAGTGAAAAGTATGTCTTTCCATTGAAGCAATCTTTATGTCAGGTAGACATTAACATGATACCTGTATTAGTTCTGGTACCAGTTGAAGAATGTAAGCTATACATTATTTGCATTTGTTAATTATAATGACTTTCCATCCTCGGATGTCCATTTGGAGAATAATTTTAGTTTAATTATCCATTGTGGCAGCCATTATTTTTGTGGGTATGTAGGAAGCATGACCCTTAGTTAGATCCCAAAGATGCTGAGATCACAGCTTTAAAGTAATTGTTATAAGGAGGTGTCCTTCAATTCAATACTAGTATGGATTTTGAATTAATGCCACTTACTCTGAGGAACTCTAGTCGATACCACTGTAGTACTATTGCTTAGACAAATAATTATTTTCATCGACTTTTTTAAGGAAAAGTCGAGATATTTACATGGGTCGGGAGATACTGACTAAATTGCAGGCAAATTCGAAGTTCCCTCGTAGCATCAAAAGTTTTGTGGAGTCCACAGGGAGATCAGCTCGGTGCTTTGTGACCACCTAGAGGAGTGGGATAGGGAGGGGGGGAGGGAGACACAAGAGGGAGGAGATATGGGGATATATGTATACATATAGCTGATTCACTTTGTTAGAAAGCAGAAACTAACACACCATCGTAAAGCAATTATACTCCAATAAAGATGTTAAAAAAGAGTGTGGAATGAACAAAAGTTACAAAATGGGGTTGTTACTTCCACAAAGAAAGACCAAATAAATTGGGTTCTTTTGTTTTTTTGTTTTTTGTTTTTCTTTAGCACAAAATGCTATTCCCTTACAGCTCCAGGACAGGCCCTGGCCTGGGGTGGGTGTGTGGGGTAGTAGTCAGGGCTGGAGATTTTATGATCCCTTCGCCTCTTTCCAATTTTAGAAAAATCCCCTCTGATTCTAAGTCTCCAGCTACCTCTAGTTATTGTTTTTCTATTGTGTTGCCTTTTTCTTGTTGATCTGTGCGGTTTATTCATTAGATGGTGAATAGGTCATTGGATGAATACATGGATTGGAAATACATCCAATTTAAAAAATTTGTTTTGAATTTCCTTCTCATGTTTTCCTTTTATGATTATTACTTTTTGTGTGCTATTTAAGAAATCTTTGCCTACCACACTGTTGTGAAGATTCTTTTTTTTAATGTTTCTTTTGGAAGCATTACTGTTTCACAGTTTACATTTAGATCTGTAACCCATTTGGGACCGATGTTTGTGTATATTGTGCGGTGGGTATCAAGATTTATTTCTCCCGTTTGGTTGTCCAATTGGCCCAGCACCATCTACTGAAAAGACCATCTTTCTCCCCAAGCCCTGCAGCACCACTTCTGTCATAAATCTAGTGTCTGTATCTCTGTGGGTTTGGGGACTTTCTCTTTTGTTCCACTGGCTCTTTATCTTGGTTGGCACAATTAAACACCGTTCAGATTATTGTAGCTTTATAATAAAACGTGACATTCAGTAGCATAAGATCTCTGGTATTGTCTTGGAAATTCTCAGCCCAGACCAACTACATTAGACGTTATCTCCATCTCTTTGAAAATTCCTCAGTTGTTTGCAATGTGCAGTCCAGCTTGACAGTCACTCATCCAAGAACCTTTGAGCACTTCCCTGAGTTTGTAACGGGCCCCCGGAAAAGTCTATCTCTGGATCAAATGTGACTCATTCTGCAAAATACCCTGTAATAATTGGTACCGAAATGCAGCCTAAGTGTTCTTCCTTGAAGAAAAAATCGTAATATCTGATAATTTGGTTCACCATGATGGGTCTGTAATAGTAACTACTTTCCAGTGGACACTTTTTCTGTTGAATTTATTTTTCTTTCCTCCAATTTATGATCAAGTCTTCACTCTTTGATTTACCGTGAAGCACGTATTGCTAGATAAGCCAGAAAAGCTATTTTCTTTAAAGACCTGTCAAAACCCCACAGCTTTAATATCTACTTGTTACAGTGTTATTGTTAGATTTAAAGTTAGTGGAAAATGGGCTTCTTATTAGTTCTTTGGTTTTAAACTCATAAATCCCTTTCATTAATTTTTTTTTAAGACTTAGCAAACTCCCACAAGCATTTGATACCATTACTGTGAAAGATTTGAGCTCACTGAGAGCTACTATGGTGAATATTTTTTTAAGTGTAAAATGTAGTTGGAAATAATTTTGTTTGTCGCTCAACAATAAAAGCTAGGATAATACTTGTATTCAAGGGCTTCTACTAATTGCAGTAATCTGAGTGTGCCCAGATTTTTCTTAATATTGTTTCTTAATATTCTTAGTGTCAAAACATTTAAATACATCTAAACATCTTGGTGGAAATTGGCCAGATTAAGAAGGAAAGAAACACTGCAAGCCATTTGCAGAGGCTACTTAAGAGCTAACCTCAGACAAACTCAACGTTGGAACGATTTGATAGGAGTTATTTTGTTCCCTCACATGTCCGTAATAGTTATGGTTAAGATGATTAAAATGCGTTATTAGGGAAGTTCAGATAATCCACCCGTCCTGCTCTTAGCCTCTGCTCTTTTTCATCCAGTCTGGCTGAGCCATAGTCGTGGAAGACACACTTTGGGGTCATGCACAGAAAACATATAAACAACTACAGGAACCACTTAGGATGTCTCTGAAGGCTTATATAGAGGAGTGGTTATGTGGGAAGGGAAGTTGGGAGGAACAGGTGAGGAGGAAACCAGGGAGCAAGATTAGTGGATAGATGGACCTGGAGTCTGTCCTACAGAGTGAAGGAAAT
Source organism: Aethalodelphis obliquidens (assembly GCF_003676395.1). Classification (NCBI taxonomy): domain Eukaryota; kingdom Metazoa; phylum Chordata; class Mammalia; order Artiodactyla; family Delphinidae; genus Aethalodelphis; species Aethalodelphis obliquidens. The sequence continues at coordinate 8,215,614 of NW_020837969.1, forward strand.
CAGAAAGAGAAAGACAAATACCGTATGCTAACACATATATATGGAATCTAAGAAAAAAAAAACTGTCATGAAGAACCTAGGGGTAAGATGGGAATAAAGACACAGACCTACTAGAGAATGGACTTGAGGATATGAGGAGGGGAAGGGTAAGCTGTGACAAAGCGAGAGTGGCATGGACATATATACACTACCAAACGTAAGGTAGATAGCTAGTGGGAAGCAGCCGCATAGCACAGGGAGATCAGCTCGGTGCTTTGTGACCACCTAGAGGGGTGGGATAGGGAGGGTGGGAGGGAGACACAAGAGGGAGGGGATATGGGGATATATGTATATGTATAGCTTAAGGGGCTCAGTCCCCAAGACTGCCCTTCACTTCAGAGGCCAATCGAAAGCCCAGGTTCTTACCTGTACTTCCAACCCACTGGCTATAAATCAGAGGTTCCCAGGCCTCCCTCCTCGCGTTCGATTAATTTGCTACAGCAGCTCACAGAATTCAGGAAATCGGTTTATTCATTAGATTACTGGTTTATTAAAGGATAGGAGTCAACAGCCAGATGAAGAATTGCCCAGGGCAAGGCATGGGGAAGGGGTGCTGAGCCTTCTCTGCCTTCTCTGAGCTCACCGGTCTCCCAGTATTTCCAGGTGTTCACCAACCTGGAAGCTCTCTGAACCCCGTTTTTTGAGGTCTTTGATGAAGCTTCATTACACAAGCATGACTGATCAAATCATTGGCCATTGGGATTGATTCAACCTCCAGCCCCTCCCCCCTTCCCTCTAAAAGTCAGGAGGTTGGGACTGAAAGTTGCAACCCTCTAATCACGTGGTGATGTTCTCCTGGCAACCAGCCCCATCCCTAGGTGTGGTCCAAAATGTGCTCCATTAACATAACAAAACACCACCACCCCCTTCATTTAGGAAATTCCAAGAGATTAAGGAGCTCTGTGCCAGAGGGGACAAAACCAAATAAATATCTCTTAGTTTAATCACAACATCAAATATGTAGCTCTTGAACATTAGAGCTATCATAATTCCTCCTCTCTAAGAGAATCAAGAATAAGACGGGTGAGCGAAGTGTGGGTTACCCTACAAACCTGAGTAAGGAAACCTAAACTCACCCGTTCCTGATTCTGAGCCTTTTCTTCAGTGGAGCCCATCATTTCAACAAACAGCTCCCTTCTCTGTCATCCAGTAAATCCCACCAGATAAACAGGAAGACATCCATAGAGGGGAGGGCCCTTATTTTGCTGGTCGGCTTGCTCCTTCATTTCTGCATAATTTAATTTCTCCTAACACCTTTTGTTTTCAACTGGGTAAGATTCCCCGTGGTCTCATTTTATTCTTTGGCTTTGTGGGACTTTAACCAATGTGGGTGCAAATAGTTTGAAGTTTGAGCATGGTTTTTACCTAACTCTTCATAGTACGTACCTCAGATCGCACTCATTTAGATATATTCATCTGTGTATGTATTTAGAGAGTGATTTAATGTTTTTTTTTATCTGTCAATTTAATTTCCCCAGCAAGGATCTTGTGGGCAGTGTTTCCTCATGATAATGTGCAGACAGTTGGCACCAACTTTGTTTCACAAATGTGGCAGTCTGATATGGCTGAAGATGTAAAAAAAATTTCCCCAAATTTGTAATATGAGTACCCAAATGTATATTTCCTTCTCTTTTTTTTTTTTAGGGAGGAGTTATTCTCTATCTTTTAACACTGGAGAACACCACTACAATTTATCATTCAGTATTTGTGCATGAAGGCTCACACAATAAGTCATTATAAAAATTGGCCAAGGAGTTCCCTGGTGGCCTAGTGGTTAGGATTCTGGGCTTTCAATTCTAGTGGCTTGGCTTCGATCCCTGGTCGGGGAAATAAGATCCTGCAAGCCATATGGTGTGGCCAAAAAAACAATTACCAAATGGTTGGAAAATTTTTAAAAGAATATACTAAAGATAGGCCAAACTTATATGCTTTTTGGTGTGTTTTCTTTTTCAGGTCAGAACTGTGGAGGCTTAGTCCAGGGTCCCAATGGCACCATTGAGAGTCCAGGGTTTCCCCATGGTTACCCAAACTATGCTAACTGCACCTGGATTATCATCACGGGAGAACGCAATCGGATACAATTGTCATTCCACACCTTTGCTCTTGAAGAAGATTTTGATATTTTATCGGTGTATGATGGACAGCTCCAACAAGGGAATTTGAAAGTGAGGTAAAGTGTTGGCTCTTCCTGTAATAGATGAGGTTTGACATACTCAGATTGTGAAACTTAATTGGGATTAACACTTGAATTTAATTTTCAGAAAAGAACATTTTAGTTACTATAAAGAAAAATTAAAGACTGGAGCTTTGTGCATACTTCTTTCAATCCCTAAGAACGTAACTTCTTATTGAAAGCAATCACTGCCTTCGTTAATACATATCAGATTGTTCAAGATCTGTAAAACTGTTGCCAAGGTAATTTAAGTTATGATACACCATTGTTTTTAGGCAACTGTGGATTTGAGAGAAAAAGCACAAAGTGAGCACAATTTAAAGAACAACAAAAGGAACCTTGATATTGTCAGAGAATATATTCAATACAAAGAACATAGGAGGTGGGTGGAGTAAAAACATGAAAGAACATTGTACTCTTTGGAGAATTTTTGGTTCGCACCATCCTAGAATATTCCACCCCTCATTAGCTTTCTCTTTGAATCTATGATTTTTTACCATGAAGAAAGAAAAATATTTTCTGGGATGATTTTACGTTATATTTTTCATTTATCACCAAGAAAAAAAAATTGTACCTGTACAAATATAGTCATCTTTTTTTTTGTTAAATTTTGGCCAAGAATGAGGAATATCCCTTTCAAAGAAATTGGAATTTCTTAGCCAAACTGATGAACATATTTAAATATATACATATATGGCAAATAAGACTTTATCCTCTGGTTTTAAAATTCTACATTAGAGATTAAGTTTGTTGAATATAGGGTCTTGTAGAAAAACTGACAGTAGGCGGAAGGAATTGTGCTGCTTAGATAAGTAAAATGGCATTCATGCTAATCTTAGCAGTAATATACAAAAATGATATACTTTATTTACAATTTTGTGAATTGAGAAAAATCTCTGGCTATAAAAATGCATAATTGTATTTTTACATCTAGTTAATAGATTAATACTATATATATTAGTATATATTAGTATGTATATAATATATTAATAAATATATAATATTAATATATATAAATATCGATATATATTAACTATATAGTCAATATGTTAAGTATAGAATATGAATATATTTCAAATATTTTATTTTCTTTTCTTTATGCATTTTCAAATATAAAATACCTTGTAGTTTTTTCTGAGTCGTCTCCAATGTTACTGTCTGTTTTTAGAAACACTTTTCCAGTTGCCCTTTCTGAGACATATTGCATACAGCTACCTCCTTTATGGATTTGTTAGGTAAACTTTCTTTCTTCCTGTCTGACATGTGTGGGCCAACATTTGGATGTTTGGACAAAGTATCCATATTTGCACTCCTTGCTAATTTGATGCAAAATGCCTTAACCTCTTTCATGCTCTTCTAACTATTACTAACTTTTCATCCACACAAAAGATTCTACTAGGGAATAGTGCTGTTTTGTAATAATAGAAAGCATTGTGACAAAAAATAGAGAATCTAGTTTACTCAAATATTAAGTCATATGCCTCTGTGTTAAAAAGTAACTCATTCTCTTTCAATGAAAGACAAATGCCTATTGCATATGAAAGTAAAAAATATTGCTCTGTGAGGAAGAGCGCTGAGCTCCCACAAGAAAACTTTCCCAGGAGCCGTCAGAAATGCAACCAGATTGATCATCTGTTGGATATGGTTTGTAATTTACTGTCCAGCTGTAAAGCGCTCATGTTCGGAGGGGAAAACTACAAATGATCTTCAAATCTATTATTTTGAAGTATTTTTGGTCATATTTATGTACCTTTCTAGGTTCAGGCATTATTTGGGCGGGGCGGGGGAAGAGGAGTGTTTCCAAAGTAATTAAACGCATATTGCTTATAAAATTTTAAAAAATTTCTGTCAATATTTCCATTCCCTATAACTCTATTATAATTGCTATAATTCTATCCTATTCTAAAGGAAACCTGTCTTAAATGTTAATTTACTCAACTACCTGTCTTTGGACAATTTAGTATTCTCTTATGTTCTTAAGTTGACATTATGATCACTTTATAGGTTAATAACTATAAAGTTTAGAAAACAGCATACCTGTCATCTTCAGTATTATAACAGGATCAGCAGTAGAAATATTAAGGTTAGAACAGTTAGACTCATTGTATTTTATCCTGAGGTACTTGTGAGTAGTATATAAATTAATAGCTGTGACTCAGAAAGCTTCATCAACATTGTTGAGTTATATGTATGTTTACTCACTTAGATTTTTTAATATATTTTTAACAGCTTCATTTTTTTTAAATTCATTTATTTTATTTATTTATTTTTTAAATTTTTTAATTTTTTTTTTTTTTTTGGCTGCGTTGGGTCTTCGTTGCTGCGCCTGCGTGCCAGGTGTCCTAACAAATTGGCAAAACATATCAGAAGCAGAATTCCAGTAATGACTGCCAAGCAGTATAGGTCTCTACAATTATAAAATTTGAATAAAGAATGATGTGAAATAGGAAAATAAATAATGTTGTGAAATAGGAAATTTCCTCATTATTAGGGCAAATGTGTGAGCAGGTTGCAACATTTCAACATTAGGTGATGGGCAAAATCGTTATAAATAGTATTGAAATCTAATTAACAGGGTTGAGGTGGAGACTCTAATGCTGTTTGTTTCCCATTATATCTTGGAACAGTTGTTATTTCTCAAATACGATTAACTCACAGCACTTAAAGCAGCTCTGGAATTCAAACGAAGGGACTTTTGTGAGAGGATTGATGTGTGAGCTGCTGATTCACTGAGTTGTCAGGAAAGTTATCGCTTAGAGCTTTCGTGGTCTGTAGTTGTTTTACTTCTGTACAAACGCTGTTTTTATCAGCTCAAAATGTGCACTAACAAAAAAACAAACATATTAGCAACTTGATCATTTTATATAAAGAAATTTCTTTTGTGTAACTACAGTAGAGAACTTTTAATAAGTAACATATGATTTAGATGTAATCCCCAACTAACAAAACAGAATTTGGAGGTTAGAATTACAGATGTTTACATTGTAACTTGAAATTTAGTAAGAATATATGATTTACGCTATGTAACAAGAAATCTTTAAAGGAAACAAAAATGTATATATAACACAAACGCATATATGATTTATGTCTCCATCGATAAATTAACTTTTAGTATGTAAATACTGAGCATTAAATTAAGACTTCTTGTGAGCCCAAGAGAAAATATTAAACTCAAAATTAGGAATAGAAATCTGCTCCTGAGCTATCTAGAATTAAAACCCTAGTTCCTGTTTTGTTTTTTTTTAATAAATCTATTTATGTATTTGTTTATTTTTGGCAGCGCTGGGTCTTCGTTGCTGCACACGGGCTTTCTCTAGTTGCGGCGAGCAGGGGCTACTCTTTGTTGCGGTGCGCGGGCTTCTCATTGCAGTGGCTTCTCTTGTTGTGGAGCACGGGCTCTTGGCACATGGGCTTCAGTAGTTGTGGTATGCGGGCTCCGTAGTTGTGGCTCGCGGGCTTCAGAGCACAGGCTCAGTCGTTGTGGCGCACGGGCTTAGTTGCTCTGCGGCATGTGGGATTCCTTCCAGACCAGGGCTCGAACCCATGTCCCCTGCATTGGCAGAGCGGATTCTTAGACCACTGCACCACCAGGGAAGTCCTGCCCTCACTGGTTTTTATGAGCTGTCATATTCCTGCCATTTTTTGAATCTCTGGCCATATTGACTCTGTACCTCCTCCTGATTCTCAGACCTCCACAGAAGTCTAACCCTACATGTTTTATTTTGCAACATCTCTATAAACCACAACCTGCTTTGATCCTCACAGAAAACACTCCACGAAGTCCCATTCTATGCGAGGTTGACCCATGCACACAGGTTGACCGGTACATGGAGATGACAATATGCTGGCCCCAGGCTCACCCCCCTCTAATTCTGAAACATTTGCCACAGTCCTGTCCTCATTCTATGTTGCCAGTAAGATAAGCACTCTAGTCAACGTGACCCCGATATTCAAGGAACCCTACCAAGTGCAAAGTACACTTCTGGCCTTCCGCCTCTTCCATATTTTCCCTGTGTGTTTCAGTCCACTCTGGTTGCTATAATAGGATACCACAGACTGTGGGGCTTAAAATCAGTGGGGATTTATTTCCTGTAGCTCTGGAGGCTGAAAGTTCAAGATCAAGGTACCAGCAAATTTGGTGTCTCAGGAGGGCCTGTTTCTTGGTTCATAGGGGCTGTCTGTGTCAATCTAGGCTTTCAGTGTCTTCATACTGTGCAAGGAGCAAGGGAGGTCTCCAGGGTCTCTTTTAAAAGGGTGCTAATCCCATTCATGAGGGCTACATTCTCCATAATCACGTCCCAAAGTTCCCACCTTCAAATACCGCCATGTTGGGGGTGAGGATTTCAACATATGAATTTGGGGGGCCACAGACACTCAGGCTATAGTGCTAGGGGAGTTTTCTTATTTAGCTGAATGGGTCTATGAGTTATTCCTTGATCTGACCTTATAAGAGAATATAATATACTGTACTATTCTTCATCCTTCCCTCTGCCTGCCTACATTATATCCAGCTTTCAAAACCCATTTCACATTATATTTATTTCAGGAAATTGGCCCTATGCATCCCAAGTTAAAAAACAACCCCACCAAAAAAGTCTTTTTTTTTTTTTTTTCTGAACTCCTTTAGCACTTGTAACTAACATAGATCTTGAATCAAGCACTGCTTTGAATCACACTGTCTCTCAAGTTGCCTTTTGTTGAAGGTTGTATATCTTTGTGTTCTAGTATGACAAATAGAACATACATCCTCCAAGGCCAAGAAATGTGCCACGACTGTCTTCTCTGGTGATGACATATATGACTTTAATATAGTCAATAAATCTTCATGGAATGATTTTGATTTAAGCTATTCCTGATTCAGGACCACTCCTCTCTATGCTCTCTGTGTATAAGCCAGCATGACTTAATATAACTCTCTCCTCTAGGTGAGCATGAGAGACTTTTATATCCTGTAGATGTTCTCTAAATATGAAGTCGTGTTTTTTCGATTTGTCCCCAAATCAAAAATAATTGAAGTTGGGGCTTCCCTGGTGGCGCAGTCGTTGAGAGTCTGCCTGCCGATGCGGGGGACACGGGTTCGTGCCCCGGTCCGGGAAGATCCCACATGCGGCGGAGCGGCTGGGCCCGTGAGCCATGGCCGCTGAGCCTGCGCATCCGGAGCCTGTGCTCCACAACGGGAGAGGCCACAACAGTGAGATGCCCGCATACCGAAAAAAAATAATAATAATAATAATTGAAGTTAACATCAGTTTCCAATTATGATAACATTATAATATCAAACTTGGAAAATAAATCCCATTATAACCTCAAAAAGTAAATAAAAATGAACCTATGAAGGAAAATTGTACCATGCAAATGTGGAAAATCAGTATGTATATCCCATGATTATTGTAAAATACAAGTCCTAAGAAAATAGCTTTGGCAGTTATCTTGGCTTTATCTTCCTCTGACTTTTACAAGATTACCCCTAAATTTCTGCAGTGATGGTAATGAAGAGGTAAGAGATGAATGTTATAGAGCCATTACAATCAGTAAATCATGAATAAGTGATACAAAAATATCAGTTTTTTCCATTTTTTGAAAAAATGTGTTAACAAAGAAATTTGTATAATATTAACTATATCCGGTGATGTTTAGAACTTCAGAGCTTTTAAGGGCTAGGAAGGGGTTTCAGTTGCATTTGGATTAAATTAGACTAGAGGCCTGGCAGTGTCTAAATTCTGCCATACTGTCCCCCATTGCCATTATGAGGTTCTGAGGGAACCGTTCACAGACACGTAGTCAGATAAAAATCAAAGCATCATTTTATTTTTAGCTTGGCTGGTGACTCATGCCCCATTTAAGACTCTGAAAAACATAGGATGAAGTGTGTATAAAAGCTTCTATAGGGACTGGAACATCATACTCATACCAAAGACATGTCTTGCCATCTTATCACATTCGGCCAGCCACAGGGTCAGGGAGTAGAAGGAATGGCTGGCATGATCAGACCAACACGTAGTGAGGGAGGGCCCCAGAGAGGTGGGCCTTATAGCCTTCGTGAGGAGCTGAAGCCCACAGGGCTGAAGCCTCAGGCTGTCAAAGCCCAGTAGCCCAACCAATGCTTAGGGATCTGATCAAACCAGGCCTCCTGTCCTAGTGGGCACGGTGCAGAGGTGCTGAGGGGGACAGTGGCAGTGTTAGGTCGTCTCCTATAAACCTATCATGTTCCCATGAGTTCGTGCATCTGTCAGCCACGATGATTATTCTATGTACATGTTTTAAGATGATGAAATAAAAAAATCATTTTATTTGATACAGCTTCCAAATTTCCTTTCTCAGCATATGCTTTGAATTAGCAACTTATAGGCAAGGTTGATAGTGATTGGGTAAGGCAGAGTCCACTAATTTATTTATTCTTTTTAAGTTGGTTGTCTGCAGTTGGCTAGTGTGGAAGAGAAGGCCGGTTAAATCAGAGATTCAAGGATGAGGCCTAAGCATATGTTTATATTTGTATTTGTATAAATATGTACTTACGTATTATCCCCCAGCTGATTTTAATATGGTTGAAAACTGTATATATTTTTTATAAGGCTCATATTTATTAAGAAAAATGATTAAGTTGCTAGTAATTAGAAATCCTGGAGATAAAATGTAAAGCATTTAAGGGAGATAGGTAGAACTATGTTTGCAAAACTGTAAGCATGTTTTAACATGTATCTGAATTCTGACCACTACCATTCATGCTGTGGTGGTGGTTTTGCATGAGCCAAAAATGGATGGTTCATTTCAGTATCTTGGTCATTTTGAAAGTAGCAAACCATATTAATATGGGCAAAGGAGTCTTTTGAATAATCATAAATATATGTGTGAGGAGAATATTCCCAGAGCCCCCAACTCCTAGGACATTTCTCTTGCATAAATGTAGACATATGGAAAGGCATTCAGAGTTTCAAAAAGAGGATGAAAGAAAAAGAAGATTAATAAATACTTTGCGACAGGACTGCATTTTCAGCAGACAAAGCTATTTTGAGGTATTGGTCATGGGAACGTGAAAGGAGACACAACTTTATAATATAAAATCTTGTCTTTACTACTTAAAATAAATATGTTGGATCATCAATTTAAATAATAATATGCAATAATAAAAATACCAGAAAGAACTTTTTCAGTACACATAATTTAGAAGTCATGGAGAAAACGACTGAAGAATTTGACTTCCTCAAATTTAAAAGCCAAAAGCCAAATGACAAATCGAGAAAAAGGATTTACAGTAGTGTGAGACACAGGGAGTTATTTTCTTAATTTATAACATACACTCTCAGAACTATAAGGAATAAGATAAATCATTTAATAGAAAACCAGGTAAAAGTATGAACAAGGAGTTCAAATATAACAGTCCATGGTAATAAGTGTATTGCAAGAACATTAAAACAGTCATGCAATATATCTCACCAGTCTGAATGGCAAAACTTTAAAATTTTTGATAACTCAGAGTTTTTGAGGGTATCAGACAAATGCCTTTATATCCTGTTGGTAGAATTACGAATTGCAGCAGTTATTTTTGGATAGAATTTTGAAATTTCTCTCAAATTTAAAAATTATGTACAAGCTCTTTCCTTCAGCAAGTCCAGCTAAGAATTTATTCTACAAAATTACCTTCAAATATGACAAAACACATGCAATGAAATGCTTATGGGTGCATTTTGATAGTATTAAAAACAAATTCAAGAATGTCTATCCTTCTATAGAGACTAGTTAAATAAGTTAGAGGATGTATGTATTACAATGTACCATTAAAAATAATGAATGGGATCTTTATTTGCTGATATGAAGAGATCTCTCACTATATTTTACATTTATAAATTACAGTAGTATTGGATTGTCCAATTTCACTCAGTATTTTATTTTCTTGAATAAACAATATGTAATCTCATAATAAAACACATCAAATTCTGGTTGATGGTGGAACCCTGCGTATGCCTTTCTTACATATAATTGCAGCATGTTGTAGTGATTTCAAGGATGCTGTGGGAAGGGCTCCCAGAGGGCTGCCTACCAGCCGTCGTAATTTTAATCAAGATAAAATGCTGCCTTAATCCAGAAAAAGTATGGCTCTCTTAGTGTTCACAGCAGGCTAGGGGTAGGGGAGGTTTTGTTATGGTTGTTGTTACCCTTTTATTTAAGAACTGAGATATAGTTGATGTACAATATTATATGAGTTTCAGGTGTATAACATAGTGATTCACAATTTTTAAAAGTTATACTCCGTTTGTAGTTACTATAAACTATTGCCTGTATTCCTTGCGTTATACAGTATATCCTTGTAGCTTATTTATTTTATACATAGTAGTTTGTACCTTTTAATCCCCTACCCCTATCCCGCCCCTCCGTCTTCCCCCTCCCCCCTGGTAACCACTAGCTTCCCCTCTGTCTGTGAGTCTGTTTCTATTTTGTTATATTCATTCTTATATTCACATGTTTCTTTTATATTTTAGATTCCACATATAAGTGAAAGTATACAATATGTGTCTTTCTCTGTCTGACTTATTTCATTAAGCATAATACCCTCCAGGTCTATCCATGTTGTTGAAGATGGCAAAAGTTCATTCTTTTTTTATGGCTGAGTTGTTTTCCATTGCATATATGTACCATATCTTATTTATTTATTCATTTATTTATTTATTTATAACATCTTTATTGGAGTATAATTGCTTTACAATGGTGTGTTAGTTTCTGCTGTATAACAAAGTGAATCAGCTATACATATACATATATCCCCATATCTCCTCCCTCTTGCATCTCCCTCCCACCCTCCCTATCCCACCCCTCTAGGTGGTCACAAAGCACCGAGCTGATCTCCCTCTGCTATGTGGCTGCTTCCCACTAGCTATCTATTTTACATTTGGCAGTGTGTGTATGTCCATGCCACTCTCTCACTTCGTCCCAGCTTACCCTTCCCCCTCCCTGTGTCCTCGAGTCCATTCTCTACATCTGTGTCTTTATTTCTATCCTTCCCCTAGGTTCATCAGAACCATTTTTTTTTTTAGATTCCATATTTATGTGTTAGCATATGGTATTTGTTTTTCTCTTTCTGACTTACTTCACTCTGTATGACAGTCTCTAGGTCCATCCACCTCACTACAAATAACTCAATTTCATTTCTTTTTATGGCTGAGTAATAGTCCATTGTATGTATGTGCCACATCTTCTTTATCCGTTCATCTGTCTATGACATTTAGGTTGCTTCCATGTCTGGCTATTGTAAATAGTGCTGCAATGAACATTGTGGTACACGAATCTTTCTGAATGATGGTTTTCTCAGGGTATATGCCCAGTGGTGGGATTGCTGGGTCGTATGGTTGTTCTATTTTTAGTTTTTTACGGAACCTCCATACTGTTCTCCATAGTGGCTGTGTCAATTTACATTCCTACCAAGGGTGCAGGAGGGTTCCCTTTTCTCCACACCCTCTCCAGCATTTATGGTTTGTAGATTTTTTGATGATGGCCATTCTGACTGGTTGTACCATATCTTTTTTATCCATTCATCCGTCAGTGGACACTTAGGTTGCTTCTATATCTTGGCTATTGTAAATAGTGCTGCTGTGCATTTGGCGGTGCATGTATCTATTTGGATCAGCGTTTGGGTGGTTTCTTTCTGTAAGTATGTATATGCTCTGTCTTTGGAATTCTTGTGGAGGTAGTTATTTCTATCTCTGTGCCTATGAATATCTCCATTTTGATGTTTTTCTCTCTCTTTCCCATCTATTAATCTATATCTATATTTATATCAGTGTTTCTCAACAAGGGGTGATGTTATGCCCCAGGGGACATTTGGTAATGTCTGAAGACATTATTGTCACAGTTGGGTGGGGATGCTCCTAGGATGTGGCAGGTACAGTACAGAGATGCTGATGAATGTCCTACAACACACAGGACAACACGTAGGACAGCCCCATATGACAAAGAATTGTCTTCCACCAAATGTCAAAAATGCCAAGGATGAAAATTCCCTGTTTACAGCAGTAAACCATCTGTATACAACCATCTATACCTGTACCTCTATGTATATCTGGCCTCTACATTTCTCTCAATATTGTTTTTCTATGCGAAGACCCAAGCTGAAAAAGGTAAACGAGAACTCTCTGGAACTGACAGTTACATTTCTGCTGTGCAGAGGTAGCTAGGCAGATGGACTGATTGAAGTGATCGAAAATGATGGGGTCTCCTGCAGGATTGTGTCAGCAAGCAAATGGGATTTCCACCGTATTACATATCATCAGATTTCACCAAGAATCATTTTTACCTTCTCTCTCAAAAGGAAATAAAATTATTATTGTTATTTCAGTCCTCGGTTTCTGGGAAAAGAAACATAAAGTGTCCAAAAGTCGGTAAGATATTAATTGACTTTTATTATTCTGTATAATAGTGAATCTGCAAAAATAGTCTGTTCAAATGACTTACTGGGAAGCTTTCCATAGTAAAAAGCAAGAAGGAGCTATAAATAATCAGATTTCTTAGAATTTCCAAGATTTTAAATTAATTTTGTGTGGATGACTAGATTTGTAGGTGAATGATTTTTTTTAAGTTTAAAATGTACTTTTTCTCTCCCCGTCCCTTTTAAGTGTTTGGATAGCAAAACCTGTACTGATTTATTCTTTTATCCCCAACAGAAGCTGAGCACTTAGAACACACTAAACCAGTGCGTTTTGATTGAATAAATGTACATTAGTTGTTTACAAAATAATTGTAAAGAAATGGATGCTATATACAAAAGTGTGTCATACACTTTCAATTCACAAAATTTAAAAAAAAAGGAATAGGATATTACTTAGAACTTAAAACAGTTCTTTCTTTTACTATAATAAACAGTCACCCACCCTGTGCGTATAAATACGATCGACTTTGTATCTGAATGTACTGAAAAATAATCAAAAGGCAAATATTTATCTTAGAAGCCATCTTGTCTCAAACCTTTAAAAACTGTTATCCTGGAGTAAACTTGATATTTAGACATTTTATGAGTTTGTGCATTTAAGTAGGCAGCAGTATTATATATAAAAATTGTATAAGCGATTAAGAGTGTTTACAGCCCAGAAGCCTCTAAATTTAGAAAATTCTTTCAAATAAGGTTTCCAGGAGCGGAGCTATTGGCCCCTTTCTGAACCTCAGTTTTGTCCTGGCTTACATCTCCCCTGCCTTACCTCTTAGAACCTGAAGTATTAACTCAAGCAGGGTTCGGAAAGTTGCTCATAGATTCCAGGTGGTAGATATAAGTGAATAAAACCCTCACAGCCTTTCTTTGGTTCATACTTGCCCTGAGGGGGAGGCAGCTTGGGGAGGGTCCTTAAGTGAGTGGGGAATAAAGCCTGCCTGTGTGAACTTCCAGAATGATCTGGAGCCCTGCCCTCCCAACCTCTGCCCCCTGGGTCACTGACCCTAATTGGATTTCCTTGGCTTCCTGCCCAGAGGCCAGTTCTTGTTGGCCTCTGTTTCACAATCAGTGGAAGATTAGACAATTTTGTCTCTGAACCTTGTTGTCAATACAACTTCCCAAGCTCAAAGATTGTATTGATCCCACACTAAACCCTCAAATGGAAGACGCAGGGTCGTGGCTATAGTTAGACTGCTACTCACCAGTACTCCTCACGTATACTTTATCACCAACATCTGTTACTTTTTATTTTAGAAATCACTAGTATAAACCCAGAATCTGTATAGCTGGCTCTCTGTTTCAAGGAAGCAGTCCCCCAATGAACAGGGGTATGTTCCCCTCGAGAGGGAGAATCAGAGAGTGCGCAAGAAAGGATACAAGCGAATGTTTCATACAACCTGTCACCTTTCAGCCCAAAGAGGAAAACTGAGATAAACGAAACGGGGGCCTCCTGAAAGTTTCTCAAAGTGTCTTCCTTCAAGGAGGCAGCTTCTGTTTCTCACAGCTGTTCACGGACCCTCCGTGGCCGTTATCCCCCATCATCCCTTTTCAGTGTCAAGGCACCCCGGTGCCTGAACCCCAGGCCACTTCCACCTCCATAGACCCGCACTACCAGCAAAAGCCAAGGGGGGCGCCCTTGTGACTGACGCGTCTTCCTTTGCCACTTGTTAGAGCAGGGCCTCGAACTCCCAGGCCTGCTGGAACCAGAAGGACGGTGCGAATACGTGAAACAGAGCAGGTGTAAGACAGTGGCGAGACCTCCTGGTGAGGTCGTGGTCAGTATCAACGCGGCACCAGCTCCTCAGCTACAGCCAATGGCCGCCAAGCAGAAACGCGGGCCTGACTGGCTGGGGCGGCTTCCAATTAGCCACAGCAGTTTCCAATTACTTCCTGATTAAGGGAACTTTCCTGATTGGTAAGAGGTTAAATCAGGCCGCGCACGTCTCCCAAGAGCCCTTGAGCTCGGCTTCCTGGCGGGAGGGTGGTCCCTGCGGCGGCTCCCCAAGTGGACTCTGCGGTTCTCTGAGTCGCCCGCCTTCGTCAGCGCATCTCGGGCATCCTCTCCCGCCTTCCTCCTTCGGGACCCAGACTTGCTGCCCCACAGGCCCCAAGCTTCCGGGCTCCTGTTTGCTTTCCTGGGGGGCCCTCAGTACCTCCGCCAGGACCAGGCCCCGGCCTGCGGACGTGCCCCACGGTGTGCAAAAGAAGATTTCCTGCTGGAGGGGCCCCTGTGGAGGGGCTGGAAGTCGACTGGGCTCGGGAGAGTGCAAAGACCCGAGGCTACTCTCCAGGAGAAGGACTCCAGGAACCCCGCGGTGGTTTCCTGGGAAGCACTGAGACACCCCGCAGCTGTCCGGAGGAACAGCACGCCCAAGGATGCAAGTGAGTTCCTGGGTTTTTCTCTATGTGTGAGTGTACGTTTGCGTCGACTTCCTCGCCGGCTGCCTGAGGTGTACTGAACTGACCAAACCCCAGCTCTTTCTGGAGAGTAGCGTCCAGGGTGGGGAGCCCTGGGTGCCCGAGGACCGGCCGAGCCTCTGTCCTGGTTAGGCCACCCTGGGTTCCCGAGTAAGAGCCGTGTTTACCCTTGGATCCACATTGTGCTGGGAAGGCGTCTTTTGGTGGGAAAGGCTCCTGGGTCTGGTGTGAGCACTGAGCCACCGTTGGGCTTCACGCTGCTGCTTCGGAAAGTTGGTTTGTGCCTCGGAGCTGGAGGCCGACCTCCATCAGGCTAGATTTGTGTGCGCCAGGCCGGGGCAGAACTGCGGTCCCCTCCCCTTTAGCTACCTGGGCAGGGGAGAGTGACACGGTCTGTGGTTGGCGTGAACTAGGGGCCAGTGGAGTTTGGAGAGCCTCGTACTCGGGTCTGGAGAGATGATGGCTGTGGACAGGCCATTGAGGGAGGGCAGAGCTGACAGCAACCGGGGTATCTGGTGGGCTTACGTGAGGGTCCTCTGCGGCCTGACGCTCATTATTTTCTTATTTCAAAAAAAAAAAAAATACAGCGCGGGAACTATACAGGGGTAGCAGCAGCTTGTGACCTCTGCCCTAGAAGGTTAATTAATAATCCCAGGCTTGTCAACTCCATGTGTTGGTAATTGCAGAGTAATGAGAAGAGGCAGCCGCAAAACACCTGGCCCCAAAGTAGCTGGGAACTTGGCAGGGTTCAGATACTTCCCTTTGAAAATGGAGAGGTTTAAGATTTCAAAGGTGTCTTCTGGAATAGAGCTCGCCTTTTCTTGTTATACCTTGCATTGCAATGATATGGTTTGTCATATCGTGTATTTACGTTTTCAGTCACTTTAAATGAATAAAGTTTGTATAATTACTAGGTAGTGGATTTGCCAAGACTTTTTCTGAAAATCTTGTGTTTCTGAATTAGAACTCTAGTATGTAAATAGCCCAACTTGGATGGGGAACATTCTAGATTTCTTTACACAAGACTGGAGATGGTATTTTGGACAATTGTTTTAATTTCTTTGGGCAAATACCTAGCAGTGGAATAGATGGGTCATATGATAGATTAAGCTTAACTCGAAGAAATGGCCAAAACATTTCCCATGGGGTGTAAACTTTTACATTGCCAGCAGTAGTCATGAGTTCCAGCTGCGTCACACGTTTGCCTGTATTCGCTATATCTGCTCTTTAATTTTGGTCGCTCTAATGAGCGTGTAATGGAGAGTTACCTTATTGCGGTTTAATTTACATTCCCTGATGACTAATGTTAGTCTCTTTTCATGTGCTTACTGGTCATTCATATATCTTCCTTTGTGACATGTCTCTTAAAATTTTCTTCCAGTGATATATGTGTTACAGATAATTTCTCCCAGATTCATTCTCTTAATGGTGTATTTTGAACAACTGTTTTTAATCTTGATAAAGTCCAATTTAACAATATATTTATTGTTTTATGACTAGGCGAAATACAAAAAAGTTTGCATACTTTATCAGAAACATTTTCCTTGACGCCTTCTTCTGAAGTTTAATAGTTTAGCTCTTTGATTTGTCGATGATCCATTTTGACTTTAATTCATATCACATAATAAAATTGTTTTGGAAGTCATCTTTTTGCATGTGGATTGTTACAGCACCATTTGCTGAAAAGACTATAATTCTTATAAAGCTGATTTTTTGTGTATGGTGCTAGGTAAGGATTGATGCACATTTTTTTTTTTTTAATTGAGATACTCAGCTGATCCAGCATTTGTTGAAAAGACTTCATTTTCCTCTTTGAACTGACTTAGCACAATTGCTGAAATTCAACTTCTGACATATGTCAGGGACTATTCCTGTACTCTCTATTTTGTTCCATTGATCTGTTTGTCTTTTTGCTGTATTGATTATTGTAGCTACACAGGAAGTTTTAAAATCATGTAGAGTAGGTACTCCAGTGTGTGTGTGTGTGTGCGCGCGCGCTCGTTATTCTAGGTCTTTTTAATGTCATAGAATCATTTAGAATTAGCTTGTCAACGTCTATAAAAATTCCCTTGAGATTTTGGTTGGGATTGCTTTGAATCTACAAATTTGGGAAGAATTACCATATTAGCAGTAGGCTTCCAATACATGAGTACATTCTATCTCTACATGTATTTAGGTCGTTTTTAGTTTCTCTCAGAAAATGTTAAATTAGATTCATCTGTAACTACTTTTAGTGTATTGCTGCTATTATAAATGCCATCGTTTTATTATTTATTTCATTTATTATTTTATTATATTTTATTTATATTATTATTTTATTATTTATTTGCTGGTAATGGATGAAAATGCAATTGGTATTTTGTATAATGTTAGCCTTGTATCCTGTGACTTTCCTAAATTTCATTATTTCCAGTAGCTATTTTGAAGGTCCTCTGGGATTTATATTTCATGTAAACAATGGTATCTGCATGGAGGGGCAGTTCCACTTCCTCCCACTGGCCTTTCCTTTTTTGGACTGTTTTGAAATGGCTAATACATTCAGCACAGTGTTGCATAACAATAAGTGACCATCTTTGCCTTGCTTCTGGCGAAAGAAGGGAAATAATGACCATTATAGGTGACGCTGCTTGTGCTGGTTGCTGGTTACCAGGGGATTAATGACCATTATAGATGACGTTGCTTGTGCTGGTTACTGGTTACCAGTGGATTAATGACCGTTATAGATGACGTTGCTTGTGCTGGTTGCTGGTTACCAGTGGATTAATGACCGTTATAGATGACGTTGCTTGTGCTGGTTGCTGGTTACCAGTGGATTAATGACCGTTATAGATGACGTTGCTTGTGCTGGTTACTGGTTACCAGTGGATTAATGACCGTTATAGATGACGTTGCTTGTGCTGGTTACCAGTGGATTAATGACCGTTATAGATGACGTTGCTTGTGCTGGTTGCTGGTTACCAGTGGATTAATGACCATTATAGATGACGTTGCTTGTGCTGGTTACTGGTTACCAGTGGATTGCCTCTCGTCTCCAAATTTGCCTTTCTTTCCCTGCTTTGTGATACCAGAGCTGTGCCCTGAGAACAGCTCTCACCTGCCAGCTGGCACTGTGTTAAGCTTTGCCAGTTTCTGTGGGTGCATTAGTGGAGGAAGGAACGGTTTCTCTTGGTCCCTGCTACTGGGTCACATGGCTGCCAGCACTGTGCAGGATGTCAGATGGCATCGCCCTCCTCAGAGCTTTCTAGCACCTCCTGGGGTGACTTCCAGGTTCGCCAGCACTCCACACACACATCCCTGGTTGCCAGCTCTGAATGGCGGAACCTCGGCAAGCATTTCCACTGTCCAGTCGACCACTAGTTACTCTCTCCCCTAACAAGTTCTGAATCTCAGCTTGGTGGGAGCAGTCTTTATTATATTTTCCTTCCTCGGGTACTCTACCCTGCCTTAAAGCTGCTCTGCATTTCTACTGTTCCTGTGTTTTTAAACTTCTCTTTGCCTCTTTGTGGTTAATCCTCTGCTAGTCATTCTTTTTTTTTTTCTTTTTATCTCAAAGATTCAGTAAGGTGAGATGTCGAACTCTTGTAGTGCAGGTGATGGTTACTAAACCTTCAAACTTATTTAAGGTAATATGAAATAGGAGTATGTAACTATTAAACCAAATTCAGATTTTCTTGCTTCCTAACACAAAATAATGTTCATCAAGCATACTTTACAAGAAAAAAATGCTTGGAGATAACTCTACAATAAGTTTTTCCCCTTCAAATTACTGGTGCAGTTTCTGTCTCCTGACTGGAACTTGACCAATATATTGATTGTACTTTTTTTTGTTTTTGTTCTTATTTTTTCATAAATGTCCTTTATCAGTTAAGTTCTCTACTGTTACTGGTTTGTTGAGGGTTTTTAAAAAATTAATTTTTGGCTGCATTGGGCCTTCGTTGCTATGCGTGGGCTTCCTCTAGTTGTGGCGAGCAGGGGCTACTCTTCTATGCAGTGCACGGGCTTCTCACTGCGGTGGTTTCTCTTGTTGCGGAGCACAGGCTCTAGGCGTGTGGGCTTCAGCAGTTGTGGCCCGTGGGCTCTAGAGTGCAGGCTCAGTAGTTGTGGCATATGGGCTTAGTTGCTTTGCAGCATGTGGGATCTTCCTGGACCAGGGCTCAAACCCGTGGCCCCTGCATTGGCAGGCAGATTCTTAACCACTGTGCCACCAGGGAAGTCCTATTGAGGGTTTTATTATGAATTATAGTTTAATTTTATCAAGTGCTTGTTATGCATCAACTGAAACGGTGGCAGTTTTTTTTCTGTTTTCTATTAATATGGCCAATTTGATTAATTTATTAAATGTTACTGTTTCGTTGCATTCTAGGATAAAGTCTACCTGATTATAAGGTACTGTCCTTTCACATTGGTTGGTTTGACATTAAGAATTTCTGTGTATATACACAAGTAATTTTGCTTTGTAATTTCTTTTATTGGTAAACTTTTCCAGGTTTTGCTGTAAGGGTAATTTCAAAAACTCAAGTAGAACAGTATTCCCTCCTCCTCCGTTTCTGAAGCAGTTTATGCAATTTTGGTGTTATTCCTTGACAAAATTCAGCAGAGAAACATCTGTGTTTGCAGTTTTCTTTGGTAAATCCTTAAAAAAATTTCAATGCATTTTCTAGATTCATGGCTATTCAGATTTTCCATTTCTTCTGGTGTCAGTTTTAGTCAAATATTTTCCAAGATATCCACTTAATCTGTTATCAAATGTGTTGGTTCAAAGTTGAAGTAGTATTATTTTGAATCCTCTTAATGTCTGTACAGTCTGGTGATAAATTATTTTTCATTTTTGACATTGGTGATTTGTATTTTGTATTTTTCTTTCTAGCTAAGGTTTTGTCAATTTTCTTTTTTTCAAAGACCACACTTTGTCTTTATTATATTCTCAATTATCTTTTTTAAAAATTGCATTTCTTTTATTTCCCTACTTATATTTAATTTGGCTTATTCTGCTCTCTTTCTAGCAATTTAAGTAAAATGTAAGGTCGCTGAGTCAGCTCTTTTGTTTGATAAAGATTTTCCCTCCCAATACTATTTTATCTGTGTCACACATTTTGTCATAATTTAGTTGTATTTTGTAGTCATTTAGTTTGAAATATTTTCTACTTTGTCTCCTGATTTCATCTTTGACATATGAATTAAGAATTGTGTTCGGGGCGTCCCTGGTGGCGCAGTGGTTGAGAGTCCGCCTGCCGATGCAGGGGACGCGGGTTCGTGCCCCGGTCCGCGAAGATCCCACATGCCGCGGAGTGGCTGGGCCCGTGAGCCATGGCCGCTGAGCCTGCGCATCTGGAGCCTGTGCTCCGCAACGGGAGAGGCCACAACAGTGAGAGGCCTGTGTAACGCAAAAAAAAAAAAAAAGAATTGTGTTCCATGCAAACACATGGGGTTTCTATAGTGATTTTATTACTGTTGACATCTCCTTTTACTGTATTGTAGTCAGAATATACTCTGCATGATTTTTATCCTCTTACATTTATTGAAACTTTTTTTCTTTTTTCAATTTGGGTTTGTTTTCCCATACCTGAGCCATTATTAAATAGAAGAAAGTGTCACCCATGACCATTTACTAAATTTTAGATGCTGGGCAAGTCATTTAACTTTGGCAAGGTATATAATATATGCATATTTGTTTTAAATATGTATGTATATATATGTATATACATATATAATCTATATTTCTTGAAATGGTAGAATTTGAATATTATATTTAATTTTATTCAGTAGTTTTTTTCAAACATTTCTGCATGTTGTCTAATATGACTATTTTTTCCACACTAAGCACAACTGAGACAAGTCTTTATAGACCTACTACTGTAAAAGGAAAAACTTACATTCTCGTAACTAACAATACGATTCTGTAACTATGAATAGGAGTAGAAACACACTTGTGTGGCTAAAGGTTTAATTCACCATGGTGATTATGATCTAATAAAATGCATATGTGAAACGTGTTTATGAATGTATTATTCCTCTTCCAGCAGCCTATGCACATTTCCCAGTGTATAAATATAAACATTAACTCTTAGAATGTAGATCTGATTGGCACAGTACTAATATTTATGCTATTATCTGCCCCAAAATTAGCCAATAAATTCATTTTTTATAAAGTTATTTAACTCCAAGGAAAATGTGTTTTGCAACTAGTATGTACAAGAAATCATGTTAATTTATATGGGCAACAAGGTTACGAGGTTTTGCCTGGTTTTCCAGGAGCCTCCTCTCGAAGAGAGAGAAGAGGGAGAAAAGACATGTTTTTAAAGCAGGAGAACTTGAATAACATGGCGCCCCACATGACGAGAACAGAGTGCGGTGAAGATAGAGAGGGAGATGTGCCTGGATCTATTCCGTGGACGAATCATGAGTACTCCGAATGGCAGTGCAGGTTGCAAAGGAACTTTGGGCTTAAGTTAGAGCCATGGTTTGTAATGACGGGTCCAGTGGGCCTTTTCCCAGGCCACCTGCACCACACCCACAGCCATCACCCCAGCCACCATCCGGTTACTTTTTCATGGAAGGAAACACAAATAACTCAGAACTGAAAATCAGTCTTGGTGTTAAATGTTGCCAGTCCCTGAGCGATAAATTGAAATTTATTTGGAACATGCTACGCACCATTAATTCTATTGTTTTAGTATATTCAACAGCATTAAAAGCTATCAATAATTAAGTGTTGGAACAACCCCCCCCCAAAAAGGAAAATCATTACTTTCTTTCATATGGATTAAATCCAAGTCAGAAGACTAGTGAAATTCAACAAGGTTATTGATCCTTTGATATTTGTTTGGCATCCCTGTTGGGAAGAAATGCCTGAGCAGGGAGGTAAATCCTTTTGGAAACAGGAAGTGCATTATTTTAATCTCCTTCTGGTGTTACTGAAACGAATGCTGTCGCTGCTAGAAATAGAAAATGGATTTGTTCCTGCAGTTTCTTTCCTGCAGAATTTATTCTCGCTCACTGTGTCTATTCCAGTACTCATGCACTAGCATTTTAAATGCTATAGATTAACTGTAAGGTAATGTGAAAGATCCTGTAGCATTTTCTCTGAGGATGGAAGTCAGAAATACGTTTCGGGCTTCCCCGTGACACTGGAAAGGCAGTGACGACGGTCTTCCCCAGGTCTCTTCAGAACAATAAGATGGTCCATAAACTGCATTTTGGATCTACTACTTCAGCTAAAATAATAACAGACACAACAAATAATAATTTAACCCCTCCTCAAGGCGATGCTTCTGGCTATGAAACTCAAACACATCAAAACCTGCTTCTGTTGGATAGAAGAGAAACTAAGTAGAAGAGCAGAAGGATTCAGAAATAAATACACAAGAAGAAAACCCTATTCTGAGACTTTTGCTCGGCTCCCCAACCTGAGTATAACTTAGGCTTCAGCTCTGTCGGAGCACCGTATGTGTCTTGCCCACTCTTCCTCTTCCGCTACAGCCCTCTCAGATCTTTCTCCATTTAGGATGCTCAGCTATAGACCACCTGAGTTTCAAGCTGTGCGACAAGCAGGGCTGAATTCACTGAATTTCCTGATTCTGGGGGAGGACACTGTATTCATGAGTCTTAGTAGTATCTCAAAAGGGTTAAGTAGGGAAGGGTATTCATAAGATATGGGCTTGAGTTCTTGAAGATGGATCTTTCCAGAGGAAGGTACTGGTTAGCCACCTAGCGTAGACCCTGTGAATGGTCTCCAGATTTGTTTGTTTTGTTTCAGGCACAGGAACCGCTGATGTGACCCTTGGCAACTTGGCGGTTCCTGCAGAATCCAATCCAGCTTCATACTGTAGTGATCTGTCATCATTGTGCATATTCGAAATGATCCTAGGACCCTAAGGGTTGTCCAAAGATGAACTAAGCAAGAGAAACCTTATGAAAATAAGCTACCAAATTTTATATATTTTAGAAGATCAATACTATTTTTTTCAGATAACAAATATTGATTATTTTGTTATCCCGTGGTGGGAATCCCATAGACATTGGTCTAGGTACGGGGGGTGACGTGATAAACCAGAAGAGACAGAATGAAGACTCTCATGGAGACAAAATAATAGACAGTTAAAAATGTACAAGCAAATAACATACTCTTCAATGATGCATGCCGAGAAGGAAATTAATCGAGGTAAAGTGGTAGAGAATGACTGGGGTGATGAAGGACAGATTGAGGGGTTGCCCTGTGAGCTGTAAGATATTAGTCATAAGGTAGTCTGCGGAAGAGCATTTCCAACACAGGGATCGCCAAGCAGTGCACCCAGGTCCTTATTGCTAACACTTTACATTTTTCAGGGTGGTTGTTCATGGAATGGGCCATAGATGGGGAGGAAGAGTGTCACAGTGCTGCCTGGAAGCAGTATCCAGTTTGAAACCTAGTAGTGGAGTCTAGTTGACGTGTGACTCACCTAGGTGTTTACACGCCATGTTCATGGAGAGAGACTTGCTTTATCAAAAAGATCAGTCTTACATATTTAGAAACCCAGAAGAATGACAGGGTTGCCATATCTTTGGCTCTATTAAATAATATTGGAATCTTCTCTGGTTTCTATTTCATTTCCATCTGGAATTTGAATATTTTTTGGTAAAACCTGTATCAATTTCTATACTTTATCAAAGAAAAGTTCAAAGCACCTAACAATTTTATATATATCTATCTATCTGTACGGAAGTGTGCACAGTAGCTGGGATAAATCAAAACGGCAAAAGAGCAGATGGCGATAACAAACATACAGCTTGTCTTCGTTTCCATAAAAAGTTTGTAACGTGTTTCAAATTTTTAAAAATCACATAATTAGTCATAAATCTCTTTCTAAAATAACAAGCCTAATAAAAATTTAGAAACCTATTAGAAATCATTTATGGAGTGTTAAGGAATATATCAGGTAAAATTTTAAAAAACTGCTTTGAATAAATTTGCCATTGGCTTTTAAATAGGCCTATTATTAGTATCCAACATAAGATTAAATCAAACTAATTAAAAGTTGAACAGTTGTCAGCAGCTCAAGAGACAAAAATGAATTTCTTGTCTAACTTTTTCCTTTGGATTCTCAAAATAATGCAGGGTAGACAGGCATTTATGCTGGAATTCTGGGGAAAAAAAAAACGTAGTCATGATCCTTCCCACATGATAAATAACAGATGAATCAAGATACTTCTAAAGTAGGATTAACTCAATATTAGCCGACTCTCAGATGGTGGGGTGTCTATTGTAGACTCATTAATTGCTAGACCCTGTTTCT
This sequence comes from Aethalodelphis obliquidens, assembly GCF_003676395.1. Taxonomy (NCBI): domain Eukaryota; kingdom Metazoa; phylum Chordata; class Mammalia; order Artiodactyla; family Delphinidae; genus Aethalodelphis; species Aethalodelphis obliquidens. The sequence goes on from NW_020837969.1 coordinate 8,239,930, forward strand.
TATACTTTAGGTTTTGTTTTTTTAACTATGGTCTATTGAACATTATCAAATGATATTTTGCTGACATGGAGGAATGAAAATTCTTTTATTTAGTGTAGTTTAGCATCATCAATACAGAGGGAGAGCATAAAAGTGGTTTGTAACCAGCTTAAATATTTTTCTTATAGAAATTAAATAGTCAGCGTTCTTGGGCTGCACTGAATATCGGGGGTGGTGATTTGCTTCTTCAAATCACCTCCATGTGATGAAGTTCAGAAGGAAAGGGGTAGATGGGACCCCTTCTTTTTTTTTTTTTTCCTGAAGAAAAATACTCACTTGGAAGCTCAGGGCAGACTTAAGGGATGGGTCAGCCATTCCTCTTGCTTTTTCAAGTCTCAAAATACTTAGATGTAGAATATGGAACTTGAGCGCAAAAACAAGACTTTTTGGTTACGTGGCTTACTTCGAGCTGATTTTTACCAGCCACAAAGGAAGCCCTTTCTAGGCTGGCTTCTAAGCAGTTTGGCTTTAGACAGGTGGTCTGTGAACTGGGAACACTCCAGAATGTTGGGTAGATTTACGTTTCCTTCATTCCAAGATTGTTTTAGGAATTACTTGACTGAAATAGTGATACTTTTTTTTTTTTAATATTGCAATTTGAAAATGTCTCAGGCTGGGTTTTCAATCTAAGCTTCTAAAGGGTAACGTACAAACTATTAGGGACTCTGAATTTATTGGATACAGTTAAAAATGAGTCCTTTGGAAACAGCGATAGATCAGAGAGAGGACGGTTGATACAGATGATCTTGAACAGGATTACAACAATCATGTATTCAGCACTGAGCTGCTGTGCACTGAACTGGAGTTTTGTTTATATAGTCTTAGCACCATGATAAAGACAGTTGTCTAGAGTCAACAAGCTAGTCTGGGTGCTGGAGATGATGTAAGGAAATAACACCTCGAAATCCTAAAAACGCTTCCTTGACTAAGGACGTTTAGGTGTAGTACTTCTGATTTGTATTAGATTTCTATCCTCATAGTGTGAAGACGAAGTGAGCTCTCGAATATATGTTGAGCATCGAATAAGTGACTGGATCCCCTTAATAGTCTGATAACTTTATAATGAAGCATTAGAAATATTTAAGCAATTCAGTTTCTGTGATCTAAGTCAGGAAACTGGTTTCCATTTCAAAATACCTGTCCAGCTTTAGACAACTTCTTCATATGAAGACGGGAAAAAACCATAGTGCTGTGTGTTACATGTACTCGAGAGCCTTCCAACCTTCGAGGGAAATGCTGTTTAAATCCAATGTGAAGAGACTGTTGAGTGATAGGTTAATTGCCATGTGTACACGCTTGTGTGTGTGTAGGCATGTGTGTGCTTTGTGTGGACCCTTGTGTATATACACACGCTTTTGTATCTCTTTGCATTGAGAGTTCAAAGGTGATAACAGATTTGAAACAGGTAATTGCTTGTCCTTTTCCCTGTGCCCCATTTATTTTATGTCATAGTGTTGTGGAGGCACTAATAGATTGTATGGGCTCGTGGATCTGAGACAAATAGGAAATGTTTCTTACCTGAAAACAAGTGTGAAGTCATTAAAGTCCACCAATTCTAATTTTCAGGTTAAATTACCTTGTGCTACAAACATGACGGCTTTTCAGATAAATCAGAGAAAATTAGTAACATTTTAGAAAACGATCTGAGATTGGTGAACAATTTTTACTTTAAGGAAAAGATTGTATAGCTTTTAGTTTCCATGTAAGACTAATTATTTTTATAAAAGTGTATATTGGTTTTCTTTTAGTAAGACTAATACATTTTAAGTGCTGTAGACATATTGTATTTTAAAATATCCTCTTGAGTGAGAAACTTTCATCTTTTCAGCTCAGTTGAATATTTTAAGAAAATACTGTCTCCATAGTCAGGATATAAGTGTGTCTGTGTGCGTGTGTCTGTGATCATATTCAGCTAACTTTCAGCTGGTGGTTTCTATTTTCTAGACAATTGTGATGTTTTACTAAATCCTCATTAGTATCTCAGTCTTAAAAATAAGGAAATCAGTTTAGAGATGAAAGAATTTTCTTGGGCATAGATAGAAAGCAAGTGAATAGGGGCTGACTTGAACCCTGGGTTTTCCTCTTTGGTGTCTGGGCTCTTTTCTGCCCACCTCCCCCTCTCTCTATATGAAGTACAGTGATAACAGTGGGGATAGCACCTCCAAGAAAGGATTTTCTACTAGGCTTTAACTTTTGCATGCAGCCCTTTTGTTCCTCCAACTCAAATGTGAAGAAACCAGATTGGTCCTAGGCCATATCCTGAATATCCTGTGCCCTCTGCCGATCCCCAATGCCCTTTTTCTTTCTAAACAATGTATTTTATTGTGAAGCTGATTTTCTTGTCAGAACGCATGTCCTTGTTGCCCTCATTGCCGCTAATAATTCTCACGTTGGTTTGTAAGTAAACTGTCAACTCTGTGCCCAATTTATTATTTATAGTAACTCTGCATGCAATATTTTTAGGATATTTTTCCTCCTCGTTTTTCACAAGTACTCCTGGTCATTAAAATCTGTTGTCTAAAAGGGATACTTTCTAACGCGAAATCACAGGCCCAGAAGTAGATTGATGAAAGGCGTTTTTATGGCAGTAGGCAGGCCTTCTGCCTTCAAAAATAACACCACCATTGTAACATTTCCCATATAAATCCCAGTCTCTTTGTGGTCCTGATGCTGGGAAAGAGAAAATATATCAGTTAAGGACCCAAATGAATACTTAGACTTCTAATTCTTACACTTGTGAATGAGTCACCCCTGCCATTTGACAGGAAATGGACTCCTTGTTGCGTGTAATTCATTAAGGGTCATCAAGCAAACCTGGCTCAAATCACTTAGCGAAGAGAGACTGGGGGAAAAATCAAGTACCTGCTTAGCCACCATCTGACTTCAGGCAGCATGTGAGTTGATGCCTCTGGTTTGCAGTTTCCTCCTCTAGAGAAATATTCTGTAGTATAGGTAGGACTTGGGGTTGCACGTCCAGGCCTGGCAGGAGACCCAGGTCCACTGTCTAATTTGTTACCAGGGTGACCTCAACCAAGCCCCGCCTTCTCTGTAGGTTTCCTGTGTGTCAGGATCTGGAGGTGAAATGGGATAACTCTTTGACCTTGCCTGCCGTGGGGTCTTGTCCACAGCAGTGAATGAATGCTCATGAAACCCCGGTTACAAGCCTGTTGCAATCACTTTGTCGTGAATTACAAACAATTATTTCTATATATTCCACAAATTCCTTTTCTTGTCGCTGATTGGGCATTACTTAAATGAAATGGAGTAGTTCTTTTTCAGATTTATATATATATATTTTTAAACTGAAGTATAGTTGATTTACAATCTTGTGTTAGTTTCAGGTGTACAGCAGAGTGATTCAGTTATACGCACATACATACATACACACATTCTTTTTCACATTCTTTTCCCATATAGGTTATTACAAAATACTACCTGTAGTTCCCGAAATGGGGTAGTTCTTACTCCCTTTGGGAAGGGCAGTAAGTTTCCTTTAGAACCGTGTGTGTGAGAGAGGATTCAGCTGCAATGCGGGCCTGGAATAGTAACAAAGAACCCACCCAATACATAACTTGTTCCGCCACACAAAGATGGCTAAACCCTGGAATTCTGAGGGGAATCTATTCCGTGTTATTGGAGCATTTTTGCCATTAGGTCTTGATCACTGTCACGTCATCAGTGCTTCACCTAATTAATACATAAAGCATCCTCCTGTCACTTCAGGAAACCGTAACTACATATTCTTGTGTGCCTTGGGTTAGTCAGATTTATGCTATTGTTTAGTGTCTTAAATTGCATCAAATACGAGGAGAGCCAACTACTCTTTGTCAGAGCCCACCAGGGTGGCCGTAACTAAAGAGGACCAACTGGGTGGATTGTAAACAACAGACATTAGTTCTCACAGTTCCGGAGGCTGGAAACCCAAGGTCCATGCACTGGCAGGGTTGGTATCTGGTAAGGACCTGCTTTCTGGTTCATAGATGGTGTCTTCTCACTGTGTTCTCCCATAGAAGGGGTGAGGGAGCTTTTGGGGTCTCCTTTATCAGGGTGCTAATCCCATTCATGGGGGCTCCACGCTCATGACCTCATCATCCCCAAAAGGCCCCTCCTCCTAACACTATCACTTTTGGGGTGTAGGTTTCCAACTTATGAATTTTGGAGGGACACAGACCTTCAGGCTATAGGACCCATGTTGCTGTTTGTTGAATACACTTGTGTGCACACACACACACACACACACATACCCACACCCACCCACCGGCCTTTGACATCCTGTGGACAGGATGCGTGATGTGGGCTTGGGTCAGCTGCCAGGTGGAACCAGTGGATGTGGGTGTGCCCCCTCCCCCCAGTGAGCCTCCTCGGTCCTCACTGTTCGGGTGGGAGTCGCTGGCCCAGCTTCACATAGTCATTCATTCAGCAATTCCTCTACCTCTTCGATGCAGAGAAAGCTGTGCTGGAATTATAGTGATTTAAAAAATAAAAATGATTAAGTCAGTGTGCCTACCTCCACCTTACAGACTTTGCCACGTTCAAGCTCACTGTCCCTCTCTGGTCCCACGGTGGGCAGCACCCTTGTGCGAAGGGCAGACGGCTTTCTCTGCAGCCTTCTTCCTCCTGGGCCTCTGATGGAGAAGCAGGAAAACATGACCTTCTTCCCATTCAGATTAAATTATTAAAATTTTTCTATTTCTGAACTGAGCACATAGAAGAAGAAAGGCAAATTTTGCCAAAATCAGGACGACATTCACAAGTAATTTATTAAGAATTTGAATGGATTACTGATTTCCAGTTGACATTTAAGCTGCAAATTAAATATATTAGGCTCTTTGATGCCTGGTGAGGAATGACCATTTTTAAACTGGGATTAGATTAGAATATTTGTACAAAGCAGAAGGGAAGTATTGAGTAATTTTGCTGCTTTTTGAAGAAAACTCATAAGCGAGGGAATAAAATTACGAAGAATGTGAAAAGGTAACGTTTTTAGTCATGATGGTAATGCACCTTAAATTAATACAAGAACCCTTTTTCTCTTAAAATGACTTATATTTATCAGGGTTACAGGGAGAGTGACTAGCGTCCTTTGGGGTGGGGGGAAGTGTAAATATTTGGGGGAAGGCAACTTGGCAATATGTATGAAAAGTCTTAATAAGTTTGATTAGTTTCATCCACAAGTTTCAAATCTAGGCTGTTTAAAACAATAAACAACTGAGGAAAGATGTATGTTCAGGGATGCTTTCTGCAGTGGTGTTTAAAACGTTTAATAGTTGTGAACAAACCAGGTGTTTACTGGGAGGCATCAGTGGAGTACTATAGGTGGGATGCTGTTCTGTCTATGAGAACAAGAAAGGTCTTATTGATGTGAAAAGATTTTCACAACACCTTAAGTGAAAGACACATTAGCAAACAGTACCTACAGTAAAAATTCCTTTATATTTAAAACTCATATGCCTATACGCCTGTAGACACATAACCTATGGATAGACATCTAGAAGGACATTCAACCAAATATTAAGAGTAATTATCTCTGGGGCATGTCTCTATGACATCCTTTTACTTATCTGAAGTTATTGTAATTATACCATAAAAACAAAAGCCAGTTACTTTTCAAGGGAGAAATTACTGCTGTTCTCCAAGGGAAGCACGCAGTTGTTAGTTTCAAAAGCAAAATTTCATTAAGTGTGATTTCTGTCATTGGGTTTTATTTTTATCACTCTTCACGGACAATTAAATACCATTCAAATAATTTAAAAAAACAAAATTCTGTAAGGTTTTGTCATGCATGCCGTTGCTATACTAATATGTGTGCATGCCAACCCAGATTCTTCTCAGAAGCAACATGAGGAGGGTTATTAGATGAAGCAACTTGTATAATTGGCAGTTTAGTCAAGAGAACCATTTTAAAAGCTGTTATAACCGTAGACATTAATTTTTGAATGAATACGAAACTAATTCATTGGTTGAATCAAATGGTCTGTCTCTAATTGGGTGCTTCTAGATTCCTTGACATGAAGTTCAGTTATCTTCTGTATTTACCAAAACAGAAGGAAGAGATGAGTGACAAAACGGGAGATAAGTTGTGTTTATGGGGTTATATATGTGTGCACACACATAGAACTTGAGCCTGTATTGCAGAGCAGGTCACATTGTCTTTGGTTCTGAATTCTGACTCCTTTTTTTTTTTTTTTTTTTGCGGTACGCGGCCCTCTCACTGTTGTGGCCCCTCCCGTTGCGGAGCACAGGCTCCGGACGCGCAGGCTCAGCGGCTATGGCTCACGGGCCCAGCCGCCCCGCGGCACGTGGGATCTTCCCGGACCGGGGCACAAACCCGCGTCCCTTGCATCGGCAGACGGACTCTCAACTACTGCGCCACCAGGGAAGCCCCACATACGTTGTTTTGACAATAAGATCACACTCCATGATGTCAGCAGCTGATTATCCTACTCATTTTTATATACATAGCATTTAGCAAAATATAGAAAACAGTTAATATCTATTTTCTAAATCATTGAATTAACATATTAATCAATATAAAATATGAGAGCTAGGAAGGACCTTTGGGATCACCAGAGTTAACATCTCAACAATAGGGAAACAAAAGCACACAAATTTGGGGCTCCCCTGGTGGCACAGTGGTTGAGAGTCCGCCTGCCGATGCAGGGGACACGGGTTCGTGCCCTGGTCCGGGAAGATCCCACATGCCGCGGAGCGGCTGGGCCCGTGAGCCATGGCCGCTGAGCCTGCGCATCCGGAGCCTGTGCTCCGCAGCGGGAGAGGCCACAGCAGTGAGAGGCCCGCGTACCACACAAAATAATAATAAAAGCACACAAATTTGAAGTAGGAGATGCCATATTTGAACCCAGCTCTGATTTCATGCTCTTTGTCATTCAAGCGTGGCCCCTTCCTTTTAACACCTCCACAAGGTAAAGAATGGCAGTATTTTTCAGAATTCAGTCAAATAAGATTCAGAGTATTTAACTGGAATACATTTTTGAATGGTAAATTAAAATAAACAGGTGAATGTGATCTAGTTCCCAATCCTGTAGGATATAACTTCTTCAGCCCATGGATCATTGCCCTGTTTTCAAGGGCATCACACATTAAACTAGGTATTTCCCAACCTCCTGAAAGCAGACTTGTTAAGGAAATACATTAACTCATGATGGAAAACACGTTGTAGCATATTTAACTTTGTAAATGCCTGAAGGGTACTTTCCATCACTCCACAAGGAAGACTTGAGGACTTTGTTTTATAAATAATAATTAAAAATTTATGGTGAAGATTGTTCAAGATAATTAACTGTTAACAATATAAATTCATACTAGAGTTCCTTACCTTGATGCTGAAGAGTAGTCTTTAATTACAGTGCTGCTGCGAATTATGGAAGTTCAACACTTGAGCACCCTGAATAATAAGTCATTTTTTTGACTCTCTCAGATCCTATGTTCAATCCAACAGCCAATCACATTGGCTCTACCTTTGCTATGGCCTGAATGTGTTTCTCCCATCCCCTAGCCCCCAGAAATGGTGGTATTAGGAGGTGGGTCCTTTAGGAGGTGTTTAGGTCATAAGGATGGGGCCCTCATGAACAGGCCCTCATGAACTGGATTTGTGCCCTTATTAAAGGAGACCCCAGAGAGCTCCCCAGTCCCTTCCAGCATGTGAGGACAGAGCTAGAAGTTGATAGTCTATAAACCAGCCGTCACCCAACCAGGCAGGCACCCTGATCTCAGACTTCAGCCTCCAGAACTATGAGAAACATATTTCTGTTGTTGGTAAGCCACCCAGTCTGTGGCGTTCCGTTGCAGCAGCTGGGACAGACTGAGACACCCTTCACAGCAGGTTTAGAAAACACTCTCCTCTCAGGACCTCTATTACCACACGTTGAAGCCAACACCGTGGCTTCACCGGGTCACAGCAGCAGCCTCGCTTTGGTGGCCAGCAAGGCTGTTTGCCTGTTGAAACCAGATCGTGGAACTCCTCTGCTCAAAACCCTTCTGTGGCTCTCCATGTCCTTTGGGATAAAAGCCCAACTCATCACCTTGCCCTGTGAAATATTCCAGGGTCTGTTCTCCTATCCTGCCATCTGCCTCCTGTCTTTCATTCCAGCTACATTGGCCCCTGGCTGTTCCTTTTGAATACGCCAAGCACGCTCCTCGGAGCCATCACCTGGACCATCCTTCTCCAGCAAGGACAGGCACCTCTCCTTGACTTTCATCCCACTTCTGGTCACCTGGCACCTTATCAGCGATGCCTTCCCCGACCACGCTACAAAACAGGAGCAGCCTGCATCCCTGCACTCCTAACCCCTAGCACACTGATGTTTTCTCAAATATATTTTTCTTCTCTCTTTTTTTTTTTACTTATCACTAACAGAATTATTTTATATTTACTCATTGGCTTGTTATCTACCTCCCCACCCCCTCTTCCCCTCCAGCAATAGAATTTAAGCTTCAATGCAAGGATCCTGTTTTCTCTAGTCAGTGAACTCCTAGGTGTTAAATTGCTTGGAACTCAAAGTACTCCACCAGTATTGGTTGAGTGAATGAATAAATGTATGAATGAATGGAAATAATAAAGTTGAAGGGTAAATAATCTACTTTTTAGACACGAACATTGAGTTGCTTTAAATATGGTGCTAGATCACAGTAATTTAACTTGTATCTTAGTAAGTTTCAAAAAACTGCCTTTTTTTTTTTTTTTTTTTTGCGGTACATGGGCCTCTCACTGTTGTGGCCTCTCCTGTTGCGGAGCACAGGCTCCGGACGCGCAGGCTCAGCGGCCATGGCTCATGGGCGCAGCCGCTCCGCGGCATGTGGGATCTTCCCGGACCGGGGCACGAACCCACGTCCCCTGCGTTGGCAGGCGGACTCTCAACCACTGCACCACCAGGGAAGCCCAAAAGTATGCATTTTATATATAAGAAGGTCTACTTACCTACAGTGAAATGAGGCAATGCTCACATAATAGGGTGAAAGTTAAGGATTTGAAAGATATATATATATATATATATATATATGTGTGTGTTTTAGTTCATTTGTAATTGAAGCATCATTATTTGCAGATATTTCTTTTCGGAGATGCTGTTTCCTTTATGACTATTTTCAATTTCACTATTACTCCAGTAGATCAAACCGGAGGATGGACCAGTAATAAATGATCACATACAAAAGTTTCCAGGCAAACAGAGCTTGTCATGGTTCATTGCCATCCTCAGCCCATATTTGCCTCATTTTGCTAATTTCAGGTGACTCTGCAGTCCTAGCTGGTCCTTGGGAGGCCTGTGCTGTATCTTCAGCAGCTGACAACCCTGCTGCCATTGGCCACCTTCCTCTGGCCCTGTATCCAGCCACACACAGAACCAGGAGCGCAAAGGACTTGGCATTGGCTGAGGTTGTCACCACTGCAGAGAGCACAGCCCGGGTCACCACTGTGAGCTCAGGGGGCCAGGAACAAGCCAGGGCCAAACCTCTGGCACAGAAAGGAGGCCATCTCTCTTCTATCCCTGTTTCCTTCCCACTTCATAAGAAATCATGTTCGAACAGACCCTATTTAAGACACAGTCCCTCGTCTGAGCCTCACTTGTATTCCTAAATGAAGCATATTTTCTCCTCCTAACTCGCAGACGTGCAAAGCCTGCTGAGCTGAGTGGAGTGCCAAATGATGAGCCCTGTGTCCCGCCACTTAGAAACTCCATGCTGTTGTGCGTTATTCCTGCAAGTCATTTTAGCGAGCGCGGTTGTGATTGCGAGATGGGGCCCCACCTGCCCTCTTACCTCGAGTGCTTCCGAAATAGAAACCTCCCCTACCATCCCTACCAGCTGGATGTCTGGACTCTATATTTCATGAGGCTGTGGTCTGTCCACTGGCTTTGTCCCTGTCCAGCTCGGCCACGCTCTAGCCAAAAGCATATTTCCTTCTCTCGGCTTCGATCTTGTGACTCTTCCCAGCATCGCTGCTCCAGCCTCATCTGGCCGTACTGACGCAGCAATTAAAACACGAGAGCTTCCCCACCATCAGATTTCACCTGCCAATGTCTGAGGGATGGTGTGTGCTTGAAACAGCGGCATGACTTGGTTCCCAAATTCAGAAATCACAGACCACTGAGATGAGGGAACCATTATGTTTTATGAGTTCTAGAGAAAACAGTAGAAATAACTATTAAAAATTATAAGAAAAAAAAGCCAAATGTAGTGGTAGAACATTGCGTGGTTTGACGTTGCTGTTTGTCATTTTGCCTCCCAGCTCCTCTAGTGAGGGATGATTATTCTGTCTGTGATTGTGATTTTTTTTCCTGCTGCTTGCTGTTCAGTCCTAATTTAACTCTTCAGACTTCCTGATCGATTAGGTAAATTCATGGTAGGGAATAAGGTTAAGATGAATGATCACAGTCAGGGTCATTCTGGGGGCCCGTACAGGTGCGTTCTGTATTCAGAGTAGTCCTCCAATTCCTGACCTACATGATTGGGTTTATAGAACTCAACCTCTACTGGGCCTTCAGGGATGAGTGTTTGGTTTGGGTACAAACACGTGAATGACAAAGCCATCCATACCCGTTCTGAACTTCTCTCGCATGAGTGCCTGACCTAGTGTAGACTACCTCCTCTTGGTCACAGATTTTTCTTTGCGACGAGACTGACTTAGTCGCGCAAAACACGGGCTGCCACATGGAACAGATTGTAGCTGCTGATACTCAAGGCTGAGAGCAGATGTCAGAGATTTGCGCACTCACCTTGATCCACTTTTTCTGGTATTTGTTAAGGGCATAGAACAGAGCTGACCACAAGATCCCTGCGTTGGTCACAGAATTCGTTGTGGGTTCATTGGTTAAAGAGAGCTAACATTGTTTAAAAAAAAAAAAATTTTTTTTTTTTTTAAATTAAGCTCTGTTGGACTTTATGTTCTGGGATCATTGCCCTATTTGCAAAATTAATATGTCTACGGTGGTTGTCTTAAATTCAAAGCACATTTACAAGCGTTCTTGCCTTTTCTGTGTGATTTGTGATCTCAATGGTATGATACTCATTTCAGTCTTTTAAAAGCTATGTGTATCTGTATAAGCAATTGTTAAGGTCCACGTTAGCTTAGCAGGAGTTAGACAGGACTTTTGGTGGCCAGCCACTAAGCATGATGAGGGTCATTGCTTAAATGTTCTGGACAGCATGGCAGGGGAGCCTTCCTCATTTCTGGCACAGATCCTCAAGGACATGTCACATGTCTGGCAAAGATCCTGACGCGTGCATTCATAACCGTGAGCTGAGAGCTATCAGTGGTGACAATAATCTTGAATGATTACCTTTTGCTGTCAAGAAGGGAAAAGGTGTTGGGGGGATAAATTAGGAGTTTGAGATTAACATATACACACTATCATATATAAGATAATCAACAAGGACCTACTGTATAGCACAGGGAACTCCACTCAATACTCTGTAATAACCTATATGGGAAAAGAATCTGAAGAAGAATAAATATATGTATATGTATAACTGAATCACTGCTGCACACCTGAAACTAACACAACAATGTAAATCAACTATACTCCAATATAAAATGACAATTTAAAAACAAAATTTTAAAAATTAAAAAAATTCCATTCTTAAGAGATCCTTGGCTGGAAAAGAGATATAACTAAATATTGAGCAAGAAGCATATTTGTATTACAGTTTTACAAAGCTACCCACAAATAATGTTTTGTGTATAAATTTTAAATTTAAACCCATGTGTCATTAGCATTACCAGATCAGTCATCATTTGGAACAATGATGAACAGGTTGGTTTTGTTGCTTTCATTCTGAGACATGTTCCTTAAGTTTCATTTTTAAACAAATAAGCATTTTCTAAATGATTCCCTGTTGCGGATTTCAGCTAGGTTTTCTGTTGAGAAATGGAAGATTTAAAGACGTTATTGATAGCTGTTATGATCATAAGGCCGAAGCAAGTCACCATAAGAACTGAACCAGCACAGACAGACGCATGTGAACTTGTTGATTATTCTTTCTTCCTGGAGGCCTTAGTCTTAGTATTGACAAATAATATCTTATACATATAAGAATATCTAATGCAGTTTCCTGCTTTGTCATATACACATCAAAGTTTTGCATCCATTGGACTTTGTGTACATTTGTGACAAAGATATTAGTCAATTAAAACCATGGCTTAGAGATTATCATACTAAATGAAGTAAGTCAGAAAGAGAAAGACAAATACCATATGATATCACTTATATGTGGAATCTAAAATACAGCACAAATGAACATATCTATAAAACAGAAACAGACTCAGAGACAGAGAGAACAGACTTGTAGTTGCCAAGGGGGAGGAGGGTGGGGGAGGGATGGATTAGGAGTTTGGGATTAGCAGATGCAAACTATTATATATAGAATGGATAAACAACACGTTCCTACTGTATAGCACAGGGAACTATATTCACTATCCTGTGATAAACCATAAGGGAAAAGAATATGAAAAGTAATATACTATGTATAACTGAATCACTTTGCCGTATAGCAGAAATTAACACAACATTGTAAGTCATCTGTATTTCAATAAAATTTTTTTAAAAAGGCTTAAGGACAAGGGGAGCTGTTTACCTTGCTGATTATATGAGGACTTTGAAATCTATTTACAACTGTAAAATAAAATTTGGAATATAAATATAAAGAAAATAAAAATCATTTCCATTTCTATGACCCAAAGTGTCAATAAATTGATACATACCCTTCCAGTTTCTAAAAAAGTATGTATTAAGTAAATTATAAAATATGCCAGCTTTGTAAATTATTTAGAAACACATATATAAGTCTATATCAGTGAGTATTCATTTAAGGAATTCAATCACATTCAAAATTCTCAAAAGTAGTACTTGATAATTAAAAATCACTCTTGCACAAGGTATTTAAAATACCGGTTGCTCTTTCAAACATTGGCAGTTGTTTTGTTTCATTCCATCAGGGGTAACCAAAATCATCTTTAATCTTCTTTTTGTAGAAGAATCTTCTTGATTAGCATGCTGCCCAGCATTTAGAAACTAAAAGTCATATTTGATATGATAGACAACTCACATCATTTTGAGGTAATTTTGACTGAGATGATTATTTTCATTTTTTTCACATTTTGCACTTAATATTTTGCGAAACTAAAAGGGATTGTGGGGTCACTTAACAGTTCTTTTTTTTCTTTTATCTGCTGAGTTTCTTATAAACATGGACTAATACTTTTCACCATTTAAGCAATATTTCTAGGGATCAAACTTGTTAACATATATTTCAAATGGAAATTTGCCTTTGTGCATAAGGTTTTGATAAACATTTTTTAAAAGTTGATAAATTGAAATTTAAAAAACAAAGTAGAATTGAATATAAAAAAATTTGTAAATATAAAAAAGGAAAATGAAAACTTCATGGTAGACTGGTTCAATAGAGAATTTTCCTCTATTGCTCAAGTGTGTAAGTCAATATCTTTAAGCATGTGATTAGAATTGATACTTACTTGAACTCATAAATGCAATTCGGATTGTTGCTTGCTTTAATTCATAAATGTAGCAATGTCTCCATAAAACAAAATTTGAGCTCAGACTGGTCCCGTCATGTATAAATTGTCATTCTTTTATTAGTAACTTAGACTTAGAATCATATTTTAGTTGATACTCTAGAATTACAATTGCAGAATCAGTAATATTTAATTATTCAAAAGTAATTTAGATGATATTCAAACAGTTTGAATATCATGGCTTTGCACTTCCTTCCGTCAATGTAATTCTCATAGCAGTAAGACTGAAAGATGATCCTTCTTGTTTTCCATCAGTACAGGATAAAATTAACTTGCCTTTATACCAAAATGGTGATTATAGAGAATCATTTAGAAAATGCTTATTATAGATTTTTCTGTAGCAGCTTGTGGCTTCCTTGTGGGTTATAACAACAAGAAAGATGTTAAGACAATTAAAAGATTTCAAGTCATGACATATTTGCCGCTTGCTATAGCATGAAAAGAACATGGGTCTTCCCAACTTCTTTTAATTTCACACCGGTTCCTTTCCTTGTGAACTTTCTTCCATCTTGTCTCCCTAATTGCAATAACAACTACATCCCTTAATGTTTACAGTTTTATTATATGCATGCCTAAGTGGTTCATAATATTCCAGACATGTCTGGTTCTATTTATTAAGGTCTCAGCTCTACTCCTTGTAAACATCCCAACCACACGTTTCCGTGGTTAATATCTGAAACCTACAGATTGAGTTAATTCCTACTGGCAGTAGATATGTCTACCTCTTCACATGTTGTGTGTTCTGGTGTGAGACATCTTGAGAGCCTCACCTGTACAGCACCCCTTTCTTTTTCTCTAATAAGAATATTCATCCCATGAAACAATACCTAACGTCGTTAGTTTCTAGTGAGGTGGGGTAGAAATGCCATGCCTCACGCCATGCAGTAAGGAAGGTCATTTCCACATCGAGGCAGCTCATCTTCCTGAACTGGGAGAACATGAGGATTTTCCTGAGGCTCTTACCTCAGTGCAGTTGGTAACGCAGCTGAGCCATATGCCTGATCTGTTTCTGTATTCATGCTTCTTTGGGGTTGCCTGCCAGCAGCTGTCATTCTGAAGGTGGAGACAAGAACCTTCGTTCACTCCGACGAGGCTCTGCCCTTCCAACTGTGGTGTCAGCTTTTCCTTGCTCACATCATGTGTAGGCAGGGGCCACTTTCCAGACTGTTCTGCTCCAGAAAGCCTCTCATCCGGAACCCGGGTGAAAGAGCCGCCCTGACCTGGTACATGCCATTTTTACGTGGGAGGTGCCAGTCTCGAGGCAAAGAAAGAGAAAACTGGCAGGAACAAAGTGTCTCCCAGTTTCTGCTCAGACTTGGATAAATTGAGGTCATTTGCTTTCCACTGTGCAAAGTTAATGGGGCAGATGTGCTTTTCTCCACCTACAGGGGACGCAGTGACTCCTAATGTAATGAGTGGAGATGATCATTCTCTTACAGGGAAGAGTGTGTAGAAATACCTGTGAAATCTCCCATTCAGTATCCCACAAATGCCGAGTGCTGGTAGAAGAGGATTGAACCTGAATTATGTGATTTATATTCCATCTTAACAGCTGTATGACCGTAAAATGTCATCAAATGTCCTGACACTTCTCTCTGTAACTTCACACCTGTCCTACCAATTAATCAGGTTTCGGACCAAATGAGATAATACATGAGAAGGTGCTTCAGAGACTGAGAAAGGACTGTACAAGTGGAAACTGGGAAAATGTCAAGGGTAACAGACATTGCTAAGACTCAGTGGTGGATCTCCACTTCAGTCTAGGTCCCAGAGACTGATTTCCTTTAACTTCAGTGTGTAAAATAGAGGCAAAGTCAAGGACTGCAACCATCTTTTGCATCCAAGAAGCAACTTAAATAGGGGGGCAGTCCATTCTTCTGAAAGAGACAGGACACAGCCTATTTGAGCTTCAAAACTGGTGGAAGTCCCCAGGAGCACCCCCAAACTTTCCTTTCGATAATTCTCTTCTCTGTATATTATCCTCATGCTTTCTGTCTAATTAGGAGGGAACTGACGTGGACACATTTGTACACTACATTTTTTTCTTAGTAGAGGACCCCTCAGAAATCAGTATATGTGGTAATAAGGGAACTGTTTTGTTTAAAAGTGAGACTGTCTTCTATCAGGTATAGAAACTAGTCAGTACTGAGATTTTTCTTTCAAAGTTTGAGGCTACTAACAATTTGTCTTTATTAATGAATTTCCATGAAGAGCAGATTAAGTCTGCATCTTCCATCTTGCTATGAGTAGAAAAGAATGCCAGTCTCTCATTTAGTTTATGGTAATGTGTGATATTTAATTTGGCACAGAGAATTTGCTGTTGAATTTGAACCATAGAATTGGTTTCTTCAGGATGGAAAGTAATTAAGGAAATAGTAACGAGCCACTGTGCTTACTTAACAGCAAAGATACTTTTTATAGTCTATTTGGGTTTTATCTGCTAACAGAATTTAAAGGCATTCATGATCAGCTGACTTTACTTCTGAAACAAGGAACATAGCCCCCGATACCTGTGCGTTCATCTTCATGTTGATAACTGTGGATTCAAGTTCACGTTTTGCAGCAAACCTGCAGCTATAACTCCATGTCTGTGTTCGTTACTACATGTTCTATGTAGAGCTGCCAAGGTAAACTTGGAGGTAGAATCTAGCCGGCTGAAAGGAGGGAGAGGGTAGAGTATCACCTGGGAGGTTTTTATAGGCCTGGTCCAGAAGTGGTTTGTATCACTTACTAGTTACTTTGAGAAATTCATGGAAATTTCTCTGAATGTAACTTCAGTTCTCTCTAAAATGGAGATAATTTACATACCTAGGAGGGTTGTTATGACAAATACTGTATGAAGAGCATTTAACTCTCAGTAGCCACTCAATAAAATAAATAGTGATGATGATTACTGTTGTTGTCTGTCATGGCCCATTTTCAGCATCTGCAGAAATAGAAGGACCTGGTCAGTTTCTTCTCTGACTGGCCATTGCATGGGCCATGCCACTAGGTAATTATTTGAGTGTCATTCTCTCAAGTAACCACATACTTAAAATAACCAAATGGAGTGTACGGAAGTGTGGTTAAGAGGTTTATATTCATTAACCTAATTTCTCAATGAGATTTTCTTTTTTTTGTAATTTATTCATTTATTTTTTTGGCTGCATTGGGTCTTGGTTGCTGCGTGCGGGCTTTCTCTAGTTGTGGCGAGTGTGGGCTAATCTGTGTTGCGGTGCATGGGCTTCTCATTGCGGTGGCTTCTCTTGTGGAACATGGGCTCTAAGCATGTGGGTGTCAGTAGTTGTGGTGCACAGGCTCAGTAGCTGTGGCTCGCGGGCTCTAGAGCACAGGCTTAGTGGTGCGTGGGTTTAGTTGCTCCACGGCATGTGGGATCTTCCTGGACCAGGGCCCAAACCCATGTCCCCTGCATTGGCAGGCAGATTCTTAACCACTGCACCACCAGGGAAGTCCCAATGAGATTTTTTTTTTTTTTTTTTTTTTTTTTTTGGTACGCGGGCCTCTCACTGTTGGCGGCCTCTCCCGCTGCGGAGCACAGGCTCCGGGCGCGCAGGCTCAGCGGCCATGGCTCACGGGCCCAGCCGCTCCGCGGCATGTGGGATCTTCCCGGACCGGGGCACGAACCTGTGTCCCCTGCACCGGCAGGCGGACTCTCAACCACTGCGCCACCAGGGAGGCCCCCTACGCCATTCTTTAAGTCCTTCTTTCATTCCTGATGAGTACACACCAATGTGAGGACATGATCCCCTGAAGTTTGTAATGTGTCTCTTCCCTACAAAACACATAGTATTCTTCAGCCTTATTCTTTTATATCTAAATTGTATTAATTTTTTTTTTTTTTTACTGCTTTAAGTTTTAATATCTCTCTACAGATATAGTATGTTGGTCTAATTTAGACTTTAACCTACAGGTTTGTTCTTTTTTAAACTAACCACAACATTAGAGCTTGCATAGAATTAGGTCATTTTATATGGATGCTTTAGATGTAAATAGAGGGCATAATAAATTTTAAAACCATTTTAGAATTTTTCTAGCAGATTTATAACCTACTTGAAGGTCTAACTTAGTTGATTTAAAATTTGGTTTACCTACAAATGAAATTGTTGCTTATTTGAAGATCTTTATTGAACCTAGAAAAAAATAAGTCATTTCCTTTTACAAGTATTAATAATAAAGCTATTCCTTATTTAATAAGCTTAGACAAGTGAAATACTTCCTATTTAAAACTCACCCCGCTACTGTGATTAAGAATAATATTCTGGTTAGAGTTCTATTTTGTTTCAGTTAACACAGCTGTGCATCAGCTTCCCCCCACCACCCACTTGAATGCTCGCTGTCAGCATGTATAAATCTTTCAGACAAAATTAGGTGGCTGGATTCTTAGTAGAGTTAACTTATACTGCGATAATTTAACATGGAAAGAAATAAATTTAAAGTGGACCTTTTATGATCTTTAACACCTTTAAAGCTTCCCTTCAGTTTTGTTGGCAGGTGTATTGTGACTAACACTCACACTGCAGCTAGGGTTGAACACGGAGTCTGCGGTCATAAGTTGGCTGCCATCATTAACAAAGCAACTCAAGGTTCATACCCTTGCTGATTCTGGTGGTTTCTGTTACATCCCAGGGTGGCATGCATATGTTACAGCTAACAATCAGACACCAAATCTTGAACCCTAGAACTATTTTCAGCTGTTTATAGTGCTAGGCGCTCAGGATAACAGTCTTCTTTGGTATCCACGGGGGATTGGTTCCAGGACACCCGCCCCCTGCAGATACCAGAATCCGGGGATGCTCAAGTGCCTTACATACAGGGGTGTAGTCCAGTCAGCCCTCTGTATCCACAGATAAGGAACCTGAAGATACAAGGGCCAACTTTAATTAAAAGTGAAATAAAAAGTACAGCTCACTACTGTGTACGATCAGGATGAGTGTAGCCTTGACAGAGTTCTCAGGCATTTAAATATTAATCCCTACAACGACGATGATCCCGTTTTACCCAAGTTGTGATTATCTAATGCGATGAGGGTTGGATTGGTAAGGTAACACAGGGAAATTTGGGGAAGCATTTTTCCTAATTTATTTTATGTCTTAGTTATTGTAAGTTACTGTATATAAAGAGAGGTTTAATAAAGAACCTATGGTATAATTTTATACATACACAATTTTATTTAAAAAATGGTATCTTTAAAGTGATCATAGGTGACAATGATGTTATAAAAGCACTGGTAATTTTAAAAGGTACTCTATTCTTTAGGTATTATATGATTCATCTGCTCTTACTGGACCATAAGCTTCTATAAGGTCAGGGGCATGCATGCCCATCTTTCTAGTAAAGAGTATAATGATTGGCCTGTAGAAGCCTTATAATAATTTTTCAACTGGAATAGAAATAAAGCCAAAAATCACAAATTTTCAAGTGATTATACCATGATAGTCCACAGAATTTAATGATACTATTCTTTAGCAAAATGCGTCTTCTGTGATCTAAGATGCTTAAGATATAAAAAGTACATAATTTTGATCCAAGTTTTATTTTTTTATCACTTCTATATTTCACTTTTTGCATGAGTTTGAAAAAATGTTCCACTTCAAGTAGACAGAATTGAAAGGTATGAAGTCTGAAGATGCCCAAGTATATTTTTTTCAGAAAAAATAATGTAATTTACATGAAAGTTAATTAGAAAAAATGGTTTGTATGAAGACAGGAAGTGAACCAGGATATTGGGTCTGAGTGTGTAACCTTGGTAGGTCAGGGCAACACTTAAACTGCTTTAGGTCTGTGAAATGGGAAGACCATCTGTCCTGTCTGTTTGGAAGTGTTATGCTGTGGCTCTAATAAGATGATAAATGCACAGGTACTTATCAAATTAGGAGGCAAATGCCATTGGAATCTATCACCACTATTAGAAATCATACAATTAACCACATCATTCAATCAGTTAACATAGCATCTTAATTGCACGTGTTGCCTGAGGAAAGGAAACTGCTCATGATGTCTTTCAGTGCTAGAAATAAAAAAGATTTCACTTTGTGTATCTGTTACTGCTTATTATTTCTTTCAAAGTGAGATTTTCTTGAAAGTACAGTTGGACCCAGTCCTTGAAACAGCAGAAGTCGGTATTACAAAGAGGAAATAACAACAGTAATTACAGAGAGGTAACAAAGGTGATGCTGTATTGACTAGGAAGAAAGTATCAATTCTGGACAGTTAACTCTTTATTATACATTTTTAAGAGACAGGTATATATTTTGTTTGAGAAAATGACTACCGTTAAGGAACAATGTTTTATGGGATGTACCAATAATTTTAAGTATTAGAGCCCTATGATGCAAATAATTTGTGTTCTGGCCAAGAATTCAATATTTGTTTAGGTATGAGCAGAAAACTCTCTTCTCTGGATTGTCTAGAAATCACTTTTTCAGAAAGTCCCCCTGAGAGCTTTCCTTTTGGAATATTTTCTAAATCCAGTTTTGACAACTGGGTTAAATACTCCTCCCATAATTGTTAATACACTGTATTATGATTTCCCTCTTTACCTATCCACCTCTCCCACCAAAACCTAAATTTCTTGATGCTAGGGACTATACCTTATTCTAGATTTACTTGATCATCAGTCTCATATTTTTAGAACCTGTAACTCTGTGCACGATTTCGGTTGTATTGGTGCACAGAGAACTTCTCCTTAAACAGGGGCAGGGACATTTCATCCATTGGAGCAACATGAAAAGTAGAGCGGGGGGAATCTGTCATGTGTGGGATGGTAGATTTGGTTCTGGGATGGTGTGACATGTCTGAACTTGAGACATGGATGTGGTACAGAGACGGTGATGAAAAGATCCAGACCTGGGACCCTGAGCGTAGATGGCTCAGCGCAAGATCCTTCAGTGTGGTAAGGTCAAAGAGTTGAGGGGGTGAAACGCAATGCCTGTGCAGACATTTCGGTGTCCAGGAAGGAAACAAGAGTCCCGGGAGAGAGAATAGGTGCTAAAATGTGCTGTGTTGAAAATGAGATAAGAATGGCATCGGGAGGGGTATTTCTAAGTGGACAAAAGTACAATTTTAGGAAGCAACATGGAGAAGGTACTCCTGCTGCAGCTCCAGAAGAAGCCTAAGGAAGAAGCTGTAGGGGGGGAAAACAAGCAAACAGACAAACAAAAATCTGTTATTTGAGAGGACTCCAAAAAAGGGGGGACAGGATCAGAACAGTCCGATCAAGCCTTCCCATCAATGCCAGAGAATTGCGAGAATTTAGTGGATGAATGGGTGGGTGGATGGGTAGGTGAAAACAAAAACAATTAAATCCCTGAAGAAAGAAATGAAAAAATAAATGGAGAAATTGTCAAATCCTCAGGATTCTTCTTTATGTAGGATGTGCATCTTTCCTCTTCATTCTTCACATTTTGTCTTCTGTCTCAGAATTATAGAATAATAACCAGCTCAAGCCCATCTGAGATTCGTTCTTGTAACTACATTCTGGGATGTTTCAGTGATCAATTAATACACTTTTTCTACAAACTAAATGAGGGTTGTCAGAATTCCTCAAGATTTTTAAAACTTTATTTATTTATTTATTTGGCTGCGTTGGGTCTTTGCACGGGGGCTTTCTCTAGTTGCGGTGTACGGGCGTCTCACTGCCGTGGCTTCTCTGGTTGCGGCAAGGGCTCAGTAGTTGCAGCTCGCAGGCTCTAGAGCTCAGGCTCGGTAGTGTGGCACACGGGTTTAGTTGCTCCGCGGCATGTGGGATCTTCCCGGACCAGGGCTTGAACCCGTGTCCGCTGCATTGGCAGGCGGATTCTTAACCACTGAACCACCAGGGAAGTCTGTCCTCAGGATTTTTAAATGCCAGCTCTGTTAAAGTTGTAAAAAAAAAAAAAAAAAAAAAAAAGCCACATCTATGTTTACTGTTCTGAGCTTTGTTAATCGGTTCTAAAGATGAATTGTAGTATATTGCAGATACCAAAATTTATTGCCTTTGTCTAATTTCTTTGACATATAGTATCAAAAAAACCAATCATTGAATTGTATTATGTAATCTCAGCATTCAAACTTCTATATATACTGAAATCATTTACATTTTTGTCAAATAACCTATTCTATTCAGCATAATAGTTACTAAAAATGCACTAGACACTTATCTATTGTGATGAGAATATAATCATAAAATGATACCTCTGACTCAAGGGACTTAGAGTCTAGGGAGGAAAGGCATTGAACAATTTCAGATGTTAAAAGGCTTTACACGTGTAGTTTTGATGATAAGAGGGTGATGTGGGCAGCAGAGCAAAATAGGCCTGGAAGTTGAAAGAATGCTTTCAAATATATATTTGCTTTGGTTTGAATCGTGTTACTCTGAAAAACATATGTTGAATTCCTGACCCCTAGGCCCATGAATGTGATGGTATTTGGAAATAGGTCTTTTTTTAAGATTGAAGTATAGTTGATTTACAACATTGTGTTAATTTTTGCTGTATAGCAAAGTGACTCAGTTATACATACATATATATTCATTTTTATATTCTTTCATTATGGTTTATCACAGGATAGTGAATATAGTTCCCTGTGCTCTACAGTAGGACCTTGTTGTTTATCCATTCTACACATAAAAGCTTACATCTGCTGACCCCAACCTCACACGGCACCCCTCCTCCAACCCCCTCCCCCTTGGCAACCACCAGTCTGTTCTGTGTCCGTGTTTCTGTTTCATAGAAAGGTTCATCTGTGTCATATTGTATTCCACATGTAAGTGATATCATATGGTATTTGTCTTTCTCTTTCTGACTTCACTTACTAGTATTAGTATGATAATTTCTGTTTGCATCCATGTTGCTGTAAATGGCATTATTTTGTTCTTTTTTATGGCTGTATATGTGTGTATACTGTATATACACATATACAATACTTTATGCATTCATCTGTTGATGGACATTTAGGTTGTTTCCATGTCTTGGCTATTGTAAATAGTGCTGCTATGAACATAGCGGTGCATGTATCTTTTTGAATTAGTTTCATCTAGATATACGACCAGAGTGGGATTGCTGGATCATATGGTAATTCTTCTTTTAGTTTGGAAATAGGTATTTACAGAGGTAATTAAGTTAAAATGAGGCCATTAGAATGGGTCCAAATCCAATAGGACTGGTGTCCTTATTAAAAGGGGAAATTCTGATGGCTGGACAGACAGACACAGAGGAAGATAGGATTGAAGCGAGGCAATCTACATGCCCCCAAACACCAGAGACTGTGGGCAAAGCACCAAGAGCTAGAAGAGGTGAACCTTGAGCTGTCAGAGGACCATGGCCCTTCTGTCACCTTCATTTTGGGCTTGTAGCCTCTGGTACCATAAGAGTGAATTTGTTTTCAGCCACCCAGTTTGTGGTACTTTGTTATTGGCACCCCTAGAAAACAAGCATATTTTCTATAAAATTTTTTGAGGAAGTTACTTAACCTCCTTGAACATGCTGACTTTCCCTCAAAATGGAAATGATGTTGTACAGAACCAAGCAATTTGATTATTGGTAAAATGGAGACATCCTGTATGTGAGACAACTGGTGTACTACTGGTGCTTGATAAGTGGAAGTTGTTACTATGATATTTTAAAAATATCTTTTCAGAGCTTTAACCATCCTGATTGAGAAATCATGAAAATGTTTTTGCCCTTGTCTGTTTTCATTATGAAGTATGATCATTTACAGCACTGAAAGTTGATATATCGTCACTTTATAAGCTGTTTGTAATTGAAAATCCAAGACTCTAAAAGCATTCTCTTTTATTTTGCACTTCCATTAAACAGCCTTTTCCCTCTGCCTAAGGGTATTTCTATTGAGATGAAACAGAATGCCAAAAGTGCATAATTAGCACCAAAATTATTACGCCAACTTTTTTAATCACAACAATAACAAAGCTTTAGCAGTGCTGCATCAGTATTTAATTTGCTATGTACATGTTAAAAGGAGGGGGGATAAATGGGAAAATCACATTAATGTTCACGTTTCTATAGAAATTCCATTAACCTTGCTTTTCAGCATAGAAGTTTAGCAGTTTCCTTGTGCCCATTTACATTCACGCTGGGAGTGAAAGTCTTCTCCCAATACCATGAGATCTGATCATCCTTTACTCCCACTAAAAACGTAATGAGACCAAGCAGTGGTATGGATGAATTATTTAAGATACCTAAGATATTAAAGGTATCTGAGGATTTTTTCAGACACCTCCAGCATCTATTCAGAAAAGAATTTTCAAAGTATTTATGCATTTCATATTTATGAAAAACCTTAGAGAACTCATATTCAAAAGAGAACTATAGCAACTGTCACATATAAATGCTGATTCAAAATTTCTCAAATACTAAGGTAGAATCTGGGAGTAAATTAAAAGATCAATATGCAAGAGGTAAAAGAGACACATTTTAATATTACAGAGGATTCAGTATTAGGAAATTCAGTATATCAGATTATACAAAATCATTAATTTATATTATAAATTATTTGAAAAATTATAAAGATAGTACATAAAAGTTAGTACTTTGTTCCAATTTTTATAAACAAATAGAAAAGATGCCTTCTAAAAAATAATACCATTTTAATGGACTACTTACAAAACATTCCAGTTATAGAATGTTGCTTTCACTAACATATAGTATTCACCTGGAAATGTAAATTAATGCAACCAATAAGAAAATAAGAGGCAGACATCTAGAAAACAATTCTCGGAGCTTGAAGTTCATCATGGTAGGAGAATTTTTTTTCACATTTTTTTTTCCGATTTTGAGATAATTGACATACAAGAATGTACACGTTTAAGGTGTACAGCATAATGACTTGAGTTCAGGAGAATTTACATCATAGAAATAGGCAAATGCTAAAACCCAGGGACTCCTCTCGCCTGGAGAGAAATGATGACCAGTATACCACCGTTACACCCCAATGCCTGTGTGTCCTGCAGATGCCTCAGATGCAATAGTCTATTAAAAAAAAATAGTCTCTCCTTTCCATGCTGGCCATACTGCATCACCTGTGGCCTGTTTCACTCTTAGGATTATCACCTTCTACCCAGACTTGCCCTAACATCTCCCTTTTCTGATGTCCCACTGAGTCCCTCAGAACTATCACCAGTGCGTCTCCCCAGTTACTTTCTCTCCTGTGCACGTCACAGTAGCTTCCGAGGTGGTCTCCCTGCTGCACCCACCTCATTGCTGAGAACCTTCCAGTGGGTGCTCACGTATTTCCAAGACAAATCCTGTCCCATCACTTGACTGCCCACAGCCTCAACTGCCTGTAACCTTTCCTAGAATATTTACCTGAACATGAAGCCTGCCCCAATCTGACACCAACTGCATTCCTGCACCACTTGCTGCTGATGGGGGAGGCCCAGGTTTGCCCTCATGAGCCGTGGAAGGCTTATTTGGACCATCCCCTCTCCCCCTGCCCCACCGCCACACACAGGCTGTCTTTGTCTCCTGCACCCTCTTTAACCGTTCCGGGGCACCTAGGCTTTCCCAGACCTCCCCTTTCCTTATGTTTGCAGTGCTCTTTTCCTCCATCCTTTCTACACCTAGGATAGTCTTGACCTTGAACAGGTCAAGGCCTGGTTCAACTAGGTTCTCTGTGAAATTGTCTTGACCCCCCACCCAGGAAGAATTAGCACTTCTTCCTCTGTGCTCTCACTCAACTTTGTACTTTGCATTTAGTTGTTCTTCCTGGTGACTGTAAGTTTCTTTATGGTAAGAGAACATGGCTTATTTCTTCTTCTTCTTTACTCAGCCATTCAGTCAGAACGTAACACTGTGTTACAAAGAGCAAACACTGAGTAGACAGCTCAAGAAAGGACTCGTGTAGCACTCAATACTTTAAACCTTGATGGAATATTTACAGGCTGAGAGCAGAGTACCAAATCCTGGGAGCTTCTATTGGAGACAAGAAGATGGACTTCTGGAAAGCATACTGCAGCAGAGAAGGGGACACAAAGGCTGGCAGGTGTGAGGATTCAAATAAGAAGCCACCCACAGCCATAAGACAGCTGAGTCACCAGCTCTGCAGAGCTCAGTAACACCTGAGAATGTCATTATATCATGGGAAGGTGTACAAGTAGTTCTGCACAGTAAACAGGTCATCGAGAAAGCCTCAAATGATGTTTCATGTCCCCTTAAGAAGTTAACAACAAAAAAAGAGTGACTATATGTATATTTATAACTGAATCACTTTGCTGTACACCTGAAACTAACACAACATTGTAAGTCAACTATAATCCAAAAAATTACTTAAAAAAAGAAGTTAACAAAAAATCTTCAATTCATCTAAAAAAAACTTCCAAAAATTGTTATTATTGATGTCGCCAAGGGTACAAAACTAAACTCACATAAGCAAACAAATATCAGAAGATCCTCAGCTATCCTGAGCTTGGCATTTTCTTAAGAGTTCGTTCTGATGATAGATTTATCCATATTCTGCAAGTCAAAAACAACTTTTAGCAACATATGTTAGCAGTCTATTTTGAAAAAACATAAATATGTATTCATTTATAATAATTATTTATCATTAAATATTTATGCATTTAATAACAGGAGAATAGACAAAAAAATTCCAGACACTATGCTAGGCATGTCACATACATAAAATAAAATTTATTGACATTCTACATACTAGAAAAATCTTAATTATAGCACTTTTGAACCACTGTAGTTCAATACCGTAAATGTAATAAGTGTAAAGTACTTTCTGTATTTTAAAGTGTTGATTAAATGTTCAAATGTTAGAATTTAACATATTCTGTGACTTTTGTTTTTATTGAAATGAACCTTGTTGCTCTGTTTGCCTCCCAGAATTTCTCTGCTTCTGTGGTCACTTAGTCCAGGCTGTTTTAACAAAGTACCAGGGACTGGGTGGCTTACCAACAACAAATATTAATTTCTCACAGTTCTGGAAGCCAGAAGGCCAAGTTCATAGCGCCAGCAGGTTCCAAGTCTGGCAAGAGCCACCTTCTACGCTATCTTTTCTCTTCGCTATCCCATAGTGGAAGGGGTCAGGGAGCTCTCTGGGGCCCCTTTTATAAGGACACTAATCTCATCATGGGAGTGCCACCTTCATGACCTAATCACCTCCCAAAGGCCTCACCTTTTAACACTGCCACCTTAAGGTCTAGAATTTCAACATATGAATTGGTGGAGACACAAACATTCAATTTGTAGCAACTGTCATCTCTGCAGTTTCCAGAATGAAGCTAGATGGTACGCTTGGTAATAAATAGCAAGGTTACTTATCTTGGCCTCATTTCCAAAAAAAAAATGGCATAAATAATAACTGAGAAAAATTCACTTGCATGACAAATTCATGTTACTATAAATGTGAGCGTATAACTGTCAATGATCAGACATTTTATAAACATGGGCCACATGAAACCACAACGTTACAAATGTTTGTACATGTTTTATAAAATACTTCGACTTCTAGAACAGAAAGCATCTTAAGCATTCACTTAGCCTAGGAACCTCCAATTCGAGATGAAGTATACTGCATTGGACCAAAGTCATATAATTAGATACCGTCAAAATATGTGACCCAGTGACAACCAGGGTCCTGTCATAGCCCATATTCTCAAAATTATTAATATAATGCATTCCAGAAACTGTTAAAACATTGCTGTGCATCTTTTTGGTGTTAAAGAGTATCATTTTTTCCCACATTGGTAACTAAACTCTTTCATCTTTTTGCTATAAGTGCACTTTAGAAATCACATACTTACGATTGCAGCCATTAAAAAATTGCAGAAGTTATTTACACCTGGTCTTTGCAGTGTGAGCACACACATGCCTAACAATATTGTAAGTGAACACATTATGCTGTGAGTACTAAGCTAGCAATTAATGGCATAAGCCAGCCTCATAAAACCAAAATTAATGTACTAATATGCGCATCGTAACCTGAGGAATGGGTGGCAATTTTCTCCATTTTTTCTTTGCTAGGAACTGATAAGCAGATAGTTAATTATCTTTAACTCTTTAATTTTTAGTATTGGGAAAAGGAAACTTTTTATTTCTCACTATCATTGATTTTTCAGTTCAGAAAATTTAAGAAGAATGAGATATTATGGTTAGTATTTTGAGCTAAGCAGGAAAAAATGTATAAGAATAATTTAGCTAACATTTTTATTGGCATAATGTATGCAGAGGGAGAAGTATGAGTTTAGGAATACAAAATTACATGCATTCACTTTCTAATAATAGACAAATTTCTTTCTTCAGATTATCAAAATAAGTATATACCATTTCCCTTTTGGCTCTGTTCTTTGCTCTTTGAAAACAATGACAAATTCCAGTTTCTCTTTTTAAAATGTCTGCATATAAATTTTATGAGTGGTTTCTACTTCTGGAAAAAATGGCATTGAAACCTTGATAGGGGTTGCATTGAATTTATAAATGGATTTTGGTAGTATTGACATTTTAACAATATTCTTCCAATCTATGAACATGGGATGCCTTTTCATTTATTTGTGTCTTCTTTGACTTCATTCATTAAACTCTTCAGGTAGTTTTCAGAGTAGAGATTGTTTACCTTCTTAGTTAAATTTTTTCGTAAGTAAATTGTTGTTTTTGCTGCTGTTGTAAATAGGTCAATTTATTTTTATCAGTAAATTGATTGTTAGTGTGTAGAAACATTACTGATTTTTGTATGTTAATTTTATATCCTGCAACTTTACTGAATTCATTGATTACATCTAATAGATTTTTGGTTGAGTCATTAGGGCTTTCTATATATAAAATCATGTAATCTGTATATAGAGACAATTTTACTTCTTCCCTTCCAATTCTGATACCTTTTATTATCTTGCCTGATTGCTCTGGCTAAGACTTCTAGTAAGAGGTTGAATAGAAGTGGTGAGAGTGGACACCCTTGTGTTGTTCCTAGTCTTAGGGGGAAAGCTTTTTAACCTTTCACCATTGAGTATGATGTTAGTTGTGGGCTTGGCATATGTGGCCTTATTATGTTAAGATATGTTCCTTCTATGCCTCATTTTTTAAGAGTCTTGATCATGTAGGGATGTTGAATTTTGTCAAAAGCTATCTGCATCCCCATGTTTATAGCAGCATTATTTACAATAGCCAAGACACGTAAATGACAGGTGTCCACTGACAGATGAATGGATAAAAAATCTGTGATATATATAAATACATAAAATGAAATCTTATTCAGCCATAAAAAATGAGGAAATCCATTTGCACCAACATGGATGGGCCTTGAATGCATTATGCTAAATGAAATGTCAGATGGAGAAAGATAATTACCGTGTGATCTTACTTTTATTTGGAATCTGAAAACAAAACAAAAACTGAGTTATAGGAAAGAAATCAGACTGTGGTTTACCAGAGGCAGGGGGTGGGAGAGGGGAAATTGGAAGAAGGTGGTCAAAAGGTACCAACCTCCAGTGATAAGAGAAATAAGGACTAGAGATTTATTTACGGCATGATTATAGCCAACACTGCTGCATGATAAATAGGAAAGTTGTTAAGAGTAAATCCTAAGAGTTCTCATCACAAGGAGAAAAAAATTTTTTTTCCTTTTTATTGTACTTGTATGAGAAAACGGACGTTAGCTAAACCTGTTATGGTCATTATTTCATGACGTATGTAAGTCACTTCATTATGCTGTATGCCTTAAATATATACAGTGATGCATGTCAATTATTTCTCAACAAAACTGGGGGGGAATTTATAAATTAATGATAGTGTAAGGACAGTGGTTTCTATTTCTTTATTTTTACACTAATACTACATGATGTATTTTAATACTACATAGGTATGCGTGCGTATATTTGTAAGGGAAGGGGGAATTTCTTGAGGTCCTTTAATCCGTCCCCATACCCCTTGCCTCAGTGGGAAACACAAGCGACCTCCTGTGGAAAGAAATAAGCATCAGAAGCACATCTTTTTTTTAACAACGCAAGAGTTAGTTGGATGCATTCTCTCTGCCCTTCATTCAAAACAGTGGTCCAATGTTTGCTTCTTTTTTTCCTTTGATGGTAATATTAGCATTTAGTGGAACCCTAAAAATTACTGTCCCCCTTCTGATGGTGGCTGTTTATGGGTTATCAACATAAGTAGTATATTTCATCTCCAGCTACTTAAATGTACAACTAAGAAAGTATATCCCATCCTTTTAGTAGGCATTTAAAAGAAGCTCAACTTTAAAAAGTCATTACTGGGCTTCCCTGGTGGCGCAGTGGTTGAGAGTCCGCCTGCCAATGCAGGGGACACGGGTTCGTGCCCCGGTCCGGGAAGATCCCACATGCCGCGGAGCGGCTGGGCCCGTGAGCCATGGCCGCTGAGCTTGCGCGTCCGGAGCCTGTGCTCCGCAACGGGAGAGGCCACGACAGTGAGAGGCCCAAAGTCATTACTTACTCCAGATAGGGGAAAGCCAGAGGCACTTGAGAATATTAAACATTTATTAGATACACCTTAACTTGTTCTTTTTGTTTGTTAATATTCTTAACCGATGGAGCGCTTGTATTTCAGGGAAGCTTCTAGTTAATGGTTACTGGGTAAGTCTGCTCTTTTAAGTTATGGGGAATAATGAATCATTTTTAAATGTAGATTCAAAATCTTACTACCACTGGAGGTGATAGTAAAATATCACATTTCCAAAGGCATGCTAACTTTTACATTTCAGTAAAGGGCATAAGCTGTTTTTGTATTTTTAAGGGAGCGGAAAGGCAATGACATCCATGAGTTCATAGTGTGAAAACGGCTTGTATTAGCATCTGCTCAACACACAAAGTCTTTGTCTTTTTAAAGAGAGACAGCGTTGGATACAGCTTTCCACCTAGTGCTCAGGGAAGCAGGGGTTCATAAGGCGTAGTGCTTGTCAGTAAATGAGATAATGTTGGTGAGTCTCTGGGTATAATTACTTGTAGGTAAAACTTATTTCTTCTTTTACATATCTAGGGAAGATTCTTTATCGAAGGGAATTTGTTTTAGGACTTAGCCACTTGGAATAAGGAAAAATTTGCATATACATTGTATCTCTCTCAAGAACTTGCCAACCTTTTGAGAAACTGACAGTTTTAGAATTATCCATATCCTTCTATTTTGCCAGGGAAAGTGAGCAAAAGCATATTAAGCTCTCTTCAAACTGTGCTTCAGTCTTGAGTACTGATTTTAGAGGAGCACAAAAGACAGACTGTTAATTCATTTTTACAAAAGGTATTAGCCTTGAAATGAAAGATACAGGTTTGCTGGTTCTCCACTGTGGAAAGAAAAATTGGAAGAAGAGAGGACACCTCATCCATTGGCCTTCATAGGATACTGAAGTATGTTATGTGTATGACTGCCAAATATTTGCATTTATTGATATTTTTCTTTCCGATAAATAATGTTTGCAAAAATTCCAGGTATATTTTGGTAGGAAAATATATAGTTAGCAAGGTAAAAAAGTGTTCTTTCTGTCATTACATCTGTTAAATGAGAATGTTATTATTAAAATGCTCCCATTTAAAAAAACAATGACTCTGTAAACCAAAATTAAAATGATGTCCTGTGGGATTAAAGTATTTTAAAAATTAATAATTCTGCAAACTTCTAATGAATATCTGTAGCATTACTTCTCATGTTGTACAGAGACCTCTCGCACATATGAATATGCGCTGTATGAGTCCTCCTGTTCATTCACCGAACAGAATATATTAATCTGTTTCATCAAACACTGTGCCAGGTACTGGATTTACGAAGTTGAAACATTGCCATAGCACTGTGGTAGCAAGACAGACCTGCATGTGAGACAACCGTAGTACAGTATCATCATGGAGGAGCATAAAAGTTGCAATGGGAAATGCAGATCTCTCAAAGTGTCTCTGTCTCAGTCACTTTGCGCTAGGGAATATGGGTTGGTGGTGTTTAATACAAACGCTGGTAAATTTTAAAAAGGGATTTCAGTGATGTGTTTTCATGATATAAATCACTAGGAAAGAACAATCTTTGTCCAGAAGTTCTAGAGGAAATTGCAGAATGAGATACCAAAAAGAATATCGCTCTAAAAACACTCCTGGAAAGTTGCCAAGCTGTCATTTTCTAAAAAGGAGCAAGGTGTGATTTTGATCATTGAAATAGTAAATTTCACATTCTTGTGTAGAAATGTGATTGAGGATATGGTTAAAGAAGGGACACTAGTGTAAAAAGAGTAGGGTAAGTGTAACTTGATGGGTTATATATTTTATAACTTTTTATAAGCATAGTCTCAATTTCATTTGAGAATCATTAATGTAAAGACTAAAGCTGATTTAGAGAACATGGCTTACTACAACTATGCTTTTCAAAACTCATATTTTCATAAGAGAATATAGAGGTAGGAGGAATAGTTTTGAGATTAAGGTCTTTGCAGTGTGAGCACTTAACATGTTAAGTTAAAACTTTATAAAAGAAGTCTATACACAAGAAATGACTAAAAAGCAGTGATACTGATATTAAGTTTGCTGAGTTGATTTTTAATTAGTTTCTTTCATATATTTAAATCCCACAAAACATGAATTTTGTCATTATATAGTCAATATCCATTTAGATTCACCTGTGAACTTTGCATCACTTCTTGTCCATGCTTCCACCTGGTAACATTTTTCTTCAAGTCTCATGGGTATTACCTTATTTTTTGTTTATCTGACAATGTCTTTGTTTAAAGGTATTTTCAAAAAATGACTTCTGTGTTGCCAGTCATCGTATTACAGTTTCCCCTTGTCTTTTCCCCTGGTAGTCTGGACATAAATACTTTTGACTTTAAGACCCTCTGTAGGAAACGCTTGAGATAATTTGAGGTCCTGGTTGAGGTTAGATTTCTCCAGAGAGGATTTGCTTTATCCTTTGGCAGGCAGCTTGACCATGGCAGGTCACCTTTATCCAACCTAAATTTGAGCTGATAAAAATTTTGTGGGTCCTGGTCTTTTTCTCTGGGCATCCTTACTAGGGTGCAGCCCTTCAGGAATTCCCAGCCGAAAGCCCAGGTGTTCAGAGACTTTCCTCCTTCACGACCCCTAAATGCCATTCTCTTACTCCTGTGAGACTGCAGAAAAGTCTGCGTAGCTTCCCAACAGACAGTTACTAACTGGCACATGTCCATGGGAGACAGTGGGAGTTGTATTGACCTCACCTCTCTCTGTGTTTTCTTTCTCTCCATCATTTTGGCTCTTCGGGTTGTCACTGCGTTGATAATCCTCCCATGCCTTCAAAACAATTATCCTTCTACATGATGGATTCAGCTTTTCCAGTTTGGGGCTTAGCAGGAGCCTTGGTTTGATACAAGCTGTTCAGTTATAGCCAGAGAACATGAATTTTAAGTCAGCTCTGTCCTACTACTCATAGCATCTTAAGGTGGTTAGCAGGTGCCAGGGCTGGTACAAACATCCCCTCTATCCGTTTTCCCAACAGCCATGCAATGAAGGAATTAGTACTCATGTGATTCTTGCAGAGCGAATCAATGAAGGACTCAGAGTCTAAGCAAGTGTGTCCTTTTCTCTGTGCTGTGTGCGTGCTGTTCCACTTGTCACTGTACCAGCCTGCTGACGACTTCCTGGACTGAGGTCATACCCTTCATTCTTCAGCTGACACCTCAGGTCTCCTCAACCAAACTCTATCTTTTGGCTACTGTACCATGTGACTGAGGTGATAGTGGTCATTCGGGGCCATTCAGAGCAGGTTGGAAGGAGTCAGGAGATGCTTAGACTTGGGTCAGGGCTTTGTGCCTACCAGGCTTCTGGCTCATTTGCTCTGAGCCCAGTCACGGCAATTTGTCTTACACGAGCTCCTGGCCACTGAGAGAGTCCTTCTGGTCTGACAGGAGCCCCACTAAAAATTCTCTGCAAGCACCTGTAACTTACCTGCTAATCTGGCCCCAACTGGGAGCATAGGCTAAATAAAGTGAATCCCTTTTCCTACTAACTTTCTTGTAAAACTGGGGATTTAATTCCTAAATATGCTCACTCCTAAAATATGTGTCTAAATGAAATATTGAGTGTTTTTACAGTGCTTGCTAAAATGAATATATCTTATGTATTAAACAAATGCATGCACCTCACACATTTTTACATAAAAAGTATCTGATATTCAAAAAGCATCCAGTTAAAAAAAAATAGAAAACAACTGCTGACGAGATCTGCGAAGTTAAAAAGGACAGAAGTTTGTCATGTCTTAAACATAAGTTGATAATGTATATTGAGTGGTAATAAAGTTTAAACGAGTGTGTATCAAATTCAAAATACTTTATTACTGCCCTCTGTGAAGTGCCTGTGTGCATAATTCTAATATAAAACTTTTTTAATTGCCAGACTCGTTCCATCAGCAGGTACATTTACAAGCAGAATTCGGCATTCAGTTACTGTGCTTGAATAAAACTGCTTTCTACCCCTCAGTTTTCAGTTAAAATTATTTAAATATACTTTAAAAATGATTTCACAGTCATTCCTCAACCCATGGATATATTTACCCAACAGTTATGAAACGTCTGCTATGTATCTTACTAAGTACTGGGGACATGGTAAGGAGTGAGATGGCCAATGATTGTTCATCTTGGCACCTAAAAGTGAGTTGGGCAGTTTGCCTTGACTCTGAGAAGATGCCAAATATGATGGCAAGGAAAAATGTACAATAAGTTATCTGCCTTCAGTGGCTTTACTATCCAGTTTGAAGCAGATATGTACAGGAGAGCCATCTTTTAAGGTAGGAGGTAATTAACATCGCCATGAGGAAATTGAATGTTAGGAGAACGCCAAAGAGAAAGAGCTTGATTTTAGCTGATGTAATCAGAGAAGCTGCAGAGAGTTAAAATATTTGCCTTAAAAGACATGTAGCCTATTGCTAGCTAAGGAGAAGAGGACTTCTTACCCAGGAGGGATGGAAACGCAGGAGGGGAAGAGCTGGTGTGGTAAGAGATGGAGATGCAGAAATGGGGCACCTGTGCGAGACATCAGCTGTACTGAAAAACTCAGACTCGGGAATCTGACTGCTGGCGCCTGAAATTTGTCTGTGCCACTTAGCCGTTGTGTGATAGTAGGAAACTTCCATAACTTCCTGTGCCTCAGTTTTCTCGCCTGTACAGTGGGTGAATTAGTACCTATAACCTAGTGTTACGTTAAGGGTTAAAGCTGTACCTGGTGCATGGTCAGTGCCATGTAAGTGAAAAATTTTGAACAACTAAATGCTTAGTTTTCCTACCCACCCCCTACTCTCCTCTCCACACACACACAGAACAGAGAAACTTATTCACATGTGTATCGATCTAAGTTATTACTGTGATGATATATGACAGCTTCCAGGGTGGCAGCAATACATAGGAAAATTGAAAATAAGATATACTTTTACAGATACAAACATAGAAGACATGTAACAGAGCTAAACACCTAGAGTTGCATAATTACTTATACAGTTGGCAAATTTATACGCTTGGAAAATTTTAGACTGAGAATTGGATCCCAGAGTTGGACAGAAACACAGAACGAGCACAGGCCAACATTGGGTGTAAGGTTGAGAATTCAGATTGGGATTCTCCAGAAGGTTTGCCTACATGGATATCTTGAATAGGATCAGCTTCAGGAAGACTTTCCTGCTCCCCTCAGAGCAACCTCACATTTCTTTCTGAACTCTTAGTCTACTTGAATTACCTTATGCCCTTTGAAAATTTTTAAATGAGAGTTCTCCCTACGTGTTTTATCCTCTCTGCTCTTTGTAATCTGTTTGAATGGAAATCTACAAATGCTTTTTGGTGTCTAACATTGGTACATAATAAACATTTAAATATATATTTCATTGTAATTCATGAGAAGTTGCTACTTTAGAAGGTTAATCATTATAATTACATGTATTGATTTAATATTTTTCCCCAGAGTAGTTTTCACAAGATAATTTAAGAACAATCAGGTAAAGTGTGCTTTCTATCATGACCTTTTCCTGCTTATAAAGAGAGTTTATAACAAAATAAAAAAATAATATTCTGAATATTTGTGGAAGGGTTTATGTTTGTTTAATCCACACCAAAGAATACTCTCTAGTTACTTTGAAATACTTTTTTTTTCCCAGCTTGTTAGAAATCATGAACATAGTTGAAAAAAATGCTAGAAGCAGCTGTGAATTAAATTGTGAGCATTTGCAAAGTATACTTTTTCATGGGCATTGATTAACGATCAGTTCTAAAGCCAAGTCCTTGCTTCACCAAACATGTGATTGCCAAAGAATCACACATTTGATGTGACCTAAGCACCAAACAAGCTTAGGTCTATTTCTTGTGACTTGATAAGGTTACCATATATTTACTCAAATAATACGTATTTATTCAGGGTCTGCCATGAGCTAGGGATTTGCAAGTCCAGGAATATAGCTCTAAGGAAGACATTTTTTTTATTCTCAGTGAGCTTTCAGTCAAGTGCAGGCAAAGAGAAAATCAAAGAAGATACGTGGAAGTGCTCCAGTAGGGTTCAGTATGAGCTCTTTGAAGGAGTAATCCTCCGGTCTTAGAGTTCAAGGGAGCCTTTCAGAGGGGAAGTGAAGTCTGCCCTGAGGTTTGAATAATAAGTAAGACTTAGGCTGCTGAGGAAGAAAAGATCCTGGTTCCTGCTTGCGGGTGCACCCTTTTGAAACTTGGATGGCAAGCTGGCCAGAGAGTGAGGAAGGGGGAAAAGGGTGTCCAGAGGTTCCCTAGATGGTGAAGAGCTCGGATGGGTCACTGAGTGTAATGTATCTTGTCCAAAACTAAAACCCACCCTCAGAGAACAAGGTCCCTTTCTTGGAGGAGATTTAAATAAATGTGCCACAGGCTTAGAAGGTAATTCTGAAATAGAGACCAAAATATCTGGGGACATCATTGTTATGATTATAGAAGGACAGCTGTGAAGTCAGGCAGTTCGAAGTGCTCAGCGGTCGATCGCATGAACTTTCCCCCTCTTACCTTGTATATTTCGATATATTTAAAAGAAAATCTGAATTCAAGAAATAAAAAGAAAATCAATGCAGAAGAAAACAAACATTAGAGATAATTAGCATATTTTATGCATATTATATATTTATAAATACCAATTATCATGTAATCCTTGTTGACCTGTCCATAATAATCAAGGCAGTACAAAATAAAAATTTGTCATATAATATCTGTCACCGTAGAGATAGGTCCACACTGTGTTCATTGAATTAAAAACTTAGCGGAGAGCTTTGGGAATTTATACATTCTAAATAATCGTATACATAATTATTTATACAATCTAAATAATCATTCTGTTAATTCTTGAAAAGAGCGTCTTTAATCATAACTGAAATATGTGACCCCAAACATGTGGAAAATATATGAAATAAAGCTAGATTGTTCCAAGTGTTAATATTTAAGTAAATTTCTATAAATAACTTAGTAGCACTTGAATTGGGATGTATCCAGATAGATATTAATGTATATTTATGAAAAGTTGAGTTAAGTTTTAGGAAATGATTTTCAGTCTTCTAGCTATTGCAGTTATAGCTGAAAGCAATTAGGCTTTTTTTTTTTCTTTTCAAAGACATTGAGTACCTACTGTATGTAAATTTGAAGCTCAACACTGAATATATGGTGACCCAACCTCCCTGTCACCACACACAAAAGTCACATGTGGTCCTTGCTGTCTTGCTATAGTCATTGATCAGAAACTATATGAATAAATATGCACTGTCCAAGCATTTTAAGGACTATGAAGGAAAAGCTATGAGGATTTACCAAGAAGAGGTCATCCAGGCTGGACATTGGGGTGAGGAAGGTGGCAACGTGCCTTCTGACTTTTGATGGAAGGATGGGCAGGAGCGAAGATGGGAGAAAACAATGAGGAAAGAGCCTCCAGGAGAAACCTTGTGTTGAGAGGAAGGCTGGTCCTTTTGTGGGGAAGCTGGAAAAGGTGTCTGGAGCTGAGAAGGTGGGGTAGGGAGCAGAGCAGAGAAAGATGAGCCCCAGAGTTAAGTGATGGCAGAGTACCCAGAGCTCCGGGGTCGTGCATACCCAGCCCGTATTCTGAGAAATGTGATAGCAGTAAAGAGGAACTCGGTCAAATGATGCTGCCTTGTGGGGGACTAGTGAGAGGAGAACAAGAGGGATGCTGAAAGAGCACTTCATGAATAATCCTACTTGTCTGTCCAAGAGATAAGGGCAACTTGGACTGAGGGTGTGATGGCAGAGGTAGACAGAAGTGAACAGATCTGGGAAGTTGACTCGGTGATGTGTTGTGGGATTATGATTTATATTTTTAAAAGACCGCTCTCTGGCAACAGGGGGAGAGTGAAGTACAGTGGAATGAGTTTGCAAGCAGTTAGGCCATTGAGCTTTAGTCTAAAGACATCAGTGGCTTTGGACCAAGGTGATAGTTGAAGGAGGCCAGCAAGGATTTTTGAGAAGCATGCTTGGAGCACAAGAAAAAGGAACATCAAGAGATACTATTCTTGATCATATACATCAGTCAATATGTGTTCTATCTTCAGAACAACCCTTGTATTTAGATAATTTCATTTTTATTTTATAATCAAGGGAAGCTGGAACTCTCAGATAGGTTAGGCAGTGGATCCAGTGCAACATAGCTAGTTACTAACAGAGGCAGCTTTCACGCTGAAAGTCAGTTTGATGGCAAAGGGTACCATCTTCCCTCCATGTCCTGATGCCTCCCTAAAGATGTTACTCTCAGTCTGGGGATGAGGTTCAACGAAGTTAACCTGCCAGAAGTCACACAAGCAGCTAATCAATAGTGGCGATGGTTTTGCAAACCAGGAAGTTTATTTCTAAAATCCGCTTGCCTTTTCTTACTTCAAGTATAACATTGATGCAACCTGGGGTTGCTACTTTATAGAATAACAGCCTAACATAAAGAAAAGGTAGGGATACCAGTTACTGATGGAATCGATGAGAATCATCTCCACCTTTTAACTGTGAAAGGAGACGTTAACTACGCACTCAGGAGAATCATAAGCAACCTTGGATGGGGTGAAATAAAAGGGTACAGTTCTTGACCGTATCGGTTCAGAGTAGATGCTCCAAACACATCTGTTGAACGAAAGAATGGACCTTAGTAGTTAACGCATTTTAGCCACATTCTATCCTATAACAGATTATAAAAATTTACTACTTTGTTCTGGAGGAGATATTTTTTTTAATGGTGGTTACTGATGATGCCTCATATTAAAACGAAGTTTCACTTAACTGATATCAGAGAGG
Source organism: Aethalodelphis obliquidens (assembly GCF_003676395.1). Lineage (NCBI taxonomy): Eukaryota > Metazoa > Chordata > Mammalia > Artiodactyla > Delphinidae > Aethalodelphis > Aethalodelphis obliquidens. The sequence goes on from NW_020837969.1 coordinate 8,278,703, forward strand.
TCATTCACAATAGTTTATGAATTTCCAAAGTGCATGTATCATTCTATCGTAGTTTCATTCAGATTAAATTTTGGAGCAGGAGGCATGCAACTGAAGGGTTTTGTATTTTTGTTTTGCTTTGATTTTTAGATGGCACGGTGCAGAGATGGCACGGTGCAGAGACTACACGCCTTGTTTTCATTGTCATTTATCAGCAGACCTCATGATGGTCTGTTGCTGTGCTTAGTTTTGGAAGGAAGACCGTTTTTCCCACAAATCTGGAAGAGTTTGTGAGTTAAGACAGCTAGAATCCTTTAGGTGTCTCCCTTAATGTTTTCATGAACGTGTAAATTAAGGCACAGAGAGCTTCTTAAATGTGGACATGCTTTTGAATATCTGTTTTATACTTGCATCAACCAAACGTTCACATTTTACAAACATTTTTGGAATAGGCTCTGCGTGAGGACCGGGCAAAGCACTGAGACCCCAATTAAGTGAGAGCCCTCGTGCTCTAGGAATCTCAGGTGGAAAGAAAGTGTAATTTCAGGTCATTGAGTAGTTGAACCCATTAAAAATAAAAAGAATAAAAACTCTCTTACGAAGCACATTTCTGTAGACTCTGAATTGATGGCCAGTGTTAATTGGCTCACGCAGGCTCACATTTTTTTTCCTTTCTGGTATATGATAATTTTATGACCAGCAGTATTTTAGAATAAGTACAGTGTAGATTATACATATCATTAACATTATAATTAATCGAGCTAAAATATGTTGTGAAATCTCTGGCCAAAAGAAGTTTCATCCTTCATCAGGACTACAGTGGGACATAATTTCACAATAATTGTGGAGAGCACTCCTTCTGTGGGTTTTTAAGCTCAATTTAGTGATGAAATCAGACGCTTAGTTGAAAAATAAAGGGATATTTTCACAGTTAACCTGTGATTTCAAAGTTACAGGTGGAAGATGTAGTAAGTTGGAACAGCTCATTTTTCTCCCCTTTCCAAGAAAGGAGATTTGTTGAGGAGAGAAGGACCACCTTTGTCTCCATTTCCACCACCATCCTGTCTGATTTTTGGAATGACATAGGTCTCTTGCAAGTAACCATTTATCTTGTTCTTATTTCTTTTCTTTTTAATAAACATCCTGGGATGTTACAAGCACTGAGAACACACTTATTACAATTATAGTTAATCATTCATTCATTCATGCACTCATCCATCCATCCCTTTAATTACCTAGTGCATTGTGAAATAAAACAGAAGGCAACTGTACACATTTATAAGCATTCATGGACCACTCTGAGTAGGGCCATGGTGTTGTGATTTATATTTAAAACCATATATTTTTAAGTATTGGTTAATTGTTTGTGAGCTCTTTTTCTAATACTTTTACCAGAAGGCACCGGCTAGTTCCTTGAATAATATATAAAGGATTTGATTGGGAAAACCATGCTTATTCTGTTGTTTGCTCTTAGATATCCCCAAATTCAATTTTTTTAACTCTTGGGAAATGTTCAGGCCAGTCAAGGTTTTTTTGAAAGAGATTATTGAGCTATGTTTAATAAGACTCAGATCTTTGACGTCAAATTTTGCAAAGAAATTTATAGCTACATTTCAAAAATCGTTGTATTAATTAAAACATGGGTTCCATCCAGGACATTTGGGCCAATCTTCTCTTACATTCCAAAATTCTATAATATAAAAGAAATTTCCCATAAAATAGTCTACTTTCATAGACTCCTGTCATACTTTTTATAACAGATTTAGTCCCAGTTTTCTGTTTTTGTTTCACCTTGTCATTATCTTACTAGATGGCGCTGGTACCATCTAGTAAGTTTAGTATTTTAGTGACAGTTTTCATATCCTTATTGTTAAAAATCTATACATTGACTAGAATGTCCTATTGAAGATAAATTTAAAACACCATTTAATAACAATGACAAAGTGTAATGTATACTCCTGGAAAGCACAATTTTGGATAACTGCCTTAAAGAACATTGAAGTTAACATAACTAATAGGCAAACTACTTTATAATTGTTATCCTAAAACCCCTCTATGTAAATTGGAATTAAAAATTCAGAGTTGGATAGACCCAAATACAGACTATCCTGTAAAAATTTGGAAACATTAAAGAATAATAATTTTCTACTCAGTGTTAACAATGGCGCTGTTTCTTATAGTAGACATTAATATGTCTTCCAACAGAAGCAGAATATCTAGAATGACTAAATTTGTTTTAAAATCTCTATTTTGCTTGGAAAATTTGTACCAAATTTCTTCCACTGCAATTTAAAAGGAAGAGGTGTGTGTGGACATATCACAGCTGTGTGTGGTTTGTTACCAGCCGTTTTTAGGCCAACTGGTCAACCACAGCTGCCTAAGACTGGTTTAGAAAACTGTAGACCTCCAATTCTTCACTTTCAGTTTTTTGCACAAGTGCCGTGAATGAGGCATTGCTAGTTTGATTTTCTTGAGGTTATTATACAGGGCACATGTAAGAAAGCTATTGTCATTGCTGCGATTTTCCATTGTTGGAAACAAGTCAGGTCAAGTTGAGGCAAAATAATGAGCTGGACTTAGAATAAAACTAAGAAGGTTCTTAGGAAGAAAACAGTGAAATTTCTTCTTTAGTTCATCTCTTAAATATGGACCTCAAGATGCATTTTCCTGCAGACAGAAACGTCTGTCATTACAGTAGTAAGTCCAAGATTTCCTGTTCTGTGCAACCCCACATTCTTTATTTTGGACTTAGCATTTCAAAATTTTGTAAAGAAGTTAGATAGTAGCTATTAACTATAACATAGAGATAGGAGTAAAATTAAGCTACTTGAATAAACAAAAAATTTTAAAAAAGCAAAGCAAATGCTGGATCTGTTATAAGTGAAGAAAACAAAATAATTTAGATTCTGGGTACTAAAACAAAATAAACAAAAAATTTTAAAAAAGCAAAGCAAATGCTGGATCTGTTATAAGTGAAGAAAACAAAATAATTTAGATTCTGGGTAGAAGTTTTTTGATATTTTTTTAGTGCTTCCCCCCCCTTTGGTTACACTCCTGTGGTGGCTACTTGTCATGTTCAGATATATCAAAGTTGTCTTACTATTATTACCATATACACGCATGCTTTTAGCCTAATCAGGTGCTCCAGAACTTTAGAACTAGATGCTTCCTAAGAGAAGCAAGTGCAAAGCTTGCTTTGTGCAACTAAATGGCTTTCTACAACAAAACTTGTTACCTGGAGTCCCATACATTGCCTTTCGTAGTGACTGTCCCCATTTACACTTCTAAGATTGGAAACATCTCTATCTCCAACATCAAATTGCATTTATATAAACTGTGAAATATTCTCAGCTTGTATGCTAATTAAAACATTTAATAAATTAAAATTTTAGATACTGTGGAAGGATTTGGTTATTATTTTCTTTGTAAATGTCTAGGAGAAGGAAGTGAAAGATTTTCATTTAACATGATTACTATCTTCTGAACCTTTTCTAGGTGTTTATGTGGGATAAAAGTCAGAGGAGATTCAATCATTAAAACATGCTTCCTACATAACTAAGATGCTCTGGGCATGTTGGATGATGGGGCTACAAATCATCATAGGCCTTGAAGAAACTCACAGATTACTTGGGAAGCCACAAAGCGCAGCCAGCAACAATATAATGTTGAGTCCTCTGCTGGAATTCGTTCAGTGGAACTGTGCTATAGAAGACTTTTTGTTTGTTTGTTTTGCGGTACGCGGGCCTCTCACTGTTGTGGCCTCTCCCGTTGCGGAGCACAGGCTCCGGCCGCGCAGGCTCAGCGGCCATGGCTCACGGGCCCAGCCGCTCCGCGGCATGTGGAATCTTCCCGGACCGAGGCACGAACCCGTGTCCCCTGCATCGGCAGGCGGACTCTCAACCACTGTGCCACCAGGGCAGCCCTAGAAGACACATTTTAAATACAGTTATTCTTCTTTGTTTCTTCTCAACTCAAAGGCTCCTTGTCAGAGATTCTAGACCTCCTTATTCTTAGTAACATTTAGGACAGGGCCATGGAGTCAAAAGCCTGCAGGAGTGGTCTAGTGACGTTCATACGTAAATAAGTCGCGTATTTTAGAGTCGCAGTTTACATATTAAAGAAGGAAGAATTTTCTATAAATTTTATAACATGCAGCATTTTCCATCTATTTTTAGGTCTTGCATTTTTAAGTAAAGAAAGCCTTAATTGTTTTTGAGAAACACTTCATTGACTTTAACTCATTTATAAGGGACATCGGGGCCAGGGTGGTGATGAATGGGGAAAATACTCAGTGGTAGAGCAGGGAGGCAAAGTGAATTGGGGGGTGCTGAAGTGGACAGCGCATTCTTTGCTGTTGTCTGTGATGTGGCCATTGTTGAAGAGATTCCAGAAATCTAGATTCGTAGGAGAAATCTCCCGATGTTTGCCTCGGCTAAAAAACAAATCCAAAGGTGTTTAAAATGATGACATAGGAATCTTCATTGTGCAGGCTGGACGCATCATGTTTGTGGGACAGACTGCCAGCATGTGGCAACTTTTGCAACAGAAAATTGAATTTCTTTCTTAATAAACATTTATTTTTACTATGAAGAAAGGCGGGCAACTTACTGAGTTTTTCTTGGGCATTTTGGAAGCCACCTGGATTTTTCCTGGAGTTCTAAAGTAATGGTCTGCTATATTTATGGTTTCATGATAAATATTTTAGGGTGAATAATGTTGACTCTGCTAATAGACCGAATGCTGGTGGCTATCTGAAGGTCAAGTAGGATGGCGGGTTAGCTGTCCTGGAGGTCCTTTCTGGGGCTGAGCACCTGTTAGTTGCATCTCCTTATATCTGACATGTCCAATATGTCCTAAGTTTCTTAAACTGAGATGTTTCAAAATTATTTTTATTGACCAGGTATGTACATTTTTGTTCCATACTTTTATGTTATAATTTAATAACTAGATGATTATTTGTTAAGTGTCTGTATACTTGACAAATGAATAATTACGTTTTTGCTTATTAAGTCAAATCTATGTAGCATGAGTTGAATTATAACCTCAGAGTCTTCTGATTAAGGAGTTAAAAGTGATTCACTTATTTGGGGGCTTGCTTTATGTCTCTGTCTTCTGCCTTCTCATTCGTTGTCTTCCTGTTTTCCATTTCCCATTTCTTAGTGGTCTCCCAGTGACCTCCTTGATTGTTCCATTGTAATAGGCTAGTGTTTCTCTGTTCCGTTGTAATAGGCTAGTGTTTCTCTGCTGCCGTAGTTACACCCATAAATTTTCTCTGTGGAGAACAGCTGTGAGGTTACATCGGGGACTTAGCTCAGGTTTTATTTCCCAGTTTGCTTCTGCTCACCTGGATCTGTACTGCTCTTGGTTGGATGCAGCTGCAGCCTTTCCCTCTGCTCTCCGGCTCTATCAGGAATGCCCTTCCATCTCCTTATATGGTTGACACCTCCTTTCAGACTACATTGAATATATGTATATGTATAGCTGATTCACTTTGTTATACAGCAGAAAGTAACACAACTTTATAAATATCTTTTTAAAAAATGGAAGAGTTTTGGTTTCAAGTAAGAAATGATGGTGACTTGTCCTATGGAATTAAGTAGATGAATTTGGAATAAACTGTGTTGGATTTTGTCATCCGCATATATGACCTGGGGGAGTACATGAGTTCTGGCAAGAATACAGTGCCTCCTCAATAAGAAAGGCCAGTTGTAAAGCTGGGGTCCAGGCGGGTGGCTTCCTTTTAAATTGTGTCCTGACAACAAGGGCTGAGTGGACATTCATGAAAGACCAGTTAGATTGATGGAAATCCCTGCTCAGCATTTTTGCTTTTTACATTTTATTGACCTTCAGCTCTAGGTTACATAAATATGAATTATTAATAACTTCATTATAACCTTGGACATAGAGCTATAACTTTTATACAACACAGCGGCAGTTATGTAAGTTCCTTTCATTGACTTAAACAAATTTTTCCAAACAAAACTGGCTATCAGTTTCCAGGAAGTTAGTCTGAACTCTCATCTTTTATCTCCCTAAAAGCATTTTATCTCTTACTCTTCTGTTCCAAGGCCATATTTCTTAACCGCTTCTTTATTAATATGACCTCCCAAGTGCCATTTTTTATTGTATTGATGTAAGATTATGTGCAGTTTTAAAAAATCATTTTATGATGTAACCAAAAAGTGGGAAACAGGCAATGGAAAAATAAATCCTCCATAATTCCATAATCCAACTTAAAACTTTTATCAATTCTAACTTTATCTTTTTGGACTTTTTTTTCCCCCAAAGAAAAAGTTTGTTTATTGTACGTTTATCCAGTTGAAGACCATAGCAGGATAAAGACAGAATATGCTAATCAGATGACAGTATAGAGCCTGTACCTTGATCATAATCGCGTGTCTATTGACATAGTTAACTACTAGGATACAACTGCAGAAGTAGAGCATTTACTGTTCGTTGCCTCTCAAGTGCAAGATGGGGCATTAGAATGCAGGGGTATGCAGAGAATTATAAGGTGCACGCCTGTTAAACCAAGAAGCAATGCCATCTTCCTGAAGTAACTAACTTGAGGTGAAATGAAATGCAGGCGCTCAGAAAATAGACTTGAAGATTGGCCGAGGTCTCCCTGACGACATGAGACGTGTCTGCAAATGGAGCTTTGCTTCTTCACGTATTCATCTCCGTGGAGACTCATGAGAAGAAACTGTAATGATGTTTTCTTCTTCTCTCTCTCTCTCTCTCTCTGTTTTTTGTTTGTTTGTTTGTTTTTGCTGTTTTCTACTCAAATTGCAACCTTCTCTTAGGGTAATTATTAGGGTAAAAAAAAAATACAGTATAAAGATTACTAATTGTCTTTCATCATACAGTTCCGTGGATGGTTTGAAGTCAGAAAAATGTAAGAAATCATTTTTGTAGGTGAAAATACTTCCGATGTGTATATTTAGTGTGTTTATTTATAAAAGTGGATGCTCACCAAGTCTTGTTTATCTTTATTTATTAAAATTTACCACAATAGTGATTACAGGCCAAACCTTGTCCCCTTATATCCCCACTTAGATGATATGACAGTTGTTTTTTGCCTACAAGTTGAACTCTGTCTTATGGAACATAATGTCCTTTGGGCTGGACCGTAGGAGGTTTTCAGCAACTGTTTGTTGAAATAATTGATTACTCCATCAGTAAAATATAAATATTAATAGGTTTAGCTCAAAGATCTGTGTTTTGAGTCAAAGGCAGCTAATCCCCTTTGTAAAAATTAGGTCATATTGTTTGTCAGCTTCCTGAATGGCATTCATAGCCTTTTTCAGATTGGATGAAATAGTAAAAGCATCGAATAGAACTCATTCCAGTATCTGACTCCCCTTATGGGTAACAAACAGTGTGGATATAAGTAGAGCTATGAAGTATTATAAGGAGTGAAGGAAGAAAATCTAATCTCAAAGTGGATTTTGTACCGTGTTTACACTTAAAATCCTTGAAATTAACTCAATCCCTCTTGCCCAATCTCCCTTCTTTCCTTCCTTCCTTAATCTGTGACACTCTCACCATCCACTGCTCCCCAATTTTAAGTAGTCTAGTCTTGTCATTTTTCTTTCTTCACATATTGTGAAAGATGAATTTCATTTCTCCACTGAAAATACTTCTGGAATGCTTTAAATGATAGATGTGCCTTTTAAAAATATGTCACTGCATTTTAGAAAGAATTGTAAATGGATTGCTATCTTTTGTGTTCTAAGATATTACTAAATTATTCTTTAGTATTCTTTAGTATTCTAAGATAATACTAAATTATTGTATCTTGGCATTTAAAGGCATACATTGGATTTTCTTTCCCTTTTTTTAAAATTTAGGAACAATTTATTTTCATTGCTATGAATATAGACCAATTTGATAGGGGTTTTTGTTGTTGTTTTTTTATACTGAAGCTAAGAAATTTTAAGAATAGTCTTGAGTGGCACCAGTCCCATATTAGGTTTGAATTCAAGACCTCAAATTCATCAACATGTTCTAATCAGTTGACTTAACCAGGGAAAGAAAAAAGTAAAAATTGACCTTGACTAATTGTTCAGGAATTGCATTATGGCAGCACTTCATGGGAGTGTGTTTCATGAGCCATGAGTGACTTTATTAAAAAAAAAAAAAAACACACACACACAATTGGTTCATGGAAGTTAAATTTGAAAAATGTTGCCTAATTAATTCCAGTTTTGGAAATCATTCATGCTCATTAGCTTACTTAAGGCATCACAAAGCAATTTTTTTTGTTTTTTGGGCTAACGGTTTACATCAAATTTGGTGTCAAATTTTTATTTGTTTGCAGTCTGCAACTAACATGCCGTTAAACACTTTTGGGGAGACAATGAACAATACTGCTTTACCAGCCACTGCTCATGTATTCTTCCCTACCTGGACAAGCAGGTACTATTTTCTCTATTGCACAGAGGAGAAACCTAGGTTGAGATATAGCTCAGTTATTTGGAGTATCACTCAAGTCTTTTCTCATGAGCCTGCAGCATGGGAAATAAAAGTGGGATGGATGTGGCCTTTCCTCTGCCACCATGGGCTTTCTTGGTAGTCTTACTTGGTATCAGTATTATTTAAATTGTTGTAAAATCATGCTTGACCATTTTCATAACCTTCACTATTATTTCATACTAATTATTATAAACTATTTTACTATGGCTGTTTATGAAGATGGCCAAGATTAATTTTTAGCAAAAAATATGGCCTGATGAGTTTTATTTTCCCAAGAGAAATTATAACTTTTCTGTGACTTAAAAGTGTGTGTGATAAGATGTCCCAAATTCAAAAGAATTAATAAAAATTTTAGTACTACAGATAACATACTAATGAAATCTTAATGTATTCGTTCTTTTTTTCACATTTTGAGCTCAAGATCCCCTAAGTACAAGAGACTCACTATTTCAATTATAATATATTTTTAATGTATTGACTCTAGTGAAAACATTTTGAGTTCAAAAACTTTACTCTAGAAAGGGACTAGTTTAAATAGAAAAAGTAGATTTTACTTTTTTAAGTAAGGGAATTTTAAAGAGTTGCTTTATCATATTTTACAAAACAAGCACAATTTTTAAAATAAAGTTAGTGTTTTAGACACACTTTTTCTTCATAACTCTGGATGAAACGATATTGAAAGCTGATGGGCATTTCTGTTTTTTTTTTTTTTGTCAAAATATTCTTTAACATGTGTGAACTGAGAGTATTCTGGTTTTATTCTGGTTTATTCTTAGAAGTGTTGAGCACTGAGAAAGCACAAGCTCCTGAAAAAATCTGCCCCTCAAGCGTCTTGTGTCTCTTCATTGCTGATTGAGTTCTGTTGACAAGGGTAGTGGTGTTTTGTTTTTTCTTAATCTTTGTTGGAGTGGAATTGCTTCACAGTACTACGTTAGTTTCTGTTGCACAGCCAAGCGAATCAGTCCCTATATCCCCTCCCTCTTGAGCCTCCCTCCCTCTCACCCTCCCTATCCCACCCCTCTAGGTCATCGCAAAGCACCGAGTAGATCTCCCTGTTGCTGTGCTGCTGCTTCCCACCAGCCAAGTATTTTATGATTGTAAGGAATTAAAGTATCCCAGAGAGAAGTAGCCCACTCACTTTAAACCCGGCAGTGGGATAACAGTGTTTCTACCTGGAGACAATGTAACAGGAAGGAAGCCTTGGGAGACAGGCTGGGGGTGGGGGGCGGGGAGGAGACAAACTTCATCTGTTTCAGAATTGCCCCCTGATTTGGCTACACAGCCTGCAGCCTCAACACCCCAAATCTGTGTTCGATTCAGTGACACAAGCCAGAGAATCCAAGCATCACTGTGACGTCGCTCGCTCCCTCTCTCCCCACATTTAATCTGTTACCAGGTCTAATTGTTTTCCCTCCTAAGCAAGCCCTCGCCTTTTCCTCCTTTCTGTGTTCAAAAGCCCATCCTCACTCAGATTTCAGCAGTGTCCTGTTCGCTGGTCTTCCAGCAGCCTTTCTGGCCCCCAACCATCCGTCCTCCCCTGAAGTCACAGTGATCTCTTCAAATGCAAAAGAGACCATATCCCCACTGATGAAAACCTTTTACACACATACCATTTTTTCTAAAATAAGGACCCAGATCCCTACTATGGCCCACGTGGGGTTTTGCATAGTCTGGCTTCTACCAGCATTTCTGTCATGCTTACCCCATCTTCCCTGTTGTAAGGTCTTCATGTGCACTGGGGGCCCTTCCAGTGGGCCAGGGTTACTCCAAACCACAGCTGGTGGTGCCCTTTGTTTTTTATAGTTCTCTTTCCCTGGGAAGCAGCACCCGCATCCGTGGCGCGTACACACCATTACCACCACTTTGCCCGCTTACCCTGTGTTCGTAGGAAGCTTTCAGCCTCATCCTTGCTAATTCAAGGAAGACTTCCCTGCCTCAACGGGCAATGTAAGGACATGATACTTGCTCACGGTTTTGCCTCACCAGTGAGTAGCACTTAACAGACTTTTAATAGACCAAGAAAAAAGAACCCTTGCAAACCCTGTTGTCACATGTTTATAATGATATGATACTTACCACACCCTATTTAATGGTTAGGGCAAACGTTCAACATATTAATTTTAAAATACGGTAAAATCAACACAGAGGAAAGCATATGATATAAGTCTTCAGTCCAACTTAGGTGTTATCATTAATAGTTATTTTTATAAAGCCTCACATTCTTATTTAAAAGGGAAACTAATTCCAGTTTCTCAAATTACAGGAATAATAATAATAAAGGGCTGTTCTATTGTTGAAATAGAATTGAGAAAATAATTTCCAAGGGACTGATACAATAATTGTAACGAATGATGGAATATCGGACACCTAAAGTTTTACCACTGATGGGCGGACGGTGATATAAAAAGCAGCCCTGGGCATGTAAATCTAATTGAATACTTTTAGCAAAGACTGTCTCATGCTGTGAGACTGGTTGATAAGCATCCGCTAAAGGACTTCCTAACAAAGAACTCAATTCTAGCTGAATCCATCATCTGATTTTTCCCGGTAGGTTTTAGCAACTTCTTTTGGTTTATGGTGACGTAGTCTTACAGGATACCAGCTAACCAGTCTATTCAGTTCTCTCATGAACCTTCTCAGTATGGATTCGGAGGTCTTCTCAGCGCAGAAGTAAGGCCATTAAATATGTTATTCTGAGCAGTTAGGGATATTCTATACACTGATGGCATTGCCATGAGGCAAAATTAGCATCACTCTCAATTGTAAATATACTAGGAAATGAGCTCAGGATGGTTATGATGTCATTGTTGCTGCCTGTGCTGGTTTGGTAGAGCCAGCTTGGTTTCTAAAGTGCTGGGTTAAAAATCATCTATTTTAGAATTTTTAATGTGCTCTTAATTTGATATTTAAAATCTTAAACATACGAAGAAAATCAGAATTATGTTTTCGTTCTCTACCTGTCTTTCCCTCTCTTATATTTTTTTTCATCTTTTTTAAATTGAAGTGTAGTTGATTTACAGTGTTGTGCTAGTTTCAGGTGTACAGCAAAGTGATTCAGTTATACATATAAGTATACTATTTTTTTACATTCTCTTTCATTACAGGTTATTACAAGATACTGAGTACAGTTCCCTGTGCATCCCTCGCTCATATTTGGCTAGTCTGCTTTGCCCTCCATGTTTTTTTCAACATGTATTTTCAATTTATAAAGGACTCTTATGTGTAATTAATGGGAACGATACAAAGTGGGACAACTTTACACACAGTAGTGCTGACAGGTCATCCATGAGCTCTTAGGCTTCAGAGTTAAATGGAGTAAGGAACTACTCTTACTGATGGAGGGACACACGTGGATGCGCTGAGCCGGCTTTTAGGGCTGAGGTTAATAGTAAGATGTGTCTGACATTGATAGGAAGGGAGAAGCAACAGAAAAGCGACAACAGTGGTGCTGTTGTCATAAGCAAAGCAAAGGGAGCAAAGATACCTAGAAAATTAACTTGGAAAGAAGTCAGTGGTACCTGGAGAGTGTTGTTGGTTTTTACTTTCAAGTCATTAGCTTGTTACTTATGTGCTTCACATTCTGACTTAATGAAACGCCACCAGCAGCCAGCATAGACGACCAAGATACCCTTCTGAGCAGAGCGAGAACAGGAACGGGTACATTGCTCTTTAAAGGACTATGAACTTGCGTTTTCAACCTGTTCCCAGAGAAGCTTTGTATTTTTTTTAAATACATTTTATTTATTTATTTATTTTTGGCTGCATTGGGTCTTCATTGCTGGGCGTGGGCTTTCTCTAGTTGTGGCGAGCAGGGGCTACTCTGCGTTGCGGTGTGCGGGCTTCTCACTGCGGTGGCTTCTCCTGTCGTGGAGCACGGTCTCTAGGTGCGTGGGCTTCAGTAGTTGTGGCACGCAGGCTCAGCAGTTGTGGTGCACGGGCTTAGTTGCTCTGCGGCATGTGGGATCTTCCCGGACCAGGGCATGAACCTGTGTCCCCTGCATTGGCAGGTAGATTCTTAACCACTGAGCCACCAGGGAAGCCCAGAGAAGCTTTTTAGAAGAAGAGTTTCCTGGCTGGGTTTTTCCATACTTCCAACTAACATCATTCCAATGGGCTATTGCCTTACTCTCATGGGTTTATATATGAAAAACACTTTTCTGTGTTTGTGAGACGATTGTTCAAATGGTGCCTATCTAGTTCCACTTTGAGTTCTCATACTTCTGAGCACTCTTTGTGGTTATGAAATGAACCTGCCTCATTAGAATATACAGCTCTGCTTCATACCTCAGAAAATCCCCCTCCACCCCCCGCCGTCACCGTTGAAATTGACTGTGATTCCAAAGGGAGCACATTTCAGGAGCACTGAATGCCAGAGATACTGGTGCTTCTCTGGGAATGGAGGGCTGGCTGCACTCATCCTCTTCAAAGCTCTGAGCAGGTGGAAGTGGACTACAAACACCTGTGCTGGGCCCTGCACCGTTTCTGCACCTCAGCAAGTGCTGGGTCTCGGGGACACGTCAGTGGGCGCAGCACCTTGAGACAGGGTCTTGCACTTCTCTTGGCTCTTATTTAAGGAACAGAGACACAAAAACAAATTAGAAATCCTAGTGTTGGAATGAAGTTTCCGTGAGAGATTTTTCCAGATCTTTCAAGAGCAGAAGAGTTGAATCTTTGACCGTGAAAGGGAGATGCGCATATAGGTCTAGTCAAATATGATCAGGTGGTTGATATCGCAAGATAAATTAATAGTAATAATGTTTAAAACATTAGGTATTATATCCTCGGCCTTCTAAGTTGCAGCATCCAATATCAGTGAGAAAATACACCACTTGGCTCTTTCATGCCACTACAGGGACAGTGGTTTTTAAATTGAGCTATTAAGTTTCTTCCGAGTCTTCCAGGATTTTGGAGGATGTGACCTGTAAAAACATTGTGATCAGCCTTGTCCTGGGTGTTAAATCAAGTGGCCTAGACGTAAGGGGTTATATCATGAGGGAGGGTGTGAGGGGGCATCAGCCCGTGGGAAATCCCTACGGACAGTGAGATTGCAAGTCTCTCGGCATCTGGGGTGGCCAGTAACCATTTCAAAGTGTTTGTTTCTCTGCAAACTAAAATATCACCATTAGGTCATACCCTTTCGGAAAGTATGACAGGATCTGAAAATTATGAGGAAATCTTAGAAGTCCTCATCACAATAAACAAAAAAATTGTGCTATGTGTGGTGATGGATGCTAGCTAGACTTAACTGTGGTGATAATTTTCAGTATATGCAAATATCTAAGCCATTATGTTGTATGCCTGAAACTAATATGATGTTAAATGTCAATCATATCTCAAAAATATTCAAAAAAAAAAACCCAGGAAAAGGAAACATGTATGAGGATCTGAGAGGAGATGAAGGAAAGGGCTATAGACCACTCGGGGCTTAGTAGACGAGAACGCCAGGGGGTGTGAACCAAGATGGTATATAAGCCCAGCACCAATCAGCTCTTAGAGCCAGAGGAAAACTGTGGGAAGGTAGGAGATGGGATTTTACAAAGGATGTGAATAGGTCTTGAGCCAACTTAACTTTAGAAGTAAAAAGACAGTATGGCTTCTGTGTGGTCCGATTTTCAGTGGTGGAGGTGTGTAGATTCCCGAGCTGTGTGTGTGGATTCTTGATAAAGAAGATCTCCACATACATGTTGCCAGGTCCAGCCAGATGCTTCTTTAGGCAGTTGTAACCACATTTTAAGAACATTCCGTAAAGCGAATCCAGTATTGAGAGTTTATCACGAGTTAATTCAAAAGTCAGAATGTTATAGATCCAGCTGTTAATTCACAGGGACTTTGGTCTGTTTCTCTTTTATGATGAAATGCTTGATATCTTCATATTCAGAAACTCAAGAAACTAACCTGGGCTGAACGCCTGGTCTCCACTTCCTCTTATGGAAAATGACAGGATCAAACTCTTTCAGGGAGACCAGATGGTTTTCAGTTTCTGTGCTGACTGCAGTCAGTCCGTGGTGGCTGCGTGAAGCACTGTGGTGAGAATGGTGAAGCTGCCTTGAGGCTCGAAGGGAAAATTGTCAGGATTTATTTTAAGTATCTGACACCATGGGCAGGATAACGGAGAAAGTGAGAGGGAAAGAGTACTATATATTTGCCGTCCCGGACTAGATAATCCACTAGAGCTGTTTTTAAATCCAGACATCTCTGGTTCTGTCACTTAGATAAAATCACCTGCTTTCCGGGTCTCTTACTTCTAAAAATGCTTGAAAAAATTAAACATATCCTACATAACTCGTATGAATTTTTAGTTAATATCTCTCTCTTCATTGGGATATAAGTTCACATAGACTCAGTCGATGTGAAGATATTTGGGACATGATACATTTTTATTGCACATTTTAAAAATTAAATCTCAGAGTTATATGAGTTTTTGAGAGTTTTATGAAACTAAAATGAAAAAAAATTAATCACTTACAATCTGATAAACTTGAAAATACAAAGTAAAATTGTCTTACAGCTTCACGCACAGTTAACTCACAGGGGTCAAATTTGGGTTAAAACAAATTTCCCAAGTCACAGGAATTTTTTTTAAGGGGCCGAGAAATACTTGACCTCGTTTCCACATCACATATCCCTTGAGGACCAGTAAGGTGTATGTTCAGTGTATCAGGTTGCTGCACGATTTCATGGGATCTAACAGGAATCCTGCACCTGTGGGTGCAGCTGCTCTGAACACGTCCGCAATTACCCTGACAATTGGGAATCAGTTAAAAATGAGACGTGCTTTGTAAACAGGTAGATGGAAACTCACATGGGTAATTGCAACAATTTAAAAAATTATTCAGTGGGGGAAAAAAGCCATTTGCATCTATTACTAATCAAATCATATATTTAAAAAGAAAAGCTTGTGCTTTGAATTTGGTGTGAAAGGAAAGGCATTGATTGTGTGTGTGTGTGTGAGCGCACGCATGTGTGCGTGCGACATTTCCATTCTGAGGGCTTATCTTTGTATGAACGCGATTGGATTGATTTTATATTTATGTGAAAGTTGGAAATGTTACAGCCTAACAAAGTACTCGACTCTTTATCTTAAATGAGCAACGTAAATACTCAATGAACAGTGAAAGTTTGTTTCTTATGGTGATGTTATGAAGGTACAAATACAGCCTACACAGGAGTAAATGCAAAAGTGTCTCAGTGGTTTTCATGGAAGTAATCATTCATTGTCATGTTCAGCATACAGTACGTATTAAATATCTTTCTGATGGGACTGCGCTGGGCCCAACACAGGCTTTTGTAGGAATCTACGATCCTAGAAATAGAGCACCATTGTCATCAATGCAAATGAACTAAGAATAGTTCCAATTCTTTCCATACCCTGTGCCTTTTATTTAAGAAATGGCAAGGCTTGGCGGTAATCCATCGTGTTTTCTATAGGGCGTAGTGGATTGCTTGGGAGTGCACGGCCTACACTTGTAAATAAATGTAATTACGTTTCCTTTCTTTTCCAGACCTAAAACAGAGTCATTTTCTAGGCCTTTATTTTGTCATAAATGAATTACTGTCTCAGATTTCTACTCCAATATCCCATCCAATCCCCACTCAGCAGCAACAACAGAACATAATCATTTCAGTTTCTCCTCTGCCATGTTAGCTGTTTTCTAGAAGATTAAATTGAGGATTCAACTGCTTTCAAAATCACTTTTATCTGAATCACCTGCTTAGTGCTTCCACTCTAGGTAAGACACTGATTTCTTTTGCTGTTTCTTATACAGAACTCAGTCATTCATTTTGCAAACACACATTGCTGATAGTAGGTCCAAGCTTTTTTTTTTAAACCCTGGAGAAACAGTAAGGAATGAAGCTAGCATTATTTGAGAGAGCATAGTCTATTCAAGGACCTAAAAACCATTCCATAACGACTAGAGCAGAACGTGTGTACAGGGCTGCTGAACAATGAGACCAGAGATGTGGGCTAGTACATGTAACGAAGGGATGTTTTATGTTATGCTACGTAATTGTGTTTCATTCTGGAAGCGATTTACAGATTTAAACAGGAGAGTCATATTTTTAGGTATCTGTTTCACGAGGTCCATGGCTGTGGTGGTGTGGAAAATGGGTCAGAGAAAGGCGTGCCGTGAGGCTTTGGTCCTTAATCGTGTGAAAAGTAATGACACCCTGGACTCAGGGAGCAGCCGTGGGGGTGGAGCTGCTGAGGCAGCGTGAAGGGCTTGCTGGTAGACTGGTGTCTTGCGTGGCAACTACACAGGTTGGGGTAGGGACACAAGGAGGTGGCAGCTTTGATGGTGTCGTTTTGAAACTGGTGAAGGGGGATTTGTATGTTGAGACTTTAGTGGCTGTAAAATGTACCAGTGGCCACGCCGCAAGGGAAATGGGATATGAATTTGGACCTCACGAAAGACGTCTCACGTAAAATCTAAATAAAGATGTGGGGCAAGCAGTGGACGCCTACTTCGTGGGTGTAGATGAGACCATCTTGCAGGTACAGGATATAGAGAAGTTAAGGACTTCAGCGCATTCGTTGAATTTCACTTCCGGGAAGTCTTGAACGAGCTTTGGAAAGTGTCAGTAGAAACAGATGGAGGAGACCGATGCCAGCGAGCCAACGGTGAGGAATTGGGAGTGGCGAGCAGAGATGCCTCCACGGGCTCACCTGTGAAGAGAAGGAAGCAGGTGAGGTGGCCGTCAGAAGATGGGGACGTGGGCTGCACAGGTGGCATTTTCTTTTTGAGGAGGGATAGATGGGAGTATATTAGATGATTGGGAAAAGAGAGGGAGAATTATAAATAAAAGTAGGGGGGATAGCTGATGAAATGAATATCTGAAGAACTACACACTGTGTGATGCAGACAATAATGAAAGATTTGCTAAGTGGAGGGAGAACATGGCTGCCCTGAAATGGGTTTGAATATGGTGGATGGTCCCAGGGACAGATATATTTTTCAGTGAATGACTGCAAAGCTGAGGAACTTCCTATCTGATATCAATTTTAATGGAGAAGATAGAGCGTATATCTGATGACATAGTTAAGAATCCCGAAGATGTCCTGCTACCCTTGGACCTCATACCCACTTCACTCGTCCCCAGAAAGTCTGTTACTAGTATCACTAGGACCCAAAGAGTCTTTCATCTGTGTTAGATTTCTGTATATGTTGGTTGTTCCTTGTTTTCATAAGGGCTACCTACCTACTCATTTTGAAAAAAAATCTCTTGAAAGATAGGTGCCAAGTCTCTTTCCTCCTGTTTTCAAAGCTCTCCTAATATGTAGTGCTCTGTTTAATCAGTGCATGAATTCAAATTTCAATGACTGAAAGTTCAAGAATGGGGGGAGAATGAAATGACTGAAGAATACATATATTAAGGGCTTTCTTGGTGTTAGAAGCTGCTGAGTCAGATCGTACCAAGTATTGCATTTCATATTGACAATAGCATTGTGAAGTGACTGTAAATCCCCTCTCATTTTATAGCTAATAAACTCAAACTCCATTGTCCAGGTTCAGACAGCTATTATTTGCAGATATGATTCAAGCAAAAGTCTGTTTGACTTTCAAACCGATACGACATTCCCTCATAACGTAATTTTATACACATATTACACACATCACACACACACATATAGTTTAAATGTGTATATGCATTCAGATACCTATGTATATAATAAATAAACATTGAGTAAAATACAT
This sequence comes from Aethalodelphis obliquidens, assembly GCF_003676395.1. Classification (NCBI taxonomy): domain Eukaryota; kingdom Metazoa; phylum Chordata; class Mammalia; order Artiodactyla; family Delphinidae; genus Aethalodelphis; species Aethalodelphis obliquidens. The sequence continues at coordinate 8,296,852 of NW_020837969.1, forward strand.
TACACATCTGGCTTTAAGTACTGAATGACAAATTATAACTTTAAACTTTTCAAATTTTTTTCTGAATTTCAATAAGTGAAAGCTTAAAGACTGATGTGATATTTCTAAAAAAGGGATTTACCCTCGTACTGTAAGATAAACCTATGCCCAAGAATGAGTTTAAATAGATTCATGGTATACATTCTGATTTTAAGTTGGACATATAATTCATAAATACATCTTTCTAAGTATAACTGAAGTCTCATTACTGTATCGAGATTTGCGTATTTGCTTTTTTTTGGATTGACATATGCGCTTTTCTTCTATCAATTGATCACAATGTAATTTCATCACAATGTATTAGTAACAATTGAAGACAATTTTTATGTTAGATTGCAAGGACAAATTAAATGAACACAACTATTAGAGTATTTTGAACTATTAGGACTAAAGATGTTTTTAAAAATATTGATTCAGTAACAACTGGATGTCTCACATGCAAAAAAAAAATCTAAACAATGACATTACATCTTTTACAAAATTAACTCAAAATGGATAAAATGGATCATAGATCTAAATATAAAATGTAAAACTGTTAAACATCTAGAGCATAAGAGAAAATCTAGGTGACCTTGTGTTTGTCAATGACTTTGTAGATAAAATACCAAAGGTGTGATCCATGAAATAAAACATTGATAAATCGAACTTCATTCTGATTAAAAGTTCATTTCTGCGAAAGACAATGTTAAGACAGTGAAAAGATGAGCCACAGCCTGGGATAAATATTTGCAAAACACATTTCTTATAAATACCTGTGTAGAAGATAGACAAATAACTCTTAAAATGCAAAAATAAACAAACTGATTAATAATTGGGCAAAATATCTGAACAGACACCTCATCAAAGAAAATAATAGATGGCAACTAACATGTGAAAAGGTGCTCCACGTCATGTATCATTAGGGCACTGCAACTTAAAACAGCAGTGAGGTATCACTACATCCCTGTTAGAATGGCTAAAATCCAAACTACTGACAACAACAAATGCTGATGAGGATGTGTAACAACAGGAACTCACATTCCTTGCTGGTGGAAATGCAAAATGATAAAGCCACTTTGGAAAACAGTTTGACAGTTTTTCACGGAGCTAAACACCGTCTTACCATATAATCCTGTAATTGTAGGTATTTATCCAAATGAGTTGAAAACTTATGGATACAGTGAACTCTACACATGAATATTTATAGCAGCTTTATTCATAATTGCCAAAATTTGAAGCAACCAAGATGCCCTTCAGTAAGTGAATGGACCAACAAACTATGGTACATCCAGGCAATGGAATATTTATCAGCAATAAAAAGAAGTGAACTATCATGAAAAGACATTGAAAACCTTTAAATACATATTAAAACCAAGAAGCCAGTCTGAAAAGGCTCCCTGGTATATGATTCCGACTATATCACATTCTGAAAAGAGTAAACTATGGAGACAGTAAAATAAAAATCAGTGGTTGCCAGGGGTTTGGGGAGGGAGGGAGAGATGAAGAGGTGGACACGGGATGTTTCGGCTAGTGAAATCATTGTATATGATACTGTCATGGTGGATACATGACATTATAGATTTGTCGAAACCTACAGAACAGTAGAACACAAAGACTTAACCCTACTATAAACTATGGATTTTAGTTAATAATAACGTACCAGTGTTGGTTTATCAGTTGTAACAAATGTACCACTCTAATGCAGTATATTAATAATGGGGGAAACTGTGTGGAGGGGGCGAGGGATTTATATGGAACGTTGTACTTTTCACTCAGTTCTTCTGTAAACCTAAATCTCCTCTAAAAATAGTGTACTCAATTTTAAAAAGTGGGTTAGAAATTGCAAATCTACTATGAATACAAGTATATGGAGGCAGGTGCACTGGAAAAGGGCTAGAGAAGTATACAAACAAGCTAATATGCTGCTGTCAGGGTATAGCTATATGCATGACTTTGTCTTTCCTTAATCTGCTAATAGTTAATAATATGGTCATGATATATATAATTTTTAAACTATTCAAAGCTACAGAATGTTTACCATTGGCTTTATTTTTCTTGTGAGCATCCATTATCTACTAGAAATTATTCAGTGAGTGCTTATTTCTTATAGATCCCAACTGTCTTCTACCATGTTAAATACTGCTGATATATAATGACTTATAGGCACCCCCCCTCATCTTGCCATGGAGCAGAGTGAAGAAGTTTCACCGAACAAATAGCATCAATAATACACATAAAACATAGGGCAAAAATGACACCATCCTTTTATCTCTAATTTGGAAAGCCATTTTTAGAGGAGTCTTCAAGAATTATCTTTCAGAGGGAGTTTTGAAGAATTGACTTGGCAATCTATTCAAATTCTAGTTTTCCTGCTCTGTCATATGAACATCATGGGGACATTGTTCCCTAAACTGAGTTTGTTTATTTTTGGCTGCGTTGGGTTTTTGTTGCTGCGCGCGGGCTTTCTCTGGTTGTGGTTCGCGGGCTTCTCATTGCAGTGACTTCTCTTGTTGCAGAGCATGGACTCTAGGTGTGCAGGCTTCAGTAGTTGTGGCACGTGGGCTCAGTAGTTGTGTCTCAGGCTCTAGAGCACAGGCTCAGCAGTTGTGGCACAGGGGCTTAGTGGCTCCGCGGCATGTGGGATCTTCCCGGACAGAGATCAAACCCGTGTCCCCTGCATTGGCAGACGGATTCTTAACTACTGTGCCACCAGGGAAGTCCCTCAGCTGAGTTTTTTAATGGTGATTCTTTTGGAAGATAAAAACAAAACATTAAAAATGAATTCAAGAAACACTTATTGTCTTTTGGAGAATGATCGTTTATATTAATAGAGTAATGGCTTTACTTAATACTATATATCCAGTACCTTCCCCGCAAAGTATTTGAATTTGAATATCTTTTCCATGAATCATGTTGTGGTGTATTTTTATTGAAAAACACAGTTTGTGAAAGATTTAGAGCTAAATGTTGTAAGGATTTGTGTTCTGTATGGCATTCCTTGGCCCAAACTGTTGAGTTCATTATTCAGAGAAGAGCATTCAATTCACTTGCTAAGAAAAAAGAAAGTCCCCGTTGGCCATGTTGGCTTTGCTCTCTGGACCACGTTTCCTTCACATGGCCCTGCCTTTCTTCGACCTCCAATCAGTTAGTCCTGACCTTGTTACGCCAGGTCGGCCAGTATGGATCCTACGCAAATGGATGGGGTGAAACTACACGTGAAGTGTCTCCTTCCTCCCTCAGCATGTTACTTTGCTAGTGCTACGCTTTTCAGGATTTATTGAGAATTCTGCTAATATTTGTCAGACCAGGTGATGATAAAGTGATTTCTTATGACACGTGACACTTTGGTCCCAGTGAAGCCCACTTACAAGTATGGAAGTACAGGCAAAACGTACACAATTAGTAAATAAAACACTGTGCAATTGTCTCATTGAAAATATATGTCCACAGCGGTACCCAATGTCATGGTCATAAAACTGCACAAAGTAGTCGTCATCAACATCCCCTCGCTTCAGATTTAGAAACTGAGAATGAGCAAGACGGACTGATTTGTTGCACATTACACACTGGTTAGTGGCAAAGCTGGGACCTGACCTCTGGGTCCCTAGATGAGCAGTTGAAGGTACTTCATTTCATGAAATTGAGCCCAGACACCAGTATTAATGGTTGAAAATCATTTTAATGGTTCATTAAATGGTTGAAAATCATTTCACGTAATTCTCAGCTTCTCAGATACTAGTATTTTTTGGTAACACAGAAATGGTCTTAGGGTTGGTAACAGTCAAATTTGTGGAAAATTTTGTGAAGGAATAGAAAGCATTCAGAGTTTTAGCTTTTCATCTGTCAGACTCACCAAGACCCTTTACCACTGATGCCAGATGATACAGAACTACATCTGTATTTTGGACTAGAGTCTCATAAAATTAAAGGCAGAGGAGCAGAGCAATTAAGAACCAGACTACCTGTGTCACTGCATTTTAGGCAGGCCCTTCCCTGTGTTTGCCTCAGTTTTACCATCTGTAGAATGGGGATAATAATAATAATAATAATAGCTACCTTACTGGGCTGGCAGATTAAATGAGGTGACTACACAGCACTTAGTTCTTGTCACATGTTAAACGCTTGATAAAGGACAGCAGTTACAATGAGCTCACAGTTATGCGAGAATTTGGTGAAGCCTTTCCCGATCTTTTGATACTGTTATTTGCTCCCTTTCCTTGCCCCCCCTTAAATTTTTATTTTCACCTTTATTATACCACTTGTTATCTTTATTTTTTTAATTAAGTAATTTATTTATTTTTGGCTGTGTTGGGTCTTCATTGAAAGGCGCGGCCTTTCTCTAGTTGCAGCGAGCAGGGTCTTCTTGCAGACGCTTCTCTTGTTGCAGAGCATGGGCTCTAGGCACTTGGGCTTCAGTAGTTGGGGCAAGAGGACTCAGTAGTGTGGCTCGCGGGCTCTGGAGCACAGGCTCAGTAGTTGTGGCGCACGGGGCTTAGTTGCTCCGCGGCATGTGGGATCTTCCCGGACCCCGGCTCGAACCTGTGTCCCCTGCATTAGCAGGTGTATTCTTAACCACTGCGCCACCAGGGAAGTCCCTACTTGTTATCATTAAAACAATCTGTTTCCATTTCTGCCCCATCGCATTCAGTTTTGTGACTTTTGTGGTTAGAGAACATATCTTTTTTTTTTTTTTTTTTTTGCTGTACGCGGGCCTCTCACTGCTGTGGCCTCTCCCGTTGCGGAGCACAGGCTCTGGACGCGCAGGCTCAGCGGCCATGGCTCACGGGCCCAGCCGCTCCGCGGCATGTGGGAGCTTCCCGGACCGGGGCACGAACCCGTGTCCCCTGCCTCGGCAGGCGGACTCTCAACCACTGCGCCACCAGGGAAGCCCGAGAACATATCTTATTCTATCACCAGGATCCATCATGTTGTGTGGCAATGTAGTAGAAGTTCCAAACCAGTTACTTCCTTTTGAATTCTTTACCCCTAACTTGAGTGGTGTCTCTAGGGCCTCAGCTTCCACCCCCACCACTTCCAATTTTTATGTATTTATGTCTCTCTTATATGGTACAAAGACAGTAAAACATGGGAATAATTCTGGAAAAGCAAACCAGAAGTTTTCGAGTATTTCTCCACATCCCCCCAACAAGTTTTAACATCTCTGAAAGAAGAAGCCATTTACCTGTCCTTTCTACAGAATGACACCTACGATGTAGTGACTTTGCCTCTGTTCACTGTCAGCATTTCATTTTTTAAAACCGATACTGAGACTGAGAGGGGCAGGAATGAAAAGCTTCCTTCTTTCTGGGAAAGGAAAATGCTTACAGGCTCTGCTTCCTGTCTGGTTGAAAGGTTCATATATTTTTCAGAAATGTTTGGGACCACTGAGCTATCAAACTGTAGATGATATTCCTGGACAAGATTTGGATAAATGCCATCTAGTAAAACACAGTTGATGATATGACCAATTTTAGTATTTTAAAGATCTGCTCCCCAAGTTTGAATTAGTATTTCTTTTTTCTTATCATTGGGATGACAGACGTAGAATGTATTCACTTATTAGGACTACCATAGCAAAGTAGCTCAAACAGGGTAGCTCAAAATATAGAAACTTATTATCTCAGAGTTCTGGAGGTTGGAATTCCAAGATCAAGGTGGTAGCCAGGTGGGTTTCTCCTGAGGCCTCTCTCCTTGGCTTGCAGACGGCTGCCTTCTCTGTGTCCTCATCTGGCCTTTCCTCTGTGCGCAGACATCTGTGGTGTCGTGTGTGTGTCCAAATTTCCTCCTCTTGTAAAGACATCTGTCAGACTGGGTTAGAAGGCTCCCTAAGGGCCTCCTTTTAACTTAAGGGCCCCGTCTCCAAATACAGTCACATGCTGAGATTCTGGTCATTAAAGCTTCAACATTTGAATTGTAGGGGGACACAATTCAGCTCAGAGTTTTCTAAATAAAACTAAAATTTTCATGTTAGTTTTAGAATAACAGAAAATAATAACTTTATACAAGAAACTAGGACATTTGGGGGTTTTAGTAGTTTTTTTGTTCAGGTTTCTACAGCTATATTCAAAATTTTTTACTAAGAGACTGTATTTCAGTGACTGAAGAAGATGTAAAGATAGGTAAGTACTAGGTCCTCACCCTCATCTATCTTCTTCCAGCCAAGTAGATGCTAGAACGTGAACAATTATAAGATACAGAATATTTTGTGTATGTGCCACATGAGACCACAGACAAACTGGGATTTTAGGAAGAGGAAAGAGTTGTTCCTTCGAGGTGGGGATGGAGACTTTATAGAAAAAGCACAATTTAATTTGGGTCTTAATGGATAGTAATATGTAAACATGTGTTTTAATAAAAAAAAAAAGACTTGATGGAATAAAAGTAAGAAATATACGGAAGAAATTAAAACCAAGAAGACATTTGCAGAGAATGAAGAGTGTGTAGTTTAATTTGCCTAAAGAGAGTTGGCGAAGAGATAAAATTGAAAATTCCCAGTGGGCCCAGATGGCGGATGACTTTGGTTCTAAGGGGAAGGAGTGTGCGTGGTACTTGGTAGACAATATGAAGTTATTGAAGACTCTTGGGAAGAAAATTGATGTCGGTTCAACAGTTAGAGTTTAGGAACTTGGGTATAGAATAGATAGGAGATGCACCAGATAACCAAGGAAGAGTGAAGCCCTGGTTGACCTAAAGACTTGTCACTGTGTTAACTAAAGCTTGACCAGGGTTAATGACCAAGTAAATGGGTAGCATGAGGTAGAAGTTGGGAAACTGTTGGCAGCATTTATGGTATCTGCTGAATGGATTTGGAGGTTGAGAGAGAGGAAGAAAGAAGCCAAAGAGAAGTTCAACTTCCCACTTGGCAAACCAGGAGGGAGAGTTGTGACGGATGTTATCACAGAGCCCTGCAGTGTCTGTAGGCAACACCTGAGTGATGGTAGCAGTTAGGATGGGGAGAAGAAACTAGAAAGTAGCACTGAGATTTTGGCATCTGTATCCTCTCTTTGTAGCCCATGTCCTGAGGCAGAAGTTGACCTAGAAAAGAGAGTTGGAGAAAAATACTCCGTTCTCTATTTTAGAAGAATATTCTGTTCTCTATTTAGAATCATGGCCATTTCAATTTTGATAAGTAGAACTTTAAACCCTTACGTGGAGGAAACCAGAATGAAAACATCCTAAAATGTTGTAGATTAAATGACTAAAGACAAAACCTTTTTCCTCTAACGTCTCAATAATTCAGGGAAAGAGAGAGGTTGTTTTTCCCGTTAACAGTTTTATTAAGCAACATTCTCAGTGATTTAATCATTTTATTGTGTACTTATGGTTTATCAACTCACCTTGTCCTCTTTCTCTTAACTCTAGAAGGCAGTGCCATGTTAAAAAAATATGTGAAGTTTGCTGAATACCATGTTAACTCATTTCACACAATTAACGAAATAGAGATTTCATTCATAGAGAATTTGTGGGGGGCCTGGGGGGTGAGGGGAAGCTATTTCCTAATACTTTCTTTCACACAATTAAGATGACTTGTTTGGAAGCTCATAAAAAGTGAAATCTCATAAATGAAATGATCTATATAAAGCATACTTCAGAAACATTACTGTTGATCCATGGGCTTAGTGAAAGAAATTTGGAAGTCCATGTAGTCTAAAAATGTCTCAAAAGATATATTTTACATCCCACATATGGATACTACCTCCCAGAAATATCGCATGTGAAAGTGTAATGCAATATTTAATGTCAGGTGACTTACGGCCCTGGCAAACTTCGGGCACGGAAGCACTGCAAAAGAATTCAAATCGCATGCTAATTCACAGAAAATCCGTTTTTGTCTTCTTCCGAAAAATACATTAAGCTAAAGGTCATCATATAACATTTCTTAAATGAAAAAAAAAATGCCAACCATTTTTCTGGCACCTGTCATTGGTGATAAAGGAAAGTGATACCAGAAAAGGGAGCAGTTTGTTTTATTTATTTTAGCTGAGTTTAGAATTAAAAAGCCAGAATTGGGTGTATTTTTTTTTTTTTTTTTTTTGCTGAACAAGTAAAGCTTTCTATAGTCAATATGAATTTTTAGATGAAAATACTACTTAAAAATGAAGAGGAAATTTGGAACTCACAGATGTGCATTTGGAAATCATTTATACACTCTCATTTAAACACTCTATATTGTATATACATATAGTATATCATTTATATCTTCTAGCGAAGTAACCTGAGGCAAATAATTTCTTTGAGCTTCTAGTTCCTTATCTGTAAAACGGGAATGAAAATAATCACTTTCCTCAACTACTGGAAAAATGATAGGACTGCGTTCAGTGTCTAGCCGAGGGTCAGGCATTGGGGAATTTGTCTTCATTTAGATGAAGTATTTGTATTAATTTGTCTTTATTTGGTATTTGTCTTCATTTAGATGTGCAGAGAAAACCAGAAGTCTAGAGAGGCTGTAATGGGTGTCCTGTTATGGTGGTAGGATTAGGGATTGAACTCAGGAAAAGAGGGACTGGAGAAGTATAAAAACACTGAGAAAATCAAGATACCAAATACAAGGAAAGGACCTGAAAATGGAACCATCTCTAAAAGGTGACAGCAGAGCCATCAGATACCTGTACCCAATGACTTCATTACAGGCTCTTGGCCATTTTATATAAGATTGATTGATATATAGCAAAAACCGTCTTCAGTATTATTGGAAAAATGAGGCAATTGACAGTTACATTTATATTCAGTGATGTGATTCAAATGAAAAACCGTGACTGTTGAGCATGGTGTCTGGCTAAGAGCACAGATGTTAAAAGCAAATTAGTCTGTCAAAGCAAGTTAGTGAACTTAAGGCTTTTCTCACAAAGAGAATAATGAGAAAATAAACATCCAAATCCTATGTGATACATCAGCACTGTGCAAAAGCACTGCTCTTGTTGGACTCATTCACAACTCTGTTGGGTGGATATAGCTTTGAAAGCACTGGCCCAGGTAGCTCTTCAAGTCCAGATAGCTCTTCTAGCCCAGACAGCTCTTCTTTCCAGTTTTTTCATGGCTTTTTCATGGATCAATACTTCTGTCTGAACACAATCTGACGGAATCCTCAAGCAAGAATGAAAGTAATGCAAATCAATACAGAGCTTGAGATGCTCATAGAATAGTGTAAGAGAATGGTCCAAGAAAAGCCCAGACTGCAAAATCTTCAGCAGAATCTGAAAACTGGTTTTTTAAATCAAAGTAAATTAAAAAGTGTTCTGGGATCAGACACATGGATTCTGGAACATACAAATATTAGCCGCATACTAAATAATAAGAATATCGTCAGTAATCCCAAACAAAGAAAAAGTATAAGCAATAGTACATTGTCTTCCAGAAATAGGACAGAATTGCTTAACAAAATATTCTTTAAAAAAAATGATTGTGTGTTATAACAACAACAGCATTTGCGAAGGTTTAAGCAAGGTACTGTATAGGGTACTTTATTTTTTTAAAATAGCAGTTGCATTCATGGTAACTTCTGTGTCAAATATCTTCTAATAAATCACACTTCCCTGTGAATTATGATGCTTAAATAACAGTTTTATTTTTGAAAAGTACAATAGGACCCCAAGTATAATAAAATGGTACCTATGAATAAATTCACAACTTAAAATAAGTCATATTTCTTCATTTTTATTGAACTTTCTTTGACCACCTAGTCCTGTTTAAGTAACTCACTCATGGTATTTAAAACCAAGGCCTTATCAAAATTTGTATGCTATATTAAAATAAATACAAAATAAAATTATGACATGTCATTTCTCATTTATCTAACTGGCAGAAATACACAGTTTGACAACATACTCCACTGATGAGATTTTAGAAAAGCTGGCACACTCACACTTAGTTGTTGAGAATGATAAACGCTACACCCTCTACGAAAGGAAATTTGGCAACGTCTAGTAAAATTACATAGTCATAATGGTCTACAGGGCAAACTAAGTTCTAGGAATCTATCCCAAAATATATACTGGTGAAAGTAAAAGAGATACATATGCAAGGCTTTTCATTCCAGCACTAATTATGGTAGCAAAACATAAATAACCTGTACATATTCTAAATATTCACCTGCAGAGCCAGTGAACTTACATCCACAATGAAGTATAAAAAGCACTACTTTTTTATAGTCAAAAGGACTTCCTTTTTATAGTACTTCATTGTGGGTGGACTGTAGTTTCATAAAGGAGCACTTTTTATAGTATGCTGCTGTAAAAACGATGGTGAAATATCCCAGAATACCAAATTGTGATATTCAAGATTTGTTAAGTGAAAAAAGACAAGATGGGAATAATGTATATGGGATGAAACCACGCATCTATGTAGGATAAGGGGATGTCTATATCTGGTTAATTTTAAAGTTGAAAGGATAAATAAAAACAACAAAATAAATATTACCAAACTGGGTCTTTAGCATCTGTGATTTGGAGATATCCAAGGCGGGCCCTGGAACCAGTCCCCCAGGAATACCGAGGGATGATTGTACAGAGCTTTTTGACTGTCTGAGGGGAAGAGGAGCCAGCACCCCTATGACCCCTGTCTTGTTCAAGGGTCAACTGTATAGCACATAGATACTCTTACAGGGGCATATCTGCCCACATAAAAGACTTCACAGTTTTAAGCTCTTCTTGAAATATTGTTAATAAAATTAGTATCCTGAGACTATTATTTATATAATTTAAAGATAAAACAATTACATTAATATTGTTAAAATCCAAGTCTATTGGTTTTTAGTATAAGCAGATATAGAACTATCCAACTAAAGAAGTAAAACTTAGTAATCCCACATTTGAATTGGAAGTGTAAGGATGGACTCATGTTGTTTCTTTAAGAAAGAATGTATTTTTGCAGCTCTACTGGAACGCCCTAGAAACATTAACCCATTAACAATGAGGACTCCTAGCACCCAGATTATTGTCTCTAAATACCTTTTTCTAAGTAAAGGGATCAGGGCTCCTTGGACAATGGCTGATCCAGGGCTTTGGGAAAAAAAAGAACAAGTACATATTATTTCATGAAGCACAGTTACTGTGGGTGACTGAGGGTGAACTTGATGGGACCTTTTAGAGCTCTGACTGCACCAAAATAAAACAGTTTGAGCATCTAAACACCAGTGACAGTGGTTAAAACATTTAATACATCAAAATCAAATTCATAATAACACTAAAAACAAGTTAACAAGCAAATAAATTCTCTTGGTCATACTTAGAAGAGCTTAGTGAACTAACTCATTATTCTAAAAACAGCAGTAAATAAATGAAAATAATTTTTTTCATACATAGGTGCTGTTTTTCAGGATCACCAAATAAATTATTCTTTCCCCATGAATTTTGGTGGTTCTGTTGGATTTCCCATCTTATTTGAATTAAAAGCTACAAAGTGGGGGGCTTTTGAAGAATTATCTTGTTTCTGTTTTGTGATGGATTTCCAATATGAGTACAGAGATAGAAAGCATTAATGCAAGCTTAATTTTTCCACAAATGAGTATATAGCAATAAAAATTATAAAGAAGCCTGTTAAAAAATAAAATGTAGTTATTTTTAAAATGTTATTTCAAGCAGTTTTTTACATATCTTACATAGATTTTACTGCATCATATAGTTTCCAAAGTTGTCCCATAAGGACGAATGTTTTAAAATTGTTATGTCCTAGTCCTGTAAGAAAGGAAAAATAGAGAAGTAAATTGTAGATGCTCTGGCAAGAGAACAAAAGCCAGCACTTAAAAATAAGTTAAATTTCAACTGATCAACCATTCATGCAAAGGCAGACATTCACAGTAAAAAATATATATATACACATATAACTGTTTCAAGTAAGCGTGACGGTGGAAAAAAGAAAGTTCTATAAATCAGACACCTGACCTGTCTGTCCTTGGAGATGGCCCATGTAGAAGATAACACTTCATTTTGAGATAGTAGGTGTGACTAGTTAGTGTTTCCTGGTGAATTCCTGTTCTTTTCTGTCTTATTTCAGCTTCCATGTCCTGACATGTGCCCTTAAGATAGCTCAGTGATGGATTAGGCTTATTATATAGATGATAAAAGCAGTCTATCTGTCCATCCATCCATCTATTGAGAGAAGTTTGTCCTTACATATCCCTCAAATTTAAATGTCTAAAAGTGGGAGATGGGTTCATTCATCTACACATTTCATGCATTCAAACTGAAAAATCTGCCCAAATTTAGGATTTGTTAACTGACAAATTAAGAGGGATATAGATATAAATATAGACATAGGTGTACAGATATATATATTTGAAACCCAGAAAAATCACAGTGCACTTTTGTTAAAATACCCAAGTATAATAATATTGCTAATTCCATTGTTTTTCGATTGTCATCTGCAAATAATTTGTAAACACTTAGATATCTTCTATTTTTTGAGCATTTACAGCCCCTTTTCAGATTTGCTCTTCATTTTAGGTAAACTGTGAAAAATCCCAAAGAATGTTGTCTTATAAAATCTCCAGCTGTGTTCTCCAGGAATGGGGATGTAAGCATAATGCAGCGTGGCACCTGCACATTAGGGCTCGTGTGAATCTTGCCAGAAAAGTGACCTCTTTTGTCTCACCATCCCAAGCATATGCATCTCAAAGCTCCATGATGACAAAAAGTCTTTCCAAATGATTTAACTCTGAGCAATGTATAATACTTGGCTTTGGGCAATGACAGCCTGAAATATGGTATTCTGGACCAAGTGATAATCTCAGCTAGGAGCTCTTCTTGGGGCACTGCTGAACTCTTTTTTTTTTTTTTTAAATTGGAGTATAGTTAGTTTCCAATGTTGTGTTACTTTCAGGTGGACAGCAAAGTGAATCAGTTATACATATATATGCATCTATTCTTTTTCAAATTCTTTTCCCATTTAGGTTATTAGAGTATTGAGCAGAGTTCCCTGTGCTATACAGTAGGTCCTTGTTGGTTATCCATTTTGAATATAGCAGTGTGTACGTGTCAATCCCAATCTCCCAATTTATCCCTCCCCGCTTCCCCCGCTGGTAACCGTAAGTTTGTTTTCTACGTCTGTGACTCTATTTCTGTTTTGTAAATAGGTTCATTTGTACCATTTTCCTATTTTAAACATGTAAAGAGTTCAGCGGGATGTGGAATCTGCTGAACTCTTTACATGTTTAGGAAAGTGGAATGAAGTCCTGATAGACGCTAAAACAGGAATAAACCTTGAAAATGTTACTCTAAGTGAAAGAAGCCAGTCGCAAAATGCCACGTACTATTTGGTTCCACTCACCTGTCCAGAACTGGCAAATCCCTAGAGACAGAAAGTAGAGTGTGTTTGCCAGGGTCTGGGGGGAGCAGCAAACGGAGAATGACTGCTAATGGGGACAGGATTTATTTTGGCGTTGATGAACATTTCTGAAGAGAGACTGTGGCAATGGCTGTAAAACTATGTGCATGCGTTGAAAATTAGCAAATCCTACCCTTTAAGAGGGAGACTTTTATGGTATGGGAATTATCTCAATAAAACTGTTAAATGTCTAAAAGATGAGCTAAATGTGAAAACTAGATAATGACACACAGAGACATTGCAGGGCTGCTGGCACCATAAGGGCATCAGGATACAGTGGATTCTGAAGTATTGGGTGGCCAAAAAGTTCGTTTGGTTGTAAGTAAGAAGAGACATTCTTTTTTCATTTTCACCAAGAACTTTATTGAACAATATATTCATTAACCAAACGAACTTTTTGGCCAACCCAATACACTACAAAATTATATGAGAGTCACTGATTTCTGAAAAAAAAGTGGTGACAGACGAAATATATTACAAGCATGAGGGTATTCAGTTTTACAGTAATGATTACGTGTTCCACATAAAGAGCACATTACAGGTGTGTTTGAGATCTCGATGACTTAAAGATATTTTATGTTAAAAACAATGGGACTGGGCTTCCCTGGTGGTGCAGTGGTTGAGAGTCCGCCTGCCGATGCAGGGGACACGGGTTCGTGCCCCGGTCCGGGAAGATCCCACATGCCGCGGAGCAGCTGGGCCCGTGAGCCATGGCCTCTGAGCCTGCGCGTCCGGAGCCTGTGCTCCGCAACGGGAGAGGCTGCAACAGTGAGAGACTCGCGTACCGCAAAAAAAAAAAACAAGAAACAAACAAAAAAAACAATGGGACTATAGGCAGAGTGCAGACAAATTATACGGCAGTGAAACTACTCTTTATGATACCACAATGGTGGTTACAGGTCATTGGCCATTTGTCCAAGCCCGTAGGAGGTACACCACCAAGAGTGAACCCAAGTGTAAACTATGGACTCTGGGGGATGATGCTGTGTCCATGGAGATTCATCAGCTGTAGCAAATGGACCCTCTGGTGAGGGTGTTGATCATGGGGGAAGCTGTGTGTAAGGTCAGGGGTACATAGGCTCTCTCTGCACCTTCCACTCAGTTTTTTCTGTGAACCCAAAATTGCTCTAAAAATAAATAAAACCTTAAAACAAATGAACAATGAAACTTAGGAAACAAATTGTAGGCCAGTATATCCGTAAGAGAAATGGGTTATGTCTAACTGAAAGAAGAACGACAAGGCAACCTCAGTTTTGGTATAACGTGAGATAAAAGCCTATCTTTTATTTATGTAGAACTTCACATCTGACAAAACCCTTTTCCATTACATTATGTCCTCATTCCAACCTTCTGGGGTATGGGGGCCTCTGATGTTACACTTCTGACATAGAAAGGGGAAATACAGCCCACGTGGATACTGGGAGTTGCTGAAGGACAGACTCAAAGCAACTGATAGAGTAAAGACCAAACCACAAATCTTATTACGGGAATACTGCTCTGTCCAGTCGACAAGGTAAAAGTTACAGATCCTGACTCTTGCAGCTTATGAGGAAATGACCTGAATAGATTCCACAGCACATCTGGTTTAGTTATTTTTGTTGTTTTAATTAATGGATTGTCATGCAGCCTATAAGGGGATCATCTATCAATGGGGCTAAAAATGGAAAATCAACTGCAGCAACACATGATTTGACTCTGTATAAGTTTGGGCACAGATCCTGCAGAGATTTCCACCTCACTAAGTCTGGTGGTACATTATCTCTCCTACATGTGATGATTCTGGCCAGCTTTTCTCCATCAGTTCTGTAGTGAACAATTAAAAAAATAAAGTTTCATGTCTCAGTATAAGTCTCGAACAACAGAAGCAGAGAACAACGGACAGCGGTCAACTGGATCTCACTTCTCTTTTTTTTTTTTTGCGGTACACGGGCCTCTCACTGTTGCGGCCTCTCCCGTTGCGGAGCACAGGCTCCAGACGCGCAGGCTCAGCCATTCCGCGGCATGTAGTATCTTCCTGGACCGGGGCACGAAACTGCGTCCCCTGCATCGGCAGGTGGACTCTAAACCACTGCGCCACCAGGGAAGCCCTGGATCTCACTTCTTGAAGTCGGAAAACGTGGTTTAATTCTGGGACTATCTTTTCTGGTGCATTTCTTACTTGGTTCAGCCGCAGTTTCAGTACAGTGGGATTGAGTGAACCGTGCTTCACAGGATGCCGAGAGGAAATAAGGATGAGAGAGCACTGGAAGTATAGTAAGTTGTCAACACTGTTTTTTCATTTGAATCTGGGTGATGTATCACCAAACAGAGCATGACACACAGCAACAGTAGCAGCGACCTTGCTACAAATGTATAACCTACATGTGGGCTTGGATTTGCATTTACAATCTGCACCTAAACATTTTCTGTGGCACCAGTTCCCAAACCTTTGGTGCTAGGAAGACTTCACATTGTGAAAAATGTGTAAGACCCCTAAATTAGGATCGGTAAGTATGTCATGGGACATACTTATACTCAGTATTATTTGTTGTTTATTTGGATTTCAAAGATAACTGGACATGCTGCTTTGTTTTATCTGCTTTTTTTTTTTTTAAATCTGACAACACTGCCCCAAAGAGCTTTTGCTATGTAAGTAAATGGACCATGTCAAAAATGATGACTAAGCATTCTGAAATATTGATTCATTATTTTAAAAATAATAGTAATAAGTCCAATGAATGTTAATATTAATAGCATATTGATATTAATTACATATTTTAAAGAAAATAACTCCTTTTTCCAAAACAAACACAATTAAGGGGTGGTATTGATTTACATTTGGGCAAAATTCTAAATGCCTAATTTAATAGACAGTATCTAGATTCTCGTAACATCTTTTGCATTCACCTATAATGTTGTACATCGTGTAGCTTTTGGAAAACTCCCTTGTGTGCTGATGAGAGAATGAGAAGGGAACAAATAACATTTTAATATTGTTGTGATAACAGTTGCGAATTCACAGACTGTGTCTCAGGGTTCCCCTAGGGGTACACAGACACATTCTGAAGAATCACTATTCTGTAGCTTTAAGGTTTTGTTCATGTTAGAGAGCCATTGATTCTCTGAAACTTTTCCATTTATTTATTTTTTTAGTATACCTTCTCACATCTACTATTACAACTATAATGATAGTACAGAAAATATCAGTCATTAATAAATCTTACAATGACCCGAGGGAAATAAAGAATGTTCTCTGGGATATTTTATAAAATGACTTATTGAACTCAAGTTAATTGTCTGTCCCAAACATGCAAAGTCCATAACGTTTGAAAACTACACATTTTCTTTCTTTTTTTTTTTTTTAAGAAGATGTTGGGGGTAGGAGTTTATAAATTAATTTATTTATTTTTGCTGTGTTGCGTCTTCGTTTCTGTGTGAGGGCTTTCTCTAGTTGTGGCAAGTGGGGGCCACTCTTCATCATGGTGCGCGGGCCTCTCACTATCGCGGCCTCTCTTGTTGTGGAGCACAGGCTCCAGGCGCGCAGGCTCAGTAGTTGTGGCTCATGGGCCTAGTTGCTCCGCGGCATGTGGGATCCTCCCAGACCAGGGCTCAAACCCGTGTCCCCTGCATTAGCAGGCAGATTCTCAACCACTGTGCCACCACGGAAGCCCCTCTTTTTTTTTTTTTAATTTAACATCTTTATTGGAGTATAATTGCTTTACTGTGTTGTTAGTTTCTGCTATATAATGAAATGCATACAGTGAGTACATATAGTGAATCAGCTATACATATACATATATCCCCATATCCCCTCCCTCTTGAGTCTCTCTCCCACCCTCCCTATCCCACCCCTCTAAGTGATCACACGGCACTGAGCTGATCTCCCTGTGCTATGTGGCTGCTTCCCACTAGCTATCTATTTTACATTTGGTAGAGTATATATGTCCATGCCACTCTCTCACTTCATCCCAGCTTACCCTTCCCCCTCCCCGTGTCCCCAAGTGCATTCTCTACGTCTGTATCTTTATTCCTATCCTGACCCTAGTTTCATCAAGACGATTTTTTTTTTTTTTAGATTCCATATATATGTGTTAGCATGTGGTATTTGTTTTTCTCTTTCTGACTTATTTCACTCTGTATGACAGACTCTAGGTCCATCCACCTCACTACAAATAACTCAATTTCATTTATTTTTATGGCTGAGTAATATTCCATTATGTATATGTACCACGTCTTCTTTATCCATTCATCTGTCGATGGACACTTAGGTTGCTTCCATGTCCTGGCTGTTGTAAATAGAGCTGCAGTGAACATTGTGGTACATGCTTCTTTTTGAATTATGGTTTTCTTGGGGTATATATGCCCAGTAGTGGGATTTCAGGGTCATATGGTAGTTCTATTTTTAGTTTTTTGAGGCACCTCCATACTGTTCTCCATAGTGGCTGTATCAATTTACATTCCCACCAACAGTGCAAGTGTTTCTCCACACTCTCTCCAGCATTTATTGTTTGTAGATTTTTTGATGATGGCCATTCTGACTGGTGTGAGGTGATGCCTCATTGTAGTTTTGATTTGCATTTCTCTAATGATTAGTGATGTTGAGCATCCTTTCATGTGTTTCTTGTCAATCTGTATATCTTCTTTGGAGAAATGTCTGTTTAGGTCTTCCCATTTTTTTATTGGGTTGTTTGTTTTTTTGATATTGAGCTGCATGAGCTGCTTGTAAATTTTAGAGGTTAATCCTTTGTCAGTTGCTTCATTTACAAATATTTTCTCCCATTCTGTAGGCTGTCTTCTCATCTTCTTTATGGTTTCCTTTGCTGTGCAAAAGCTTTTAAGTTTCATTAGGTCCCATTTGTTTATTTTTGTTTTTATTTCCATTTCTCTAGGAGGTGGGTCAAAAAGGATCTTGCTGTGATTTATGTCAAAGAGTGTTCTTCCTATGTTTTCCTCTAAGAGTTTCACGGTGTCTGGCCTTACATTTAGGTCTTTAATCCATTTTGAGTTTATTTTTGTGTATGGTGTTAGACAGTGTTCTGATTTCATTCTTTTACATGTAGCTGTCCAGTTTTCCCAGCACCACTTATTGAAGAGGCTATCTTTTCTCCGTTGTATATTCTTTCCTCCTTTATCAAAGATAAGGTGACCATATATGTGTGGGTTTATCTCTGGGCTTTCTATCCTGTTCCACTGATCTGTTTTTGTGCCAGTACCATACTGTCTTGATTACTGTAGCTTTGTAGTATAGTGTGTAGTCCAGGAGTCTGATTCCTCCAGCTCCGTTTTTCTTTCTCAGGATTGCTTTGGTTATTCGGGGTCTTTTGTGTTTCCATACAAACTGTGAAATTTTTTGTTCTAGTTCTGTGAAAAATGCCATTGGTAGATTGATAGGGATTGCATTGAATCTGTAGTTTGCTTTGGGTAGTATAGTGCTTTTCACAGTGTTGATTCTTCTAATCCAAGAACATGGTATATCTCTCCATCTGTTTGTATCATCTTTAAATTCTTTCATCAGTGTCTTATAGTTTTCTGCATACAGGTCTTTTGTCTCCTTAGGTAGGTGTATTCCTAGGTAATTTATTCTTTTTGTTGCAATGGTAAATGGAGTGTTTCCTTAATTTCTCTTTCAGATTTTTTGACATTACTGTATAGGAATGCAAGAGATTTCTGTGCATTAATTTTGTATCCTGCTACTTTACCAAATTCATTGATTAGATCTAGTACTTTTTGGGTGGCATCTTTAGGATTCTCTGTGTATAGTATCTTGTCATCTGCAAACAGTGACAGTTTTACTTCTTCTTTTCCAATTTGGATTCCTTTTATTTCTTTTTCTTCTCTGATTGCTGTGCTAAAACTTCCAAAACTATGTTGAATAATAGTGGTGACAGTGGGCAACCTTGTCTTGTTCCTGATCTTAGAGGAAATGCTTTCAATTTTTCACCCTTGAGAATGATGTTGGCTGTGGGTTTGTCATATATGGCCTTTATTATGTTGACGTAGGTTCCCTGTATGTCTACTTTCTGGAGAGTTTTTATCATAAATGAGTGTTGAATTTTGTCGAAAGCTTTTTCTGCATCTATTGAGATGATATGGTTTTTATTCTTCAGCTAATATTGGTGTATCACATTGATTGATTTGTGTATATTGAAGAATACTTGCATTCCTGGGATAAACCCCACTTGATCATGGTGTATGATCCTTTTAATGGGCTGTTGGATTCTGTTTGCTAGTATTTTGTTGAGGATTTTTGCATCTATGTTCATCAGTGATATTGGCCTATAGTTTTCTTTCTTTGTGACATCTTTGTCTGGTTTTGGTGTCAGGGTGATGGTGGCCTCGTAGAATGTGTTTGGGAGTGTTCCTCCCTCTGCTATATTTTGGAAGAGTTTGAGAAAGATAGCTGTTAGCTCTTCTCTAAATGTCTGATAGAATTCACCTGAGAAGCCATCTGGTCCTGGACGTTTGTTGGAAGGTTTTTAATCTCAGTCTCAATTTCAGTGCTTGTGATTGGTCTGCTTATATTTTCTGTTTCTTCCTGGTTCAGTCTAGGAAGCTTGTGCTTTACTAAGAATTTGTCCATTTCTTCCAGGTTGTCCGTTTTATTGGCATATAGTTGCTTGTAGCAATCTGTCATGATCTTTTGTATTTCTGCAGTGCCAGTTGTTACTTCTCTTTTCATTTCTAATTCTGTTGATTTGAGTCTTCTCCCTTTTTTTCTTGATCAGTCTGGCTAATGGTTTATCAATTTTATCTTCTCAAAGAACCAGCTTTTAGTTTTATTGATCTTTGCAATTGTTTCTTTCATTTCTTTTTCATTTATTTCTGATCTGATCTTTATGATCTCTTTCCTTCTGCTAACTTTGTGGGGTTTTTTGTTCTTTCTCTAATTGCTTTAGGTGTAAGTTTAGGTTGTTTATTTGAGATGTTTCTGGTTTCTTGAGGTAGGATTGTATTGCTGTAAACTTCCCTCTTAGAACTGCTTTTTCTGCATCCCATAGGTTTTAGGTCGTCGTGTTTTCATTGTCATTTGTTTCTAGGTATTTTTTTAAATTTCCTCTTTGATATCTTCAGTAATCTCTTGGTTATTTAGTAACATAGTGTTTAGCCTCCACGTGTTTGTATCTTTTACAGTTTTTTTCCTGTAATTGATATCTAGTCTTATAGCATTGTGGTCAGAAAAGATACTTGATATGATTTCAGTTTTCTTAAACTTATGAAGGATTGATTTGTGACCCAAGATATGATGTATCCTGGAGAATATTCCATGAGCACTTGAGAAGAAAGTGTATTCTGTTGTGTTTGGATAGAATGTCAATGAAGTCCATCTTGTTTAATGTATCATTTAAAGCTTGTGTTTCCTTATTTATTTTCATTTTGGATGATCTGTCCATTGGTGAAAATGGGGTGTTAACGTCCCCTACTATGATTGTGTTACTGTCGATTTCCCCTTTTATGGCTGTTAACATTTGCCTTATGCATTGAGGTGCTCTTATGTTGGGTGCATAAATATTTACAATTGTTATATCTTCTTGGATTGATCCCTTGATCATTATGTAGTTTCCTTCTTTGTCACTTCTAATCTTTAAAGTCTATTTTGTCTGATATGAGAATTGCTACTCCAGCTTTCTTTTTATTTCCATTTGCATGGAATACCTTTTTCCATCCCCTAACTTTCAGTCTGTACGTGTCCCTAGGTCTGAAGTGGGTCTCTTGTAGACAGCATACATATGGGTCTTGTTTTTGTATCCATTCAGCAACCTGTGTCTTTTGGTTGGAGCATTTAATCCATTCACATTTAAGGTAATTATCAATATGTATGTTCCTGTTACCATTTTCTTAATTGTTTTGGGTTTGTTTCTGTGGGTCTTTTCCTCCTCTTGTGTTTCCTGCCTAGAGAAGTTCCTTTAGTGTTTGTTGTAAAGCTGGTTTGGTGGTGCTGAATTCTCTCAGCTTTTGCTTGTCTGTAAAGGTTTTAATTTCTCAGTCGAAACTGAATGAGATCCTTGCTGGGTAGAGTAATCTTGGTTGTAGGTTTTTCCCTTTCATCACTTTAAATATGTCCTGCCACTCCCTTCTGGCTTGCAGAGTTTTTGCTAAAAGATCAGCTGTTAACCTTGTGGGGATTCCCTTGTATGTTTATTGTTGTTTTTCACTTGCTGCTTTTAATACTTTTTCTCTGTATTTAATTTTTGATACTTTGATTAATATGTGTCTTTGTGTTTTTCCTTGGATTTATCCTGTATGGAACTCTCTGCACTTCCTGGAATTGATTAATTATTTCCCTTCCCATATTAGGGAAGTTTTCAACTACAGTCTCTACAGATATTTTCTCAGAACCTTTCTTTTTCTCTTCTTCTCAGACCCCTATAATTTGAATGTTGGTGCATTTAATGATGTCCCAGAGGTCTCTGAGACTGTCCTCAATTCTTTTCATTCTTTTTTCTTTATTCTGCTCTGCAGTAGTTATTTCCACTATTTTATCTTCCAGGTCACTTATCTGCTCTTCTGCCTCAATTATTCTGCTATTGATTCCTTCTAGAGAATTTTTAATTTCATTTATTTTGTTGTTCATCATTGTTTGTTTGCTCTTTAGTTCTTCTAGGTCATTGTTAAACGTTCTTGTATTTTCTCCATTCTATTTCCAAGATTTTGCATCATCTTTATTGTCATCACTCTGACTTCTTTTTCATGTAGACTTCCTATTTCCTCTTAATTTGTTTGGTTTGGTGGGTTTTTACCTTGCTACTTATTCTGCTGCATATTTCTCTGTCTTCTCATTTTGTTTAACTTACTGTGTTTGAGGTCTCCTTTTCACAGGCCACAGGATTGTAGTTCCCGTTGTTTTTGGTATCTGCCACCCGGGGGTAAGGTTGGTTCAGTGGGTTGTGTAGGCTTCCTGGTGGAGGGGACTGGTGCCTGTGTTCTGGTGGGTGGGGCTGGATCTTGTCTTTCTGGTGGGCAGGGCCATGTCTGGTGATGTGTTTTGGGGTATCTGTGACCTCAGTATGATTTTAGGCAGCCTCTCTGCTGATGGGTGGGATTGTGTTCCTGTCTTGCTAGTTGTTTGGCATGGGGTGTCTAGCACTAGAGCTTGCTGGCCATTGGGTGGAGCTCGGTCTTAGCATTGAGATGGAGGTCTCTGGGAGACCTCTCACCGATTGATATTACGTGGGGCTGGGAGGCCTCTTGTGGTCCAATGTCCTGAACTCGGCTGACCCACTTCAGAGGCTCAGGCCTGACACCAGGCCAGAGCACCAAGACTCTCTCAGCCACATGGCGCAGAAGAAAAGGGAGAAAAATATGAAAGAAAAAACAAATAAAGAAATAAATTTTAATAAAATTATTAAAATAAAAAATAATTATTAATATAAAAATGAGAAGTAGGAATAATAAAAAATTTTAAAAAAATAAGAGAGCATCCAAGCCAATAAACAAATCCACCAATGATAACAAGCACTAAAAACTATACTAAGATAAATATAAAAATCAGAACCAAGGCAGTTGCAGACAGCAAACTCGAAGTCTACAGTTGTTTTGAAAGTCCACCACTTCTATTTTGGGATGATCCGTTGTCTCTTCAGGTATTCCACAGATGCAGGTACATCAAGTTGATTGTTGAGATTTAATCCGCTGCTCCTGAGGCTGCTGGGAGAGATTTCCCTTCCTCTTCTTTGTTTGCACAGCTCCCAGGGTTCAGCTTTGGGCTTGGCCCCGCCTCTGCATGTAGGTTGCCGGAGGGCATCTGTTCCCATCTCAGTAATTAGGGGGTTAAAGCAGCGGCTGATTAGGGGGCTCTGGCTCACTGAGGCCTGGGGGATGGAGGGGTTCAGCCGTTATAATTGGAATGCAGGGCAAGCCTGCAGCAGCAGAGGCTGGCGTGATGTTGCAACAGCCTGAGGCACGCAGCGTGTTCTCTTGGGGAAGTTGTCGCTGGATCATGGGACCTTGGCAGTGTTGGGCTTCACAGCCTCCCAGGGAGTGGTGTGGATAGTGACCTCTGCTTGCACACAGGGTTCTTGGTGGCTGCAGCAGCAGTGTTAGTGTTTCATGCCCGTCTCTGGTGTCCGAGCTGATAGCTGCAACTCATGCCCATCTCTGGAGCTCATTGAGGCGGTGTGCTACATTCTGTGGACAGACAGGGAAGGAATCCCCTCTCCTCACGCACCCTGAAACAATGGTCTCTTGCCTCTTAGGCAGGTCCACACTTTTTCCCGTACTCCCTCCCAGCTAGCTCTGGCACACTAGCCCCCTTCAGGCTGTGTTCACGCAGCCAACCCCAGTCCTCTCCCTGGGGTCTGACCTCTGAATCCAGAGCCTCAGCTCCCAGCTCCCTCCTGCCCTGGCGGGTGAGCAGACAAGCCTCTCAGGCTGGTTTGCCCCAATCCAACGTATGGCAGTCTCTCCACTTTGCCCTCCGCACCCGTTGCTGTGCTCTCCTCCGTGGCTCCGAAGCTTCCCCTCTCCGCCCGCAAAGGGGCTTCCTAGTGTGTGGAAACCTTTCCTCCTTCACGGCTCCCTCCCACTGGTGCAGGTACCATCCCTATCCTTTTGTCTCTGTTTATTCTTTTTTCTTTTGCCCTACCCGGGTACGTGGGGAGTTTCTTGCCTTTTGGAAGGTCTGAGGTCTTCTGCCAGCGTTCAGTAGGTGTTCTGTAGGAGTTGTTCCATGTATAGATGTATTTCTGATGTATTTGTGGGGAGGAAAGTGATCTCCACGTCTTACTCCTCTGCCATCTTGAAGGTCCCTGCCCTGAAGTACACATTTTCTTAGAGCCCTTCTTAGAAGGTAGAATTTTTTATTCTGTGTGTGTGTGTGTGTGTGTGTGTTATCTGGAAATACAGTATCCTCACTTTCCAAGGCATTTTTAGATCTGTGATAGATAAAGCTAACCGTCCCAGTTCTTTATATTCCACTTGCTTCGTGGAATAGACAAGATTCTTGGAATACGGATGGATATCCTTCTGCCTTATCACACCTTTTTTGTTCTTATACAACATGTTTGCTTTCGTTATTCATGAGCTTTTCTCCAGAAAGGTAGAGATTCAGTGGACTTGGTAAGCTTTAGATATCTACAGTTTGTCTTATCACTGAACGTGTAATTTAAAATTGGAGGCAAGATCCAGGAACCAAGGTGGGAAAAGTCAAACACAGTGACACCGGCCAGTGTCTGTAGTAGGTATATTTGAGATGGTTTATAAATCATCTTCAAGAGGGTGAAAGTCAGAACCAGGATGTAAAATGTTCAACAGTTTGAACATGTGCTGCCAGGTGTAGTGGGAAAGAATAGACTTATGTGCATGTTCTCTAAAATATTTAAATTATCATGATTTTGAAAACTCAGCCTCTGTGCACCAGTGTTGAATCGAATCTCAGAGACAGAGTTTTGGGTGAAGTAGAAAAGAATAGCTTTATTGCTTTGCCAGGCAAAGGGGGCCACAGCTCTTAGCTCTCAAAACTGTGTGTCCCGGGGCTTCTCCGGTGGCGCAGTGGTTGAGAGTCCACCTGCCGATGCAGGGGACGTAGGTTCGTGCCCTGGTCCGGGAAGATCCCACATGCTGCGGAGCGGCTGGGCCCGCGAGCCATGGCCGCTGAGCCTGCGCGTCCGGAGCCTGTGCTCCACAACGGGAGAGGCCACAACAGTGAGAGGCCCGTGTACCGCAAAACAAAAACAAAAACAAAAAAAACTGTGTGTCCCAACCTGGGAGGATTTGATGAGGAGTTTTATTGCAGTGGTACAAGGGCAGGGTTGCTGATAAGGATTAGGGTGTATGCAGGGTCTGCACTCCTTTAATCTGGTCTCACATAGTCTCCTAATGAGCTTCACTGGTTCCTTTAGTTTGGTCTCAGGTGGTCTTTTCTGGAATGAGGAATGCTGACGTCTTCCATTTGTTGGGGGTTTTAGTTCTGTGAAGTGCTCAAAGATATAGCTAAGTGTATCCCTTGAGGCAGAGCCAGGACCCTGCCCCAAGGCTGCACTGCTGTTTCTAAGCTGCTCCTCCCTTGTCTCTGCATCCCCTCCCTTCCCTGAGTAGCAACTGTTCGAATCTGGGCTTTGAAACTCAAGGAAGGTCATGGAGGCTGGAATCTATTCTCTACAAACAACAAACGGGAGACAGGGAAAGGCTTCCATGCCCAGGAGCCCCACACTGTTCTGCTTGGTTTCAGTCACACGTCAGGATCCTACGTGAGAGCAATGGAGACAAAAGAAGATTAGGGTAACACATACTGACATGACCACATCCACCCTGCAGTCAGAAAGCAAGCACTCACTCTAGCTTGCCTTATCTCCCTGTTGGATCTTTGATAGAACTGAGAGCTCATAGGATCCAATAAGATACAGATGGGGGCAACAAATGACTCTTTTCACCTTCTGTATTTGACTGTCCAGGACTCACCTGCAGGAAGAACAGCCATGATCTAGGTGCGTCCAAAGTTATTAATATGATAAACGTTATTATCAGTGCACCTAGTAGATTTTATGTTTCCACATTCTGCTATGTCCTTTGAGTATTAAAATCTTATCTGTACTTCTGGGATCTATTGCTGCAACAGGGGACCCTTAAGCAAAAGATGTATCTTTGTACAAAGGGAGACTTATCTTTATAAACACCTGCTAGTACAGATAATCTGTGTTTTGGGAAAGTGATATCTATTCTTTATATCTTGACACTAGTAACTCACCAATCATGCAAACAAAATCTGCCAGAAGGATAGTTAGAGGTTATTGCATGGCCTGAAAGTAAGTGAAGAGAAAAGACATCATCTGACAATATTAAAAGAAAGAGTAGTTTCAGTCAGATTTTATTGTTTTGGATAAAATGGTAGGGGAAGACTTATGTGACAAAATAAATAGTTGTAGAATTCATTCTGATCGCTAATGCTAAGCAAAAGAATTGTAATACTGTATATTTAGTAAAATTGTAGGAACTGAGATGGCTAAAATGACTAATGATTTGAGAAGCATCTAGTAAGAATTACGTATGTGTTTAAGTCATCAGATAACTTAGCTTTCTTGAAAAAGATTTCAAGTGAAATCAGGTTAGATTTTTTTCTGGAAAATGTGTGGCTTGGATCTAGACTCGCAAGGGAAGACAAAGACAGATGTGAGATTCTGCAGCTCAGAGGCTCAAGGAAGACTGTAGGCAAGAGGAAGCGGATAGACGATGTCTGCAGTTGGACTAGAGCCCATTCTCTCAAAACGAGGCTTGTGGGCTTCCTTGGTGACACAGTGGTTAAGAATCTGCCTGCCAATGCAGGGCACATGGGTTCAAGCCCTGGTCCGGGAAGATGCCACAGAGCAACTAAGCGCGTGCGCCACAACTACTGAGCCTGTGCTCTAGGGCCCGTGTGCCACAACTACTGAAGCCCGTGTGCCTAGAGCCTGTGCTCCGCAACAAGAGAAGCCACCGTGATGAGAAGCCCGAGCACCGCGACAAATAGTAGCCCCCGCTCGCCGCAACTAGAGAAAGCCCGCACGCAGCAACAAAGACCCAATGCAGCCAAAATAAATAGATAAGTAAATAAAATAAATTTTAAAAACCAGCAATGTCTAAACTTGACTAAGTTTTGTTTGATCAATTGCAGTCATCTTCTGGAATCAGGTCTAATTGTCCTGTGTCTCCTTGAGCAAGAAAATATATATATATCAAATTTATTCCCCAGGGTTACAGTACTTTGATGGAAAAGTTATGTAACCCCTTGGAACATGTTATTTCTCAAATTTGATAGCAAATTTTAGCAGTTATGATAAACTTATTCTTTTTGGTTTTTCTGTTCTTCTAGAATATCCTTGCTAGATAAGGCTTAGAGGTTTTCATTTTTATCCTCAAGAGTGATGTCAGGAAAAAAAAAGAAAGGGTGAGGTCAGGTTGGTATAATAGACACGATGGATGCCCATCAATGTTTGTGCCAATTGCTTTTGCAAAAGAATGCAAAATATTTCAATTATTTTGCTCATTTTCCTGCCTTTTTCATCAGTGTGTATTCTTGTTTGTACAAAAATTACTTGATGTAAAAAGTCATCAAGCATTTTTTGTGTGATTATTAAGTTTTAGACATTTGGCATCAGGCATACGGAAGTAAGATACCATTCCTGTCATGAGAAGATCACACTCTTAATGATAGGAGTCTATTTAATACTCAGTTATTTTGCAGTAGTATTTCTGATATTAAACAATAAGGTGCATATTAGGTATAGCTTGGTCCTTCCCTGACAGCATGATTTAAAACATGGTGACACTGAAGTTTTACTTCTGTGAACTTAGAATACAAAATAGCACCAAAAGAATAGTCAGCTTTTCTGTTATATAATAAATAACAGTAAATATATATAACATATAAAATGTTACTTATTTTGCTATTTATTAAATGAACCATTATTATGTAACAATTGACTATTGTCACGTTATAAAAAACAACACATTTTGACTCCATTATTTGCTGGATAATTTTGAAGTAAATTGTCAATGGAATGATGTGTAATATTTGAGTTTGGAGGTATTTTAGGGTTACACATCAGCTTTGATTTATAAAATGGTGGGTCTGTTGCCTTATGAGATAGGCATTTGTGTTTGAGCAACACAGGGTTTTATTTTGCTATACGACAAATATTTTGCTCTGTGGCATTGAGGAAAAAAAAGCAAACTAACAAGCATGGTCATAAAAAAGGAAAGTTCACAGACTGTGCTGTCATCTGTATTGTCCCGTCGTAGATTTTGTGGGCTTTCCCGGTGATTTCGAGTCACAAGCATCATCTGTTATCTGCACAGAAATCATTGCTTGAACACTAGTCCACATTTTCTGCTATTCTTTGAAAACCTGGGATACATCTTCCGTTTATCTTCCAGCTGTTAGCAGAGTAGAATAGTATCTTCTGTCTAGCAGGTGGTCAGCACATTTGTGGACTGAATAGTGTATTTTATTTTGGTCTGAGTGTTGTCTTAATTCCTTCTTTAATGCGTGTATTTCCATATGTATTTCTTTTTTATTTTCCTTTTGCTCTACCCGTTGGCTGCTTTACACAATGAAAGATTGATACGTAGGCCTGGGTTCTTTTTCAGTTAAATGCTTTGGGAGTTATTTATTGGGGATATTCCAGAATCTGTTTGTTCATTTCATACATCCTAAAAACATGTATAGGGGAATTTACCACACCAGAAACTACGTTTTGTGCTGGGGAGCCAAAATCATATGCCACTTGTGAAGGGAGTTAGCAGTGCTCGCTGGGGAAATGCCAGGACCTCTGTGGAGCCCTGAGGGCAGACCTGAAGTTTAAATTGACACTGACATTGGTTTTCAGAAAAACCTCATTTTAAAGACCAAAGAGAGAGAGTGGAGCTGGAGGTGAGGTTGGCTCTGCAAACATAATTGAGGCTTTCATGTCAATGTCGCGTTCTTAAAGTACTGCCCTGTGTATAATTATACCATTTTAATTTGCATTATTTAGTCTTCACAAGAACCCCTGAGATAGGAAAAGATGTACCTTCAGCCCATTTTCTGAGCCAATCTTTAGGAGACCGCCATCAGGCAGCCACCTTCAGCGACGGGGCTGGAATCTAGGGTTTCTGATTGCATCATTTCTTGCAAAACACTGTTCTGTTTTTTTCAGAAACTCATTTTACACATCCTTGGGGTGTGTGTGTGCACACGCTCATGTGTGCGCGTGAAAATGAATACTAGCCAATGTCAGCCCTCACTCCCCTTAAAATAGCTTAAAATAATTTTTTATAAGTTTATATGCCTTGGGAAGCAGTAAACATATGTAAAAGTGGGGAATGTCATCTAGAATAAAGAAACATCTACAACAAAACTCACCTTGTTGAGGGAGCAGGGCATGTGAAGTCTATTTGATTTTTGTTTTCTTTAAAGAAAAACAGCAAGGATACGTAAAAACCAGATGTTGTATATAAGCACTGCTGGCGCCTTTGTCTTTAAATCTACAGTGCCCACAGGAGGTGATAAATATGACAGGCATTTCATACTTTGAATTAGTAAATGAATAAGGGATCATAACCATTATCAAAAGTAAGAGGGTGTATCATGAGAAGTGTATTGGCCCACTCCCTTGCACCTGAGAATCTGCAGTCAGAGAGTTTCAAGGCTCTGTAGAGTTGATGAAAAACTGCATGTTATGTAATGAAAACAGGCCCTACTGTTTAGTATTTGTGTGGCTTTTGGAGAAGTTCTTAACTTTTCCGTACTCATCCTTGTGCCTTGTAATGGAGCAATTAGTGTTTGGGCCTGCCCATCTCTTCCTCCCCTCCTCGGGGTTTTTACCATCACACCGTTGCAACTACTACTTTCTCTAAAAGGTAGGGTTAATTCCACAGCCACGTGAGGCTGCAGTGGGAGTGAGGGCTGACTGAGTCAGATAAATTGATAATTGAGGTCACAGACCAAGTGAGGGGCTAAGAACAGGGAAACTAACACAGAACCCCTGCTCAGGAAGTGTCAGCTTTAACATGCTACATTCTATCTTCTTATCAAAAGAGGGAATTTGTAAGTTATTGCTACAGAATCATCAGTCCTGTGAACTTGAAGAATTCCCGTAAAAAGGGTGACTCTAATGTTCTTGATTAGCCCAGTTTGGACCTTGTTACCTGGTTGTGGGTGACGCCTCTAGAGTCATTGTTCTTCCAAATTAACTCCAGGTTCAAAATTTAAGAAAAACTCAGCTACAAAGGAACAGGACATTTCAGGGCTTTAGGAAAGATTGCTTAAGATAAATAAACCCTCTTATTATGTGCTTGTCATGGCCCAAGATTCGACGCAACCGTGTCTTCAGTGGGTGAGGCGTTGAACTTGGCTGCAGGTAACATAGGAGAAACTACCAGTGGGTCATTTGAGTTTGCGCTTGCCTTCCTTTCATACTCAAATACCAAGTTGCTACTTTATATTTTCCTCATTCCTATGAACTGTGCCTATCAAAATATTTGGTCTGCACCAGACAAGGGCAATTAAATGGACAATTTTTCTTCACAGTAGAAACTGAGGGTCACATTTTTTTTTCTCCCAAATAAAGTTATCTTGAAATTGTTACCATTGTCTCTTTACAGTTGACCCCTGAACAGCATGGGTTTGAACGACACAAGTCCACTTACATATGGATTTTTTTTCCAATAAATACAGTTGGTCCTCTGTATCCCTGGGTTCTGGTTCCGTATCTGCAATTGAATCTGTGGATGTGGAATCTGCAGATATGGAGGCCCAATTGTGGGACTTGAGTATCCATGGATTTTGGTATCCACAGTGGGTCCTGGAACCTTTCCTTTGCAGATGTTGTGGTTCTACTGTGTTTGTATCTATTAGATAATGAAATGAAAAATATTTCTCTATCTCATTTATTTATATCATTTACTACTGTTATAGTAGGCAAGGAGGAAATATTCATCAGTTAAATCTTTTATAGAAAAGCAGATTCTTCAAGAATACTCTTAGAATTTAGTAGATACATCATTCTTATAAAAATACAAATAATACATGTTACTTCCAATCTTTTTTTCCTCTCACTATTTCAGCACCATTTCTTGTTCTTTCAGTCATCCAACCTCATCTTCCCACTACCATCTCTTTATTCTTCTGGAAGCAAATTAATATCTATAATCTTGTGATTATAAATAATTCTGTGTGGAATAGCTAAAGCAACACAGTACAACAGAAATAGAATACAATTCTAGTTAAAAAATGATTAGCCACATTAAAAACAAAAAAAAAGATAAGACCGATTTCTCTATTTTTCCCTTTTTTTTAGTTTAATTTTTATTTTATATTGAAGTGTAGTTGATTTACAATGTTGTCTTAGTTTCAGGTATACAGCAAAATGATTCAGTTATACATGTACATATATCCATTCTTTTTTAGGAGGTTATTACAGAATATTGAGTAGAGTTCCCTGTGCTATACAGTAGGTCCTTGTTGATTATCAGTTTTGTATATAGTAGTGTGTATATGTTAATCTTTAGTATTTCAACATAGATATTTTGCATTCTCTCTTTTCAAAGAACTTTTCAAAGTCTGGTGTGTATTTTATACTTACAGCACATTTCAATTCGGTTTTAAATTTTCATTGGAAATACTTGATCTGTACTTAGAATTCATAAAAAATTAGACTTGAAAGCTTTGATGCATGTACTCATGTTCTTCCAAACCTACCTTTGCAGAGTTTACTAAGAAGAAAATCTACTGTCAGTTCTAAATTTTGCATATAAATCAATTAAAATTGAAAATTCAATTTTTCAGGCACAGTAGCCAAGTGTCCCATGGTCACATGTGGCTAGAAGATTGAAAAAGGAGGAAAGACCAGCTTAATCTCTTACTGATACTTAAAGCACAGTGCAGGAGGAAAGAGAGAAAGCATATACACTATGACTGCACTTGTGAATCTCCATCTTTGTTCACCCCACCCTCACTCGGGCCAGTTAGTCTCTTGGCTGTAAACTTCGGAAACAGGGACCATCATTTCCTCTCCCTCGACTCCTCTGTTCCCCAGGAACGTCTGGAAATGCTAAACTAAACAGGGCAAATAGTAGCATCTTGAGGCAAAGCAACCCAGTTTCTGGCCATGGATATCAAAGTCACAGCTTTTGATTGACTGAATGGAATTTCCTCTGAGAGGAATGAGAGACAGGGAATGGGAGGATGAGCTGGGGAGACCAAATGGCAGGATCTAGAGTGGGAGGAGTTGGGGCAGAGTAAGTATCTCTTGGCATCTCCACAAGAAATGGTGCAGGAAACAGTGTGGTGACTTTCCAGAAGCACCCAAGAGACTGCAGTTAATTCATGAATAATGCCCTGAATGTGATCGATGCGTGCTGTATTTCAAAGTAAATGTCAGAACAGGAGAGAAGGAAACGTCAAGAATCAGGGGAGCAGAATCCATCATGGAAATAGAGGCAATTGGCTGGAAGTTATCAGAAATAATGCTCCATGTGGGTATGAGGCGCCAATGGAGGTCAGGATGGGAACAATTAATTTCTTATGGAAAATTGACTAAAAGATGCTGTAGTAACTCTAGCTAAGCCAATACCTCTTAAAAAAAAAAAAAATCCTCTGATAAATAATTGAGGAACCATGGCAGTACTTTACCAGACAGTTCATTCCATTTTCAGATATTGTTAACTCTGAGGAAGATATTTCTTACGTTCTGTCAAATCTGCTTCCAATAATTTCCACTCACAGTGCTTGTGTTAAGGTCCACCCCTTAAGGAAAAGAAGAGACTAATGCTTTGGAGAAGTCAAAAATGTAAAAACTGCAGCTTCTCTGAATAAGGTTTCATTTGTTCTTTCATGCCTTTTCTCAAGAACAAACGTGGGAATTGGCTGAGTCTTTTGTGAACATCCAACAGTTTCAGTAGACCTGAAGCTTTATACATGAGCTTTGACTCTTTGCAGGGGCAGCGATAGAATCATCTCATAGGTCAGGTTCAGGGCTGAAAACTGAGGTTGGGAGATAGGGGGAAAATGCTATAGTACTTGCATGGAAGCCTCAGCTGCTTCATGCTTGTTGTAACACTGTCCCTAGGTGTCCCCAGGGTTTAGTTGCAGGACCTTCCATGCATAGCGAAGTCCAGGGATGCTCAAGTCCTAAAGTCTTCCCTCTGTATCTGTGGCTTCCACATCCAGGGGTTCAACTAACCTCAGATCGTAATCATAGTGCACAAGGTTGAACGTGCAGATGCAGAACCCACAGATTTGGAGAGCCCACCATACTTATTTAGATGTTCCTTTCATTCATGGTGGCTCGGAGAAAGATGTGGAAGATTATGGGGGAGTTTCTAAGGCCTCCCTGCCTTAAGTCATGTTGTGACTTATCCCTTCTAGCCTCTGACAATATTACCTGGAGGAAATCTTCGGTAACTGTGGAACTATTGGAGACAGTGGTCAAAATATCTCCAGGATTCTAAGTCACACATACCGGTCAAGCCTACACCTGGCATATAGTTGTAAGTACAGGGAAATCACTTATCTAAACCAGCATTCTCCTGAGTTTCAGCAGTGTCTTTGCCTCCAGTGCATAACCATTCTGATGATGATCTGCTATAAAATGGAGGGGCTGAGTGACTTCTAAGACATCCTCCACCTATCAAGTTATAGGATTCCCTACTAGATGCCTCCACCTGGGTTTAGTGATTGTGCCCTCTCTTATCTTTCCATGACTTACTAAAATCCAAATTTCCGATCCACTGCAAATGGAGATCCACTGAAGGCTTGACTTCACCGCTGTCGAGTCAAAGTTATATGAGGATTTATCTTTCTCTAGGTTGTGAAATGAAATACCAAATTCATTTAAAATTATCTGTAGCAAATGCTCTAAGGTAATGCTTGGAACTTAAATTTCAGAAGTACTGTTTTCAGTGACTCTCTCGAGAAATCCCAGAAGCCTGGGGAAAACAGGAAAGAGGACAGTTATGTCTCTGTAACCATAATTGTGTTTTCAGGAATATGGAAACAGAGGAGCTAAACAATTTTAGCTCTACCATTTTTACTTTTTCAGTTGAATATGAAAATAAAACCCAGAATGTCATGAGTGTGATTTTTTTTTTAACTTACCTATGAAGAATTTTGAGAGTTGAACAAGTACAGAATATAATCTAACTCTCTTGTAAGCATTCTCTTTGTCAGTTCTCTGATAACCTTTGGTGTAATGAAAATGTACAGACCAAAGGAAAAAAAACAAAACAAAAACAACAGCACATAGAGTGTAACAGAACACACTACTGCCTGGAATCTCTTCCTGCTGATTGAAATCTAGAGAACTCTCACCTGTAAGGTCCACCTCAACTGTATCTTATACTGTGGAACTGTCCTTGGCTCCAAAAAGCAAGGAGCCGTTCCCTCTCCTGTGCTCAAGTAGCACATTATATCAACTTTTAAAAATGTATTAACATTTATTAATTTTGTATATGTGTTTGAGGTTGAGTATACATTGAGTGGTGAAAAAAACTCATTTCTGGTCTTCAAGGAAGTAATTATTAGGGAACCCTGATTGTCAGGAGTAAGTGATTTAATCCATTAATATTACAAAATATCAACGATCTTTAAGGTTTTGAGTAAGGGGTGCTGTGATAGGGAAAAACAGGATGAGGGGAATCTGCTTAGATAAATTGGTCTAGATGGTCTAGACTCTTCAAAAAGGTGGGAAAAAAACTAGCCTTAGGGAATGCTTACGGAAAAGAGGATGATAGTGGGGCAAGAGAGAAAGTGGGGGGAGTTTCTTGCTAATAAAGGCATGAATAATGTGACTGTTAGGTTGATAAATTCTTTAACTCCTTCATTACTGGATCATAGGAATATTTACCTGAAGAGTAACAGGTTTACCTTTTGACCATGCCAAATAAACTTCTATAACTTATTTAGATTTGATTTTGATGTATTAAAATATTAGGGGTGTGTTTTTATCTCAGGAAGAGACAGAAAATTTATCTTTTATTTGCTTCCCTCACACATTGAAAGACTTAGGAGGCTATGTTGTTTTTTATGCAGTCCTCATATTTTTAGAGAATCCCAAACTGCCTTATGAAGAGTATCTTTTGTTCTGAAGATTTAAGCTTTAATGCTTTTTTTTTTTTTTTTCCCATTTATTTTTGGCTGTGTTGGGTCTTTGCTGCACGCGGGCTTTCTCTAGTTGCAGCGAGCAGGGGCTACTCTTCGCTGCGGTGCGTGGCTTCTTACTGTGGTGGCTTCTCCTGTTGCGGAGCACGGGCTCTAGGCGCACAGGCTCAGTAGTTGTGTCACGTGGGCTTCAGTAGTTGTGGCTCGCAGGCTCTACAGCGCAAACCCAGTAGTTGTGGCGCACGG
Source organism: Aethalodelphis obliquidens (assembly GCF_003676395.1). Taxonomy (NCBI): domain Eukaryota; kingdom Metazoa; phylum Chordata; class Mammalia; order Artiodactyla; family Delphinidae; genus Aethalodelphis; species Aethalodelphis obliquidens. The sequence goes on from NW_020837969.1 coordinate 8,331,965, forward strand.
GCTTAGTTGCTCCGCGGCATGTGGGATCTTCCCGGACCAGGGCTCAAACCCGTGTCCCCTGCTTTGGCAGGCGGATTCTCAACCACTGCACCACCAGGGAAGCCCCTAAGCTTTAATGCTTTTTACCACCACTATTCACTGCTGTTACAGGGCATGGGATGCTGCTATTTTCTGCCTGTGAGAGTGAGAAATGAAATGCCACGTTTATGACCACATGATACATGGAGCCAACCCACGTGAATCCATTAGTGTTGTACTCTGTCTTCTTGTCTTGTGGCAAGTTATATTTCCAGTACAAACATAATGCTGTAATTTAGAAGGTTTTCACTAGATTTTTTGTATGCTTTTAGACGTTTAAAAATCCTAATATAGCTCGCAGTGAGCTATGCAGTGTTTTTCTTTCTTAAACAGCTTATATATCAATTTAATGTAAATCAGTACTTCATGGAACAGGGTTGGAATTTAACAGTAGCTACTTGAAATCCATCAAAACACAAGCAAGCGTCGTATATACTCTTAGGATGCAAATAAGCCACCTACTCAATGCAAATTGTATGAACTATGCAACATGTGTTTTTTTTAATTTAACAGCTATTGAATATAGATTTTCCGTAAACACTTTAGAACTAGAGTTTTTACCGTGTACATTTAAATTTGGCTTTGATAAGCGATTCCTTGAAGGATTGAGATGCCCTTTGTGTTCTATAAAGCAGTTCTTTAAGGATAGGTATTTGTGTATTGAATATGTTTTATTCTTAAAATGTATTCATACCCGTTTACCTAGTTTGAATAAAATATTGGCTCCTTAGGTGTTTCAAGATTTGTGCACATTAAATATACTATAAATATTGGGTATCAACTCTCCGTAAAATGAAAATGCTTTAGAATAAAGGAAGAAAGGGAGCTAGAAATCAATATTTATTAAGCACTTACTATGCCACAGTTATTGTTTAAGGAGAATTAGCTGTGTATCCACCTGAATTGTCACAACTCTCTGAAACAGTATATTCTGTTACGTTACGGGTGAGGAAACCAGTGCTCTGGAGGATTAACTTTAGCCCATGATTGTACTGATAGGAAGTTAGTAACTGATGAAAGCAGTATCCAAACCAGGTCTTGCTTAATACTTCAGGGATGTACAGCTTGCATGACTACATTAGTCTAAAATTGTTATAACATATTATTTCATAATTCATCCATAGAAACTGAATGTAATGTTATATCATTATATCTCACAAACTAGATATTTTCCCATGTGAATTACTGCATGTAATGGAAACTTGTCGTCGTTTGTTTTTTTCTTTATTTCATTTAAACAGTCTTCTACATGGAAAAGCCCAAAGCATAATGTGAATTTCTGCATTCCGAATGAAATGTAGAAAAAGAGATCTGAATAATTAGTCTTCCCAGTCTTGGACTATAACTGATATACTGCATTTCACTGAGGTTTTCATTTTTCATAGTGAAAAGCAATAGCATTGCTGAATTAATACCTTGGAGTCATGAAATTCATGTTTGTATGAAAACGTTACATTTGTAGTCAGCCTAGAGCTACTGGAAAGGAAGGAATTTTGTTATATCTTGCTGAAAATAGCCAAAATAAATGTATTTAATATTTCCTGGGTTGATGAACAACAAATTTGCATGAATTTCTCCAGATGCAAAGGTATTTTGCTGGTAGCAAGATGCAGATTTGCAAAGACTCCAGTGTGGGGGGAGTTTGAGGGATTGGGGGCTGATCAGAGAAAAAGGTGTAACCATGAGAGGCCGTAACATGCCACAGGTTTTATAGGTTGTGCTCAGACTAAGTTGCGTGAGAGGCATGTTAGGAGCATGGGAGCTTCCAGAGACTTCCAGCAGTGGCTAGAGGACCACGCCCAGCAAGGGAGGAGGTCAGTGGGGTTCATGGGGGAGAGGAGAATGGGAGAGGGGCTTGTGTGTCCAGGTGATGTCATAACAGGAGAATAAGGAATCTCCGGGCCAGAGGACTCCCAAGGGCAGGCGTGGCTTGGCGTCCGTAAAAGTCAGCTAGGGTGGCCATAACCCAGCACCTCAGACTAGGGGCTTAAACAACAGAAATGCATTGTCTCAAAGTTCTGGAGGCTGGAAATCTAAGATCAAGGTGTTGGCATCTTGGCTGGTAGATGGTCCTCTTCTCGCTGTGTCCTTACAGGACCTTTCCTCTTTGTGTGTCTGGGTGCCAATCTCTTCTTCTAAGGACCCCAGTTCTTACAAGATTGGATGTGGTCCTAAAGTTAAAAAATTTGAACTGTATAACTTCTTTAGAGAGCCTGTCACCCAATGCACTCACATTGTGAGGTACTCAGGGTTAGGGCTATTATGAAATAATACGTTATAACAGTTTTAGACTAACGTAGTCATGGAAGCTGTGCATCCTTTAATTTTAGAGGGTCACAGCTCGGCCCATAAGAGGGTCTTACAACTGCAAGGCCCTATCTTATCAGTGGATAACAGCTGTTGGGGGAATATTTGCAGACGATGCAAAGCGAGCAGGCTCTAAATGGCTAAATATGTGCTAGTTTGGGCTATTTTTAAAATAATTGAATGTGTAAAAAATTGTTCGGTGCCAGTGGGCTTTTGAGCTAACAGTTTGTTTCTTGCCATGAAGAAATAAAGAACCTCTGGGCCAGTGCGGAGGCCATCTTCACTCATGCATGTGACAGAGGGGTGTAGGGCATGTCTGACCCCTAGCTCTGTAGGACTCGCACTTCTTGCTTACACTCCAAGTCAGGCACCCCAAAAAGAACTGGTTCTCTATTACTGTTGCTTCTGTTGCTGCTTATTAATGAAACACCCTCCCCATCATGCTTCTCCAATACCCGCTTCAGACGTCTTGTTGAAGGCAAGTCCATCCAGACTTGAATTTAACTGGGATTACCCTTACTCAGTTCTGCATTACTGTATGAAATTTTTAATAAAAGTATGTATTTCATTAAACTCATATTTCTAGATATTCCTTTACATCTGGCTTAGATATTAATGCTGTTCTGAAACTTTCCCTGCCTTTCTCAGGCAGAGTGAATACTCAGTTTCTTCAGTGGTCTCAGAGTCTTCCACATCTTCCTGGACTATGCCACGGCACCTGCCGTGTGGTACCATAACCATTGTTTATTTACATGTGTACTTCCCTGAATCTATGCGTTACGTCCAGTCAGGGACTGTGGTCTCTGCATATAATTCCATTTCCTAGCAGATAACCTAATGCGTAATAGGTACATATTAAATATCACTGAGCTATTGAATGAATAGAGTGAAGAAGAGGTTCCCCAACTGAGACACAATCGTGGAATCTCCACTGACAAGTACATTTCTTTCCCGAGATTTTGTTGTAACTCTTACAGAAAAGAATGGGACACAAAATATCGTTTGCCTCCTGAGTATGGAGAGTAGTGCTTGAGACTGCTTGTTTTTAAGAATGGAAAACTACCATGAAAATGAAATGTAAATTATTTCTACTGAGGTTTCCTTCAAAGACCCAACATCAGCTCATTGGGTGAGGTTTGCAACGAATGGGTCAGCGTTGTTCTTACTTTTTTTAGAGCTAGCTTTTTTTTGGTCTGGCTATTTCTTGGGGGAGGGGGTAGGGTTTTTATCCTTGTCTAAGTTGAAAAATAAGAACAACAGTTAATACTGACATATGAGTTGTACAGTCACCAAAGTGTCTCCCAGTTAGTCCCTTAGTTTCCACAATCATATTTTGCAGAAACTGCTAATTTCTTTATATTTATTAAGTACCAGATACTGGATTTGGGCAGTTGAGGTTTCCCTTTTTCTCAAACAGGGCATATACTATTTTTACTATTTAAAAACTAAGAAAACCAAGATTTATAAAGGTTGACTGAGTCAAGTGGTCTCATCAGCTAACTGTTGAGTTGGACTTTGCATCAGTTTTTCAGACTTGACTCCCACTTTCCCCTCTTTAGTAATGCCTGTATGTGCCTGACCTTGACAGTCCTCTGGGGTGCTTGTTAAACATGCACCAGCCTTCTCTTCCGTGTTTTGGATCCGTCCTATTGGATGGTTAAGGACTACATGTCTAAAACCCATATGCTGACAGTCCAGCATAGCTGTCTTTGGAGATGGGGCCTGTACGGAAGTAATTAAGGTTAAATAAGGTCATAAGGCTGGGGCTCTGATCCGGTAGGATGTGTCCTTATAAGAGGATCCACCAAAGAGCTCTCCCGCTGTGTGTGTGTGTGTGTGTGTGTGTGTGTGTGTGTGTGTGTGTGTGT
>NW_020837969.1:8336227-8346301 GCF_003676395.1 Aethalodelphis obliquidens
TGTGTGTGTGTGTGTGTGTGTGTGTGTGTGTGTGTGTGTGTGTGTGTCTGTGTGCGTTCGCACGCGTGCGCACAGAGGAAGGGCCGTGGAGGACCCAGGGAGAAGGCAGGTGGTTGTCTGCAGAACAAGAAGAGAGCCTTCACCTGGCATGAGCTCTGTCACCACCGATCTTAGACTTTCCTGACTCCAGCACTGTGAGAAATTAAATTTGTTGTTTAAGCCCCCAGTGTATGTATCTTACCATGGCAGCCTGAGCTGACTAATACACAGGAGAAGGTTTTCCAGCCCTAACAAGGGTCCCAGATGATTGTCATGGTCACTCAAGTTTAAGAAATTCTTGAGCTCAGACTACCAGTGTCAGCACTGCCTGGGAACCACAGATGTCAGAATTTCCCAAACTTGAATGATCATAGGAATCAGACCTACTGAATAAAAATTGAATGGTCTGAGAGCAAGCCATCGTAGGAAAACAATGCTTAACCAACATTCTCCATCTGAAGTTAAGAAAAATAAGTATTTTTAAATCAAAATGTATATATTTTTACCAGTGTAGCAAGGTTGCTTTTTTTTTTTTTTTTAAATTGTGCCCAAGAAAACAAAATTGTATGCTCTGCAACTGTATGGTTACACAGCATGGCTGTAAATATCTCTTCCTTTTCCTTTCCTTTTCCTCTTCTTGGTTTCTTTCTTTTATGTCTCCATTGACCACTAATGTACTTAAACAATGTATTGACCTGATGTGATTCTTCAGATGCTTTCAGAAAACAAGAGTTCCTCTGGAAGCCAAAGACCAATGTTCTAGTTCAAATATTTCATGCTTCCCCTGGGTCTGGAAGGCTCAAGGTCTACTTATTAACATAGTTCTTAAAGGTGATCATAAGTACAATGAAAACTTCACAGGTGATATTAGGGGATTTGTGTTTAAATTAACAGCTCTGCAGTAGCTTTGAAGTTTGCCACTTTTTCTATTTTTTTTTTAGTTTATTTTATTGAAGTATAGATGACTTACAATGCCGTGTTAATTTCTACTATACAGCAAAGTGATTCAGTTATACATATATATACATTTTTTCATATTCTTTTCTATTATGGTTTATTACAGGATATTGAATATAGTCCCCTGTGCTAAACAGTAGGCCTTGTTGTTTATCCATTCTATGTATAATAGTTTGCATCTGCTAATCCAAAACTCCCAATCCATCCCTCCTGCAGCTCCCTGCCCTTTGGCCACCACAAGCTTGTTCTCTATGAAATGTTCCTTGGAGAGTATCTGGTATAATCTTTTTATTATGAACAAGAAAGGGAAGGAAGGAAGGGAGGAGGGAGGTTGGTTTTTGGCGGGGAAGGGACTCGCCTAAGATCACGAAGGTAATGATCATCTGATCATTCATGAGACATGAAGTCTCTTCCCTTGAGCCCTAGTACAGAGTTTGTTTTGAAACAGCTTATATGTTTTTGTTTTCTCATGTGTAACTGTAAGGAACATCTGGAATGTTTAGGAGTAGAGATTTAATACTTTCATGTAACTATATCATGTACCCCCCACAAAAACCCTGTTAGGAGAAAAGAGTTGGTTCATTGTCTGACCAAGGGCCATCTGTGTGTTTTGGGGCTTTCTTAGGCTTTATATCTGTAATAAGGAGTTTAATGATAATTGTTATGATAATTAAGTTAAATATTAGATGAGAAAAACTTGGGATAGTGCTTAGAAAGCCTTCAGAAGTGTTGGCCATTACTAGTATTACTATGATGATTTTTATTCACTGAGTGGGCAGTGGTTCCAGATTGAGCCAGTCCAGGAACAAAAGGGTCCTCAAAATTCATGTCTTCAGTATCTACACAGTCAGGAGAGACTAAAGGCAGAGTCATAGATGGACACACTCCTAAAAGTCCAATGTTACGCGATGTTCTAGATGTCTTACAGCACTACTCAAACAAGGACTTGCACGGTCCCCCGACAGAGGGCTTGGTTATGTGTCCAGCCAGGATGGCCAGTCTGGGGCGTGTCTGCTCTCCTCCTTGATACTGGCTCTACTGATCACCATCCTTCCCATTCTGCGCGAGTCTCTCTCAATTGGGGGAGGTGGCAGACCTCACGCTGTCTGATAAGAATCCCATGGGCTTAGGTTTGGTGCAACTCTCTAGGCTATCATTTTATTTCTTCTATCACTTTAATTCTCCTAGACAATCTGCTGTCTATCCTGCTCCACTTCTCTTTTCAGTTATGATATTTTCTCCTTTTCCTCCGCCTTAGTTCTCACTGCCCTCCTCTGTCGCTGAGCTCACTCTTTTCACACCTCTGGGATCAGACTTCACACCCTGATGACACCAGGGTGCAGGCGTACTACACTGCCTGGCATCTTCCCTCTTGCTAGCTCGCTGCAGAATGGGAAGGGCCGTTGCTTTCCCTGTGTAGCTGGTTTATCAGGAACCAAGAGGAGGGAAAACCACGGAGAAGACCCACGCTTATCTCTCTGTGTCTCACTCGGCCCCAGCAAAGCCACAGTGAAAGCCAAAGACTCGCCCCGCATTTGACCTTTAGACTGTCCTGTGGGATTTACCCTCTGGGGTGCCTTACGCTATTTACATAGTTTCTTCAAGACAGAGCTGCCACTGAAAGCTTCCAGAAAGCTTTGCATTTTTTTTTTTTTTAAAGAAAGTAAAAGTTAATATTTTTAAATAGTTGACATACCGTGACTCACTGTTTTGACATCACACTGAAATAATTTGAGTGTTTTACATCTTTACATTTAAATACATCTGATACCTCTTTGAAGCAGCTTAAAACTGTTCCAGACCCTGTACCACCTGTCGTGTGAATAAGGATGAGTCTTTGGGGGATGGGGAGGGAGGACATCTCCCAACCCTCTGATTCATTTATTTATAAATGAAAAGGTGGTGTGTCACTCATTTTCCTTGATCTTTTATATATGGTAGAATCCAGCTTCCAAATTTATAGGGCTTAGATGATTTTGTTAAAAAAAAGAAAATATCACTGAATTAAATTCTAGAATAAAAATTTTATTGGCATTTAATTGGATTCTTTTGACTGTGGAGCGTAACAAAAGATGGTGTTTAATTTTATATCAAAATCATTATCACTGGTATTTGAACTAACTGGAAGTTCCATCTTACACAATCCGTAGCTCCCTTGAAGGCAAAACGCTGCATTATGTTCATCTTTATTTTACCCCAGAGCGTCTAGCAAAGCTAGACGTACAGCTGATGAAAAATAAATGTTTGCTAATAAACTGTGTTTAAGCGGCATCAGAGAGACGCTCAAAATGACACCTCCTAGGAACTGAAAAAAGAAAATTGTTTTATTTTTCCCTGCTTCAAATTCATTTATGAAAAGTATTCACTTAAATCTGATATCTATAACACACCCTCGGCTAGGAGGTGATCATGGACAAGATACACTATAACACACCCTCAGCTAGGAGGTGATGGACAAGATACAATGAAGCAGTAGCATTGTCTACACTCCATCATTTATGGAGCAGATATTTTGGATTCATTATTGCATCTTATATTTTCTCTCATGCCTGCCTTGTTGAAAAACCTTTGTAGCCTAGCTCTTTGAAAGTCTGCTCATTTGAAGTTCATCAAACACAGACCTGAAGAATTTCTCCTCATAAAACAGCAGTTTCCTGGGCCAGATTTGTACGCGCCTTAGCAAAGCAGCAAGAGGCCTGGACCACCTCTGTGTAGACTCACCTCCTTACTCATGACCGGGTGGAGCCCACCGTTCCTCACATACACACCTCTTCTCGTTCTTAACCCCAAGCCTTTTTCATGACGTTTCTCTCACCTAGGCTACCTGCGTCCTCTGGGTGCATATCCAGAGTCCCAGGATTCATTCAGCGCTCACTATCTCTGTGAAGGCTTTTTCATGCTCTTTAATTTACTGTTTTGACCCTTCCCTTGAGGGTATCACAGTATTTGTTTCTGTAACTTGGTTTAAATTCCTAAACAGAAATGCTTCCCTTTTTTATTCCATTTGCGTCTCTTTCAGCACCTTCATTAAGGCCATGGCCTTCAAAGATTGTTATTAGATGTTTCTGCGATTGAGTGATTAAGGTGGGGAAAAAAATTCAAGGTTTTTTTTTCCCCTTTTTTTAACCTAAGAAAATATAGCTCTAGAGTCTCTATGTGATGCTAAACCCTCTAATATAAGTATATTATTTTGATTTCTGGGGTTGAATTAAGCACAGAAGTGGAAGACAGACGACACCCTTAGCTATAAAATTTCTGCATGAGTACTGGGATTTCCATTGGAGTTGACACTGAAAAATCTGAGACCAGAGTATTAGTTTGGTCAGTTTCCTTGTCCACAAAATGAAGGTTGAATCTGCCTCTAGGATTCTTTGGAGGGTTAGATGTGTCGCACTCAGAGGGCTTAGCTAAGTGCCTGGAACAGTAAATAGGAACTCAATAAACATTAGTTTTCTCTATCCAGATAGAGTGCAAGAAAAGGCAACTGTTTTACTGTGACAGTACTTCATATTTTGAATGTACTATTTTAAATTTGAACCATTTTTCTATGGCAGTAGTGTTTGAATATTTCTCCATATTCCTTCCTACACAAATGAAATATGTATTAATAACTTAAACTTATATAAACTAGAATATATAGATATGTATTTATAATATGTAAAATTTTACAAACATATGTTAATAAATATATATATACACAAATATATGTAAATAAAATAGAAATCAATCAGCCTTACCCACAGATAACCTTGAAAACCAAGTAGTTTTTACTTGCTGATTCCAAACAAGAGCAAACTCTAACTGTGATAACCCCTGGGTCAGTCATATACCAGTGTGAAGACATAGGCCCTCCTGTATTAGCTCACCGCATTCCCAAGGAGGAAATAAATAGATCATTTCCATTTTGGAATGCTGGAGTAGATGTGTATCCAGGGTGCTGTGCAAACGCAGAGGACCACTTCCAGCAGGTGACACTAAAGCCTGGGCTGGCAGCACTTTCGTTGTCACAGTTCTGTTACACGAGTTGGCTGCCAAGCCTTTGGTGCGCACCTTGCTTCTCTTGTTTCTCTAAGAAACCCAAAGTGCCGTTCCAGGTGTGTGTGCGTGCGAGAGCGCTCGAAGCACAGTGCATTCAGAGGGCAGCGGGACGCCTGCACACTTCTAAAGTTGGCACCCAGGAAAAAGAAATGACTTTCCTGCTGTTGATTTTGGAGAGCTGGGCCTGCCACCCATCTTCCTGCCGAGCCTCAGACCTTACGCATACTTTCTGCGTAACCGTCTCTAGGAGCTTTGTGCTGAAAAGGGTTTTGTAGTTTTAGCTTGCTCCCGCTTTATTTTCTGCCTTCCGTTTAATGGGCGTTTGGTGATTGCCTCACTCAGGCACGAGTTAGCTTCATCTTCTGCTTCGGCGCCTGTGTACATAAAGGCTGCAGCCACCAGCTCTATAGACGCCACCATCCATCTCTCCTCCCCGGTCCTCGGTAGAGTGACTATATGCTGAGTAAGCTGGATGCACCGATATTAATAGGGAAAGGAGAAGGAAGAGCTATGACAGCTTAGAACGCCCTTCAATACAATTGGGCCTGGAAAAGGTTATGCATAAATTGAAAAGCACTTAATATTTCCCCCCAAATGTTATCAACAGCGTTTAAGAACCTTTCTTCTTGTAACACCAAGGCAGTAGCTATATGAATAGAATGACTCAGTCAAGTTGTAGAAAACAAGTTTCAAAATTCCTTGCTTTGGGTTTCGAAGAAGTTGTGGCATTCAAGGTCGAGGTGAAATGGAGTTTGGAGGAAGGGAATCCATGGGTGGTGTAGGCTAGATAGAGCTCAGGCGATGGTGATGCAGTGTGAGCTCTGGAATTTTCTGTAATAATAATAATTTTTAAAAAGTTAAGTAAATAAATGAAAAAAACAAAAATAAATAAATGAATAAATTAAAAGGAATAAAAGTCATACGAGATTGAATCAAGGGTAAGAGACAAGATATGTGTTGCTCAGTCAGCTGAGGTGTTGACATCTGTCTAGTGGCTCTTGTAGAAGCGTTTGAGAAAAAGAGAGGAAAGTGGTGTTTTCATTTTTTAAATAAAAGCGTGAGTTCTTCCTTTTAAGCTTCCTTACTTCCCTCTCGCATTGTTGCTTTGTAAGCTTCTATTAAGCTTCCTCCAGCTTCTAGGTCCCTACTCTCTGATTCACAAAACAAGCCTGGAAAAGATCTGTCCAGATATTATAAACCTTGTGTGAACTCGTTTTTGTAAACCTTGATTCCCCATCAAAAGTCCACGGCTCAGCTCGGAAGGAAATGCTTTCAAAATGACTCGCAGCTTTGTTCGAAGCAGGTAGCTCCATTGCTTCTTAACCAGCCGGTGATGGAAGGCGAGTGCTGTGTTCACTTTGTCAGAGGGACCAGGGGAGGGGCTGGGGACAGTCCAGGGCTGCCAGAGGGAGGAAAAACGGCCCAGGGGCAGAGAAGTCATGGGCAAAGAAAGTTCGGAGTAGGGAAACTCGTGGGATTTTTAACCTGAATAGATCAGCTGAAAAGTTCCACAAAAATGAGATCCCGCGTTTTGGGGACTTGGCTTCCATAGGACATCCTGGTTTTGTTGTGTTGTTTTCTTTTTCTTTCTGAGATGGTACGTGGACCAGCCTTTTCAGACTCCCATCTGGGTAGCCCTCACGTGGCTGGAGCTTTGGAAGGTGGGAGCAGAACAGAAGGAATAGGGCATCTAATCTTTATCCGTTCCTTACACTTCAATCCATCTTTTTCTGGCCACGGACTGCTGTTGTGCACAGAGAGTTAAACCAAGGGTGTCCTTTTTTTCTTCGCAAAAATGGAAGTGGGCAGGACGAGCATAGAATTTTAAGTTCGCACTTCATGTTGTAGCTTCAGAGAAACTGCAGGTCCACACAACTGGCCATTCTTATTTTTCTCTCGCTTGAGTCAAGTATGCCAAAATGTGATTGTCATTGTTTAAGTGGGAAAAAATAACCATATGCCAATTCAGTTTGTATTAAATATCTTTCCGGATTGTGTGTAACTCATTTGTGTAAGGCCTGCTAATTTGCATGCTGGGATACTTTGAACTGTTCTTACCTTTTGCAACGTAGAACTCATGGGCACCTGGGGTGGGAAGGAAGAGATGGAACAGGAAAGGGAGGAAAAGGAGATGAAAGTCAGCTTCCGTCATTGATCTTAATATTTGCAGATAAAATAGAGACAGGCCCTGAGGTCTATCAGTGTAAATTTACCACTGCGCGTTCCTTTCTCTGTGTAACATAAGGAAGAATATTCCTGAACAGAAAAGATGGAGTTCAGATAAAGTAGAGAATAGTGCAGTACAAAAAACAGCTAGAATTGTTTTTTAAGAAAATGTATTTGAAAGTTAAAACGTATTTGGTGGAGAGTTAATAAGTAAACAATAGGGGTATCTGTCTTCCAAGGAAAGGAACTGACATTTTGGGGGTTGAATAACTTGCTAGCGTTTCATTTACATTTTTATCTCTCATTTTTTCCTCCCCAAGTTCCCGTCTGACATTTTAATACCTGCATCTTAGAACATCATTCACTGAGCAAGTATCCATTGAGGTCCTATTACATGTTTTACACGGTGCTAGATGGCCTGGCCCCTGTCCATGTGTTCTTAATTTCATGTGCCTCTTGCAATAACTAAGTGAACGAATGAGTAAACAAACAAATAAATAGCATTGATTTCACCGGGCTGCCATGACAAAGTACAAACTGGGTGGCCTAAAACGATAGAAATGTATTCCCTCCCAGTCTGGAGGCCGGAAGTCTGAGGTCATGGTGTCAGCAGGGCGTCACCGTCCCTGACGCTCTAGAGGAGGGTCTTTCTTGTGCGTCCCAGCTTCCGGCAATGGCCGGCTGTCCTTGGAATCCCTTGGCTTGTGGACGCCCCACTCCAATCTCTGCCTCCGTCTTCATATGTCTTTGTTCGCTGTGTGTGTCTCTGTGTCCTTATTTTTTCTCTTCTTCCAAGAATACCAGTTACTGGTATTGAGCATGACCTCATTTTAACTACATCTGCAATGACCCTATTTCCACATAAGGTCACCTGTGAAGTACTGGCGGTTAGGACGTCCACATACCTTTTTTGGGAGAGAGATTTCAACCTACATTGTGCATCTGTGCAAACATACATACGTGAATAAACACACACACAATACATATACAAATGCGTAATTCATTATAAAAAATAGAATGAAGGGAGTCATCACAGTGCCAGGATAGAGAGAATACTCGGGGAGCACCACTTTACAGTGGGTCAGACGAGGTGGTAGCAGGTGGACCCACAAACTGGTAAGGAGTTTGTTCTAAGCACATGGCTGGTGTCATTCAGAGTCACGATGCAAACTCAGGGCAGTGCAGTTGATATGTTTTATGTATGTTTTATTCTATTTCCTGTTTTCTCTAGTTATCAAGGAGAAATCACTTCGTCTAATTTTTATGACATCTAGTAATGATTTTTGAACTATTTTTCTTTTATTGGAATTCCCAGAGAATTCTCATGGAATTTTGGGTAGTGCTATATATAACAGAAATACCAGTTCTTAGTTAATGTATTGATATTGTTTGCATGTTTTAGAAGCATGGATAATAGCAAATCGAGTTTGTCTACTTGCCCCCAAAGCTTTTCTGTCACACTGTTAGTGATTTCTTTCTCATCTTACTTCTCTTTTCTGTCTTCACCCTTTATTTTCTCCATTTTGTTCTGTTGTCTCTCAATCTTAATCACATATATACCTGCATTTGTGTATTGTTTTTCCTTTCAGCTCACACTTAACAATGAGAATTTTGAGCTCTTCTATCTTTACTTCAAGCATAATTGCTACCTACTCTCTTTCCTGAATTCACTCTGTTCCATAGGCTGTTTTCCTTGAAATTAGACAAAGATACATTCACAGTAGAGAATAGGTAATCAACAGGACAATGTAGGCAGCCACTTTTGCATACTTTACCCAACTGATTAGGATGCAACAAATGTACTTTTCTACATAGTAAGAATAGTGATGAAGATTCCACATAATGAAATGTGGGTAAAGTAACTTTCTTTTAAAACTGTGTTTAAATACAATTTGTGAAGTTTTACGGACTTTCGATATTTTAAAACCACAGCCCAGATTAGTCTTCAATAATGTTTGGTAGATAGGTATTATTTATTTTGATAAAATTTGGATAGGACTGTCTTCACATGAAAGTAGTAGTCATGTTTTAACATAGCATATGCTGTTGTTTTAGGGATACTGGCTTGTGGATATTAAAATATAAGCCATTTCTCTGTCTTACATTTCATTGGGCAATTTATAATGGGCATGAAAATAACTATTAACCTACATGTTTGTGTATACAAAAGTTATTAGAAATTATATTTTCCCTTTTTTGTTTGTTAAATTGACATAGAGATCTGTACTTGGTTAGGAAGTTACAGTTGGTTCCTTAACCTTTATGTTGCTGGTGAGAATACTGGTTTTAGAAACAAGTATGATTTCTCCTCCGGCGTTGCACTTCTCCAACTTTGTTTACTCTCTCTGCCGTTCCATTTTCCTGAACTTCCATCTGGAATCTTGACTAGATGGAACAGGTCCCAGGGACTCACATCCTATCCCCATAGGCTCTGAGATCTTCTGTTTTATCTGAACATGCTTAGGGCACTGATACACTCGCTTGACGGGGATGAGTAGAATCAAGCTGACTTTTTAATTTTTTTCTTAACCAAAATAATTCTTAAAAATTCAGTTAAGAATGTCTGTCATTTGCATTTCTTGGTCGTTGTCCCTTTATATGACATGAGACATGGCAGGATTTAAATATAAAACTCGCTCTATTCTGAGATGTTGTTTAGTGAGTCCACCCAAGCTCAGTAAACACCATCTTTGTGACAGAGTGAATTCTGTTTCTGTTACATTTAAGAATATAATCACGGACTTTGGAAGGTGTATCGCACTAGCAGGCTAACAACTGCCCTTTAGGTGAATAGTTAGTGGTGAATACACACACACACACACACACACTCTCTCTCTCTCTCTCTCTCTCTCTCTCTCTCTCTCTCTCTCTCTC